>NW_027468564.1:53216226-53378726 GCF_046254945.1 Alosa pseudoharengus
TCGGCCCAGTCAGCAGGATCAGAGCAGATTAGTCCTGTGATCCCCTCCAGTTTCAAACGGCCCCATGTCTGAACAGCTTTTCCTTTTTTTTATTCTAGTCATATTTTTTGGAGTGATATTACCAGCAGAAATCCGCTCCTGAGCCTGTCCCAGTTTTTATGTTTATGTCATTTTTATGCCCCAAGGGTAATCGGGGCGAAGCGTCTGACTTCCTGAAAGTCCCGCAGTGTCTGCGGGCAGGTCGAGCTTCTGGTAGGGCTGCCCAATTACGGATAGAATCATAATTATTTTGGTCAGTATTGCGATCACAATTATTCAACAACAACTGCAAAGCAAAGGGGTGCTCTGGATTTACACGACAAGACGAGAGCATTGTTGCAAAACGGAATGCAGCACAATAATCGTTACATTTCGATTATGTTGTTTTTTTAGTCCTAACAGACGATTAATTGATTCATTGGATTAACTGCACACCCCTAGCTTCACGCCTTAATCCAGGGCCTCAGCCCTGAGCTCTGGGACACAGGAACCAAATGTGTGTGCTGAGCTTCCACCTGGCATGGCAGAGTAAACGCCCCCAGACCCCTTCACTGGGGGATATCGGGGAGCCCAGACTTCAGAGAGCTCAGGTCCTTCTTTGGTCCTCTGCGTGTTCACCTTCTGCATTAGTGTAATGAGCTCCAGGCCTGTGTGCCAAAGTGGGGCAACCAGTAAGTGAAATCAGCTGGCTGCGGAGCTGGGGAACATAAACAGAGTGGGGCTCGCTGATGTGTTTTCTGTTCTGTTCGTTCCTTGGTCGTCATGACAAACATAAACAGGGTCAGAAATTCAGACTCATGGAATCTCTCTCTCTCTCTCTCTCTCTCTCTCTCTCTTTTTTTCCCCCTCTCCCTCTCCCCTCATCGTCCCCTCTCTCCTCCACTCTTCCTTCCATTTCTCTGTCCTCCCTCCAGCCCTCGCCCGCCCCAGCTGAAGGAGCAGGCGCCTCCGCAGCAGGTGCTGTCCCCGGCGACTCTGCCCGAGGACCCCGAGTGCCTGACGGTGCCCAAGTACAAGCGGGACCTGGTGCAGAAGCTCAAGATCCTGCGGCAGGAGCTCTCGCAGCAGCAGCCCCAGGCCGGACACTGCCGCATCGAGGTGTCCCGCGAGGAGATCTTTGAGGTGAGTAGGCGCGCACGCACGCACAGCGCACACTCACACGCACGCACAGCGCACACTCACACTCACACACACACACACACACACACACACACACACACACACACACACACACACACACACACACGTGCACTCACACCTATGTTCATGCACATCCACTTTTCTCACAACTGGTCAGGAAAGGTTCGAACGACATCTTGATTTTGTATGATTCCAAGGCACACTTTCTAAGAACACACACCAGCTCAGCTGAACTGCAACCAGAAGATCACACACACACACACACACACACACACACACACACACACACACACACACACACAGCTGGCCCAGGTTAGCAGGCAACCATGTCGTTCTGTGGTTATCTGCCCAATGAAATGAGATCCTCCTCCGAGCGTGGTGGTATCAGCACTGTACATGTCTCAGTGGAAGCAATCACAGGGTTCCCACGGGTCATGGAATTTCTGGAATATCATGGAATTTTAGAAAGTCTATTCCAGACATCATTCTTGGGACAAAGTCATGGAATATCAGGGAATTTTGTTGTAGCAGTTTAAAATGTACTTATAAAATTATATAATAGATTAATGCAGATATATTTCCCTGCAGAATTGGTGTATATCTGGTTATTAGCTTTACTGCTTGTTTGAGTAGTTATGGTTAGCCCAACTTTTGTTTATTCAATGCCCATTTAATGATCTCCCACTCTAAAAAAAAGTAAAAGATTCTTAAACGCTCTGTAACTGCTCTGAAATCTTTGGTCGGTATATTGTACCATTCATTATAGTAGGTCATGGAGTTTCAGTTTTTTTGTCAGGGAAAAGTCATGGAATTTTACATCTGACTTAGAGTGGGAACCCTGCAATCAGCAAGGTCTGACAAAATGTTGATGTCATGTAATCCCACCACGGCCTCTCTGAACCTCAGAGCCTTGCCTGTGTAGAACCAGCACCCCAGACTGAGAGCACGGCTCCTCTGCCCTGTTCTACTGGAACCCACCCAGCCGCCCTGTGGTGCTGAGTTGACTGGAGCTGTTGTTGGCCTAGTGTGAGGGAGGTGTGCGGGCGGGGGGGGGGGGGGGGGGGGGGGGGGGTTGGTAGTAGAGATGGCCCCTCTGGTCAGGGCTGGACTGGTCAGGCACCCTCAGCACTGGGAGAGACGGGGCCGACGGCCGCTCTCCTCCAGCTCTCTCAGCCGCTCTGCCTCGGCTCAGGCATCTGGCTCTGGGGGGACGGGCATTCCTACTGGATGAGGGAGACGGAGGGGGCGAGAGGGGTTGGGGTTGTGGGGGTGGGGGGTTGTGGGGGTGGGGTGTATGGTGAAGCTTGGCCCAGCGCGCGCTCCATAACTCGTGCAGTTGGAGTCGCGCAATAAAAACAAATATATTAGTTCATCGACTAGACGTGACTGCTGCAGAGAAATAGCAGAAAAGAAAAAAGGGGGAATGCGGTCGTCCTGAGAGAGGCGTCAGACACCACGACTCAGCACTAGCATTGGGCTGTTGGAGCATGTGGGTGTGTGTGGGTGTGTGTGTGTGTGTGTGTGTGGGTGTGGGTGTGTGTGTGTGTGTGTGTGTGTGTGTGTGTGTGTGTGTGTGTGTGTGTGTGTGTGTGTGTGTGTGTGTGTGTGTGTGTGTGTGTGTGTGTGTGTGTGTGTGTGTGTGTGTGTGTGTGTGTGTGTGTGTGTGTGTGTGTAAGTGAACGTGTGCATATGAATGTACGTGCCAGCTGTGCAAGGTGTGTGTCTGACTATGCACTGTGCCTGTGTGTATGTATGTTAGTGTGAGAATGTTGGGGTGAGCGAGTGTGTGTGTGTGTGTGTGTGCCAGCGGTGTGCTGTAGTTTCCAGTGCAGCAGGCGTTGGATGGGGAGAGGCCGGCGGTGGCGTGGAGGCTGCCCGGAGGCCGTTGGCTGCGCTGCGCTGTGCTGCGCTGCGCTGCTCTCTTCTCCTCTGTACTGCGCTCTTGTGTTTGCAGTGGCGGGCAGGACCCACGCCGCTCTCTCCCTCCGCACCGCCAGCTCTTACGTAATCCACACTCGATCCTTCCCTCGCTCGCCCGCTCACTCGCTCCCTTTCTTCTTCTCTCGCTCAGAGGAGAGCCGAGCGTTGCCGGGGTTGAGATGAGATCATGCTTGCTGGTACATTCCGGCACTCTCCACCTCCTCCTCCAACATCTCCTCCTCCTCCACCTCCTCCATCTCCTCCACCTCCTCCTCCTCCTCCTCCTCCTCCTCTCCCTGTTCTACACTGAGCCTCGGGGCTGAGTGGTTTTGAGGGTGGACTGTACCACACTGTTTTTTGGGGGGTGGACTGTTTAGGCAGAATGTTCTGAGCATGAACTCTGTCAGTGTGTTCTTGGAGGTGAACTTTCAGGCAGAAGGTTGTTGTTGTTGATGATGATGTTGTTGTTGTTATTCTTTGAGACTCTTTGAGACTCTCAGGCTGGATGGCTTTACGTGTTGGCGTAGGTTCTTGTTTACTGAACTGTCGTCCAAGTGAACGAAACAGATTTGCTGTGCGGTTTCCTCAAAGCGGAGTCTAATGACCGTTGCAATAACAACAACATCACACTGCATTTACATGGCGCTTACAGTGAAGAGGGAACCTCACTAACCACCACCAACGTGTTAGGTTGACACAAAGCGAAACTGTGGGGTGTTTTTGTGGTGATCAACTGTAGAGTTTGTTTATGAAATTCCCCAGTAAGAGCTTCAGCGGTGGGTAAACATCAGTGTGTGATCACAGTGAGTGAGAGCAGCGTGACTCATATCTCTCAGCAGGGTAGCGGTTGCATCAGATCAGATTGGGAGAGTGATCAAACCACCGCACACACACTAAATCGCCACACTCAGCTTTCCACATTCACTTCCAGTAGATTCCGTTGTTCTCAATACCACTCCGCACACCAGAATCCCACTTTGCCGCCGCCAGCGTGTAAATGACCATTCCGTTCTATTTTGTCGGCGTCCTCTCCAGGGTTTGCCCGTTGTGCACAGGGCTTAAAGCCGCCCCAGGTTGATTTGTAGGTGTGGGTCTATCAACGTTTACATAGACCTGTGTAACATTATCTTCACCACAAAAGTGTCAAAATAATTGTGTGTGTGTGTGTGTGTGTGTGTAGGAGTCGTACCGGCAGGTGATGAAGATGAGGCCGAAGGACCTGTGGAAGAGACTGATGGTGAAGTTCAGAGGAGAGGAGGGGCTGGACTACGGCGGGGTGGCCAGGTACGTAACACCCAGTGCTGTCTGCCTGACCCAGACGGTCAGTGTGTGTGTGTGTGTGTGTGTGTGTGTGTGTGTGTGTGTGTGTGTGTGTGTGTGTGTGTGTGTGTGTGTGTGTGTGTGTGTGTGTGTGTGTGTGTGTGTGTGCTGTGGAGGCCAACATGGTGTGCCACTGGGTTTTATGTGTTCATCATTTACTGTTTATTATGTCTGTATCCATCTCTGCACATGGAATTCTAATCAGATTTATCTCCATTTCTCTCTCTCTCTCTCTCTCTGTTTTATAGGGAGTGGTTGTATCTTTTATCTCATGAGATGCTGAACCCATACTATGGCCTGTTCCAGTACTCCAGAGATGATATCTACACGCTGCAGATCAACCCCGACTCGGCTGTCAACCCAGTGAGCAAACACACACACACATACACACACACACATACACACGCACCCGAGCACATACAGGCAAATAAACAAAAATATTTATCCACAACAAACACTTACATATAGTACATAAAAAGCTTGCATTCTGTCACTCACTCTCTCACACAGATCACAGACACAGGCACTTTCACTATGTAAACAACCTCTCATCCTATGTCTCACTCACTCACACATATACACATACGCATACGTACACAGCAGGGCCAGCAGTAGCAGATCAGATATCGCTCTCTCTCTCTCTCTCTCTCTCTCTCTCTCTCTGCATGTGTTGTACGTGCTGCCTGTAAGTAGGACAGCTGCCAGCCAGGAGTGAAGGGAGTAGATCGCCCACAGAATCTGATCCATCTCTCCCCTCTTCCTCCCTCTCCTCCTCCTCCTTCTCCTCCTCTCCACCCCTCCTCCAGGAGCACCTGTCCTACTTCCACTTTGTGGGGCGGATCATGGGCATGGCGGTGTTCCACGGCCACTACATCGACGGCGGCTTCACGCTGCCCTTCTACAAGCAGCTGCTGGGCAAGCCCATCACCCTGGACGACATGGAGTCCGTGGACCCCGACCTGCACAAGAGCCTCGTCTGGATCCTGTGAGTGGACAGACCAGTGGGAACTGGACTCTCGCACACACACACACACACACACACACACACACACACAAGCGCATGCACATGCTGATAGGACGTGTGTGCATACACACTCATCTGTTGGACACACACACACACACACACACACACTCTTTGAAGAGCCCACTTGTTCTGATCTGAAACACACACAGTTTTTTGGTCGCTCACACATCCACATCATTTGTCATCTTAGACAGGGCATGCACACCACACACTGACGCACACCAATTGGCTTCCAAATGCTCTTTCTCACACACACACACACACACGCATTATGTGTTATGATTCCCCACTCACAAATAATCAGACAGAGTCTGAGTCTTATGAAGACCAGACGCCGAAATCTGGATCAAATGAAGACAGAACAATTACTAGTCAATCATTAGACATTACACACACACACACACACACAATAACTTATTCATACAGGAACTCATTAGGACACACTCTTATACACGCATGTTTCCTCACAGGCATACTCACACTCCCGGGCTTATTCACATTGGAATCTGCCAAGAAGCACACAGACACACACACACTCTTACACACACACACACACACACACACGCCCACTAAAACCACTACAGACGATGAACTCATCAGACCAACCCAGGGCTCCTCACTAACCCCATTTTTAAACCCTTTCACCCCCTTTGTGTGTGTGTGTGTGTGTGTGTGTGTGTGTGTGTGTGTGTGTGTGTGTGTGTGTGTGTGTGTGTGTGTGTGTGTGTGTGTGTGTGTGTGTGTGTGTGACAGGGACAATGACATCACGGGCGTACTGGACCACACCTTCTGCGTGGAGCACAACGCCTACGGCGAGATCATCCAGCACGAGCTCAAGCCCAACGGCAAGAGCGTCCCCGTCACCGAGGATACCAAGAAGGAGTACGTCAGGTGAGTCCGTCCATACCCCAGCCAATCACTGACCCAGGATCAGCCCTGGCCGATTTGCGCAGGAACTTTCCAGAATGTCTGGAGCTGGAGTCTCTAGTGTCTTTATTGGTCTCTCCAGCTTTGAACTGTTTTATGAAGTGATGACATTTTAAGCTTGAACTGCACAATTTCGGAGAACTCACAAACTCATTTAAGACTTCCAGAATACGTACAGTCATTTAAGACTTCCAGAAAATCTACCAACTCATTTAAGAAAAATCATCCATCAATCACCAAGCCTCCAGATTTTGTGATGGTGCAGCACTTGATTGTCAGTCTCATATGTGCCCCAGACATCCTTAAACACTCCTTCATTGGAGTGCATTTGGTTGTTGATTGAAGCATCTTTTGAGAAATGGCGTGTGTGTGTGTGTGTGTGTGTGTGTGTGTGTGTGTGTGTGTGTGTGTGTGTGTGTGGCCGCGTCCACAGGCTGTACGTCAACTGGAGATTCCTGCACGGCATTGAGGCTCAGTTCCTGGCATTACAGAAGGGCTTCAACGAGGTCATTCCACAGCACCTGCTCAAGGCCTTTGATGAGAAAGAGCTGGAGGTACCCCCCTCACACACACGCACGCACACACACACACACAGGTTTGCAGTACAGCAGGGTTCAGGAGCAGTACAAGAATAAAACATAAAAAATATAGCATACATAAAATATGGACAAGGTGTTAAACTGGGCGAAGCATACCAGGTGTTCATCACAAACCCTTAAAGCTGTATCCAGCCCTGTAAAAATGTTAAGGAATGTTAATATATGGCTAAGAGGAGGAGAGAGGTGTAGGGTCGCTAAAGAAAGGGAGAGTTGTGGGTGGAGGCGGAGGCCAATCTTAATGAAAGTGGTGTGTGTGGGAGCAGGCTGGAGCCCACACTCCTCAGTGTGCTCTTCTCTCACTTTCCTCTCCAGATTGGATCCAGCTGTCTGTTTGTCTGGATCTATTTACCTGTCTATTGCCATATCTGTCTGTTAGTCTGTCTGTCTGTCTGTCTGTTAGTCTGTCTGTCTGTCTGTTTGTCTGATCTATTTACCTGTCTGTTGCCATATCTGTCTGTTAGTCTGTCTGTCTGTCTGTCTGTTAGTCTGTCTGTCTGTCTGTCTGTTAGTCAGTCTGTCTGGATCTATTTACCTGTCTGTCTGCTGGATCTACCTGTCTGTTGCCTTCTGTCTGCTGTATTTATGTCTTAAATAGGCTGTTAGTATAGTGGCTTTAAAGCTGTAATGTTCCTTTCAATGGTCAAGGTGCTCCTAAGGCTGGTCTTAATAACAGAATCACATGTCACAAGGTGCACAGAGATGCATGCGAAAGATGTCAAGCGCCTACCCTGATGGTGTGGATACCCATATCAACTAGTCTGTTAGTGCAGTGTCGTTAAAGGCCTCGTGTTGCTCTGATGTCCCCAGCTGATTGTGTGTGGTCTGGGGAAGATCGACATCAACGACTGGAAGTCGCATACGCGGCTCAAGCACTGCACGCCGGACAGCAACGTGGTCAAGTGGTTCTGGAAGGCCGTGGAGTCCTTTGACGAGGAGCGACGCGCGCGCCTGCTGCAGTTCGTCACCGGCTCCTCCAGAGTGCCCCTGCAGGGCTTCAAGGCACTACAAGGTGTGTGTGTCTGTGTCTGTGTGTGTGTGTGTGTGTGTGTGTGTGTGTGTGTCTGTGTGTTGTGTAGATGTGACTTTGTTTTGTGCACATTAAAGGCCTGGGACTGCATGACCTCTTGATGTGGCAGCTTGATGCATGTTTTGATGTGGGTGTGTGATCGTTTAAGCCGTGTTTGTGAATGTCTCTACTGTCTATGTGACTGATGGCCTCTGAACATAATGAATGTACCTGTTCTTATTAGCTCTGCAGGGTGTGTGTGTGTGCGTGTGCGTGTGGTCAGGGTTGTGTAAGGTGAGTGTGTGTAAGTTTGACCCAAAGCCACAGTGTCTGAGTGTGTCTGACTGTCTGAGTGAGACGATTTACTGGGACTCCACTCATCATCTCCCTCTGCTGTGTAAGGGAGACAGAAAGTGGCTGTGTGTGTGTGTGTGTGTGTGTGTGTGTGTGTGTCCGTTTGCGTGCACATCGATATCCCAGGATTATCCTGCAGTGACTCGGACTTAGCTGTGGTTGAGGTCAGTGGCTTTCCACTGAGCAACCCAGACAGTCTGACTGTCCTGTGGTGACACACACACACACACACACAGAAACACACACACACACACACACACACACACACACACAGGGAATACAATGAGGGCCTGTGCTGTCTGTCATGGTCCACGAGTGTCAGCTCTCTTAAACCATAGTGGAGGCGACATATACATCTAGATTTCTATGTCTGTCTGTCTCTGGGAAAATATACAGGGGCTCAGATGTTTGTGGAAGGCTCAGGAGACTGGACACTGTCCAGGCGTATAATATCAGCTTTGTGTGTGTGTGTGTGTGTGTGTGTGAGAGTGACATTGGAGGTTTCGGATGTTTGAGGTCTGTGTTGATGCATGATTCTGTGTGTTCTATACGAACAAGAGGAGCAGAGGTGTGTGTGTGTGCGTGTGTGCGCGTGTGTGTGTGTGTGTGAAAGGCAGATACCATGGTCATGGTGTTTATGTCGGGTGTGTGTGCTTTCGTCTTCAGGGGCTGCAGGACCAAGGCAGTTCACCATCCATCAGATTGATGCGAACACCAACAACCTGCCCAAGGCCCATACCTGGTGAGTCATGTCTGCCTCCCTCACACACACACACACACACACACACACACACACACACACACACACACACACACACACACACACACACACACACACACACACACACCACATGTTCGCTCTGACACAACACTATGGTAACCTTCCCTTCAGTAAGATGCGGTCTGCTGGAAGGGAGTAAAGCGGACTGGCTGGTCCAGGCTGTTCATATGTCTGTAGCAGGTCTGGGCCATGTGACCTAACATACATATCACGGTAGTTCCACAGATTTACTGAAAACCGTAATCATTCCTCTTATTGGCAAGTGTCAAAATACCACCCTGATAAATGTGCTTTGGGACAATGTAATATACGTGGTGAATATTGTCATCTGTTTAAATGACTCATTTTCAACTGCTGTCCTTTAGTCATTAGTTATGTATAAGACACAAGAAAAGAAAATACAACCAATTACAATCAATCATAGCCTGCCATGCCCACTGTATTGCAATAAGTCAATGTAATGAATTTTGGTCAGCAAAAGGATTAAAACAATTACAAACTTAAAACAATTGATTAAAACATTTCTCTTTTCCATCTATCTTTCTCCTCCTCCTCTTCACCCTCTCATTTCTCTCTTCCATCTATCTTTCTCCTCCTCCTCTTCACCCTCTCATTTCTCTCTTCCATCTATCTTTCTCCTCCTCCTCTTCACCCTCTCATTTCTCTCTTCCATCTATCTTTCTCCTCCTCCTCTCCTCGTCCTCCAGCTTCAACCGCGTCGACATTCCCCCGTACGAGCACTATGACAAGCTGTACGACAAGCTGCTGACGGCCATCGAGGAGACGTGCGGCTTCGCCGTGGAGTGACGGAGCGGGCAGACGAGAGCGACACACACACACAGGCGGACGGACGGACCGATGGACAGGCAGGGCGAGGCGGTGGTGGTGGAGGAGAGAGATGGACGGAGAGGGCAGTCTGGTTCTCGGAGTGACCCCTTCCACAGAGCCAGCAGCCCCCTCAGCCATCCCCTGGAACAGCTGCCCCCGCCGGCAGCCTCTCCCGCAGCAGTGGCCCCCTCCCAGACCAGAGGACCGGCAGGCTCGCCACACAAGAACACTCTCGCCTATTCACCCACCTGTTTTTATCTTTTATTATTATTTTTATTTTTATTAGTTTTGTTTTGTTTTGTTTTGTTTGTGTGTGTGTGAATGGGAGTGTTTGCTCTGTTCTTCCTATATTTAGATGATGTTTTCTGTTGATTTTATTTTTATTTTTAAATGTCTTAGCTGCTAAGGACTTGATTTTATTTCTGAACCTTGAAAACCTGCAAGAATCACATTTTTTTTGTACGCTTTTTTTCTGTTGGTTTTGTCTTTGGTCTGTGCTGGATAATTGAAATATTTTAGAGGGAATATTTTTAAGGGAAAGCACCGTTACATATATATATATATATAGAAATGTATTTGTTTTATTTTGGTTGTTGTCTTAGGGGGACAATATCTAAAACCGCCTGTAAATCTATACCTATATGCCCAGGTCTTGCGTCTGTGTGTGAGAATAGATCTTTGAGTCTTACAAGAAATCAAGGTGGGAAAAGACACACACACACACACACACACACACACATACACACACACACACATATATATGTAATTTTAGCCAGTCTTGGACTACATGTGAACTCGGTGATTAGTCCCTCCTGCTGATTGCAGGGTTGCCCAGACAGGTCCTCAGATAAGCCTGGTTCTCGTAAGCCGTGTGTGTGTGTGTGTGTGTGCGCGCGCGCGCTCAGTGCACTGCGGTTGTCCTCGCTCACACACCACGTGCCCTGGCCGTGAACATGACCTCATGGGGCATTATCAGTGTCACCACCGGCCTCTACAACAGTCCAGCTGAGGACCAGATGAGGTCATATCCTCTGCACACATCATATACATGCACGCACACACACACACACATATGTATACACACACATACATATGTATACACACACATATACAGACACACATGGAAAAGTTTGCTGTGTCCAAGAGAGGCCAGAAGAGCCATACTGCCGTCATTCTTGCCCAAAGAAAACATGATACATCATGTATCTAATCTCAAAAGTCCTACTGAGATCTGCCAATTCTTGCATAGGAGGAAATAATATTTTAATTTTCTTTTTTTTTTTCAGTCGTTTTATGCCATTATAGATCATGTAGTATCCAACGTGTGTGTGTGTGTGTGTGTGTGTGTGTGTGTGTGTTTAGTGGGAGTGTAGAGTGAAGGTTTGAAGCCCTAACTCAGCTCACTCCCTCTGGACCGCTGAGAATGACGTGGAGCAGCAGCACGGCCATCGTGGCGTCCAGATGAGCGTGGCCAAGTGACCCCCAGAACAATGAGTCGGAGATCGGCACGCTGGATCTTAAAGTTTAGGGCTGTAGGCTCTGAGGGCTTAAGACCGCCGCATAGTCAACAAATGTAGCTGCTATCCAACAAAGTTGTCGAGACCTTGCCATCGAGGTTTGACAGTGATGCTTCTCTTCTGGATTTGTGGGATTGGAGTGGTCCTGGGCTTCAGGCACAGTATGGGGGTTTTAGGCCGCCATCTTGGCCGTCTTGTACTTAGCTTGTGCGTTGTGATACAAACGTTGTGATGGCACCTTGTCTCTCCAAAGGGTCTGGATGTTGCGAGCGAGAATGTGTATTGCAAAAGTATATGAGCCCGTATGAGCTGTGGTGGATGGCCCTAAGTGGTCTGTCCAGATGAAATGTAAAATGGAGTGAAATTAGATGTGCGTTTTCTTCCACCCCCTTGTAGCCCCTCATCAAAGTGTGTGTGTTTTTGTGTGTGTTTGTGGATGAGTGTGTGTGTTTGTGGATGAGTGTGTGTGTTTGTGGATGAGTGTGTGTGTTTGTGGATGAGTGTGTGTGTTTGTGGATGAGTGTGTGTGTTTGTGGATGAGTGTGTGTGTTTGTGGATGAGTGTGTGTTTGTGGATGTGTGTGTGTGTTTGTGGATGAGTGTGTGTGTTTGTGGATGAGTGTGTGTTTGTGGATGAGTGTGTGTGTTTGTGGATGTGTGTGGATGTTTGTGGATGAGTGTGTGTGTTTGTGGATGAGTGTGTGTGTTTGTGGATGAGTGTGTGTTTGTGGATGTGTGTGTGTGTTTGTGGATGAGTGTGTGTTTGTGGATGTGTGTGTATGTTTGTGGATGTATATGTATGTTTGTGGATGAGTGTGTGTGTTTGTGGATGTGTGTGTGTGTTTGTGGATGAGTGTGTGTGTTTGTGGATGAGTGTGTGTTTGTGGATGTGTGTGTATGTTTGTGGATGAGTGTGTGTGTTTGTGGATGAGTGTGTGTGTTTGTGGATGAGTGTGTGTTTGTGGATGTGTGTGTATGTTTGTGGATGAGTGTGTGTGTTTGTGGATGAGTGTGTGTATTTGTGGATTAGTGTGCGTGTTTGTGGATGTGTGTGTGTGTGTTTGTGGATGAGTGTGGCCACTTTTTTGTGCTAGCTAGCCAGACTGTTGCTTAAGGTCCCTGCCGGAAGGTTCGCCCCAACTATGCAGAGATAAACCACACTCAAGGGAGGGGCTTCTGACCAGCTTTAGGAAATGATCAGTCTCCCGCCCCGTTAAAACAAAACGAAAAAGCCTCTTCTCTTTAAAACGAGTGTGATTATTTTTTTTTATGTGACATCCCAGTTTAAAGGGCAGAAATGTGTGTTGTTTTTTTGTTCGATTGTTTGTTTGTTTGTTTGTTTGTTTGTTTGTTTTTTCCTTGCAACTCTTGAGCACTTTAGAAACTTGGCAGACAGGAGATGCGCATATTCATTCAAAATACGACCTGATGCCGGAATTTATCCCTGTTATCTTGCATTGGAAATATACTTGGATATATATCTATGTCTATATATATACCTGTAATTTAGAGTATATATGTACAAATACATATATATTTTGTATATGGCTTGTCTATTCTGTCTTAGTATATTACACAGACCTCACGCTACATACTCAGGTGATGGCTTTTAGAGATATTTTTGATTTCTTGCTTGTGTGAAGCTTGTTTGTAATGACAGTAGAATGAGTCCTCAGCTCTGGTTGCATGTCTTCCTTGGTGTGTGAAGGGAATTGCCCAGTCTGTCCTGTGACCATGCCCTGCCTATAGAGAATGCATGGAGAACTCCGCCCTGTTTCTAAGCTCACGGAGGACTGAATTTCTTTTTCTTTTTTTTCTTCTTTTCTTGTTGTTGCCCCGTCTCCTTAAACTCCTCATGGCATGTACACAGGTTTGGACTCTGAAGTGAAAAAGTCCTGCCCCAGTGTGTTGGATGAGACTGAACCCCATATTCACGCAACTTCATGGGCTTCCGAGACGAGTACGCCAGGCCCCCCCCCTCCCAAAACCACGCGTGTTCTGAAGTCGGATCCCTCTGCTCATGAGAGTCCTGCACATGCATGTATAGGGACGTTTTGTACCTGCTTTTATTTATTTGCATTCTCATTTCTCTGCAGCGCCCCCTTTTGGTTTGTTCTTTTGTAACTGCCTGTCTATAGCAATCGATGACCATGGACTGTTCTTGATATTTGCATTGCAAGGAAGAGAAGAGCCCAATTTTCCCCTCTTGCCTTCCTAGAGTTCAGCTATAGCCTCTTGATCATGCAAATTGAGTATCATGAAATGGTGCTTTGTACAGTATACATTATTGTTCATATGCAGATCCAGACTTACTTTTAATTTATCTTAAAAAGAAGAAAAATGCAAAAAAAAAAAGCGAGAAAAAAACATCCTATATACATACATGTTTTGCACACAGAGACTTAAGTTGCTCAGCAATAAGGGGCAACTTCCATATTTACTGACTTTTGTATAGTTACTATAACACATTAACATGTCCAATACACACATACAGCTTTTGTGCTTTTAACAGTTAGCCGTAATCATAAATCTTCATTGTGCGTCATCGCCGATTGGGTGATTTTGTTGCGTATCAAAAGTCAGTTTTTGGGTAATGCAAATGCGTCCTCTGTAGCATGGCAAATGTATCTGTTATCTAATGGCTAACTGGTGCAGTTAGCTAGAATTGCAACACACTATGAGTCTTTTTTTTATTTTATTTGTTTTTGAGTGTTTGTTGTGTGATACGTTGGCCTTTGCTGCGCTTATGTAAATGTGTTCTGGACTCGTTTTTAAGCGACAAAACCCTTCCATGTCAAGCCATCTGAATCTTTTTTTTTTCCTTTTTTTTGTATTTTAATCATTTTGGTTTGCATTGGACTCATTTTGTATTTATTACTACAGTATGTCAGTCTCACGTGGCTGTTTTGTATGCTTTCTCTCTCTCACACACACACACACACACACACTTGTACATAAAGTCCCATTGAGGAGAACCAGTCTCCTGTAGCCCTGCAGAGATGAGCAATAAAGTCCATGCTGTTCGCAACTGGCAGCAAACCTGTTTAATAAACAGCCTCCGTTTCTGCGTGTCCTTCTTTGGCAGACAGGCCCATCGTCTTAACACCGAACATCGGGGCTTAGCGTGCGCTGGTGGAGAGAGTGAGCAGAAAGAATTAACACTCTTTGTTGTCGGACTGGGCCTTCTCCATCGAGTATAGAGCGAACTTCCTGTTTAGATAGACACGTTTGAATGAGCCTTTCTAAGATGAAGTGATGTGAACAAAGCCATATAGGCTTCAAGCTAGAGTGCAGTAGGTCTGCTGCTGCGATTCTAGACGACGGACTTGGGATGTTTTGATTTGCATTAATAACTTCTCAATGTCTCCCCAGGACAGAAATACCTGACTCACGTTTTTCTTCAGCTGCCAGTGAGCGATGACTCAGTTTGTCCACATTCCTAAGTTATGTAAGAGGCAAGTGCCTTACCAAATACAACTATGTTAAATACAGACACGAGGGGGACTGTGGTCTGCTTTGTGGGTCTGCCCTTAGATCATTTGTGAGGTAAAAAATGTGGATTGATTTCAGATAGGGGGTTTGAGGAGGACATTAAAAAGACTGGTTCCAGTTAAAAAAGGCTGTGACTGGTTAAAGTCCTATTTCCAGAGAAATAAAAATGTCTCTGGACGTCATGGTGTGGGCCTGACTCTGGAGGAATTCTGGGGAAACATGTCCTCCTGATTCTTTGAGTCTGACCATTTTAATGTGTTTACTAAAAACACATAAATGGCCAGGATGTGAGAGGTGCCATTGACCACATTTACTGGAAAAGGGAAATGTGTAGGCTTTAGTGCTCTACAACACTGCGAACACAATGGTGACCTCACATTTCTGTTCTGGGAAGATTTGGAAGAGTAAGTAGGCCTAAAGCATCTTCGGTTCATAATTTATAATTAGTAATTTATTAAATTATTTAGCAGTGTTGGCACCCAT
Organism: Alosa pseudoharengus; assembly: GCF_046254945.1. Classification (NCBI taxonomy): domain Eukaryota; kingdom Metazoa; phylum Chordata; class Actinopteri; order Clupeiformes; family Clupeidae; genus Alosa; species Alosa pseudoharengus. The sequence goes on from NW_027468564.1 coordinate 53,231,656, forward strand.
TTTCACGGACACAATTTCAAAACCTTCAAATGACTTCAATGACCTTGAATGAAATTTTCATGACCGCATGGCCAACAAGTATACAAACATGGTGTAGGCCTACTTAACACCACAGTTCGAGGCTAATTATGAAATGTGACTTCAATGATAAAAATGTACTTTCTTTCCACCCAACGTATGTTTCTTACATGGTTATTACCCCCATGCTATATCTATTGAATTGAATTCTGTGATAAACACATACAACATGTGGGCTGCCCTATCTCCTACCTACATCCCTAGTAGCACAAAATGACAAAACCGTCAATGAATTTACCTGGTTCCATGATCTCTCCTGTTCTGGAAAATGAGTTTTTACAATTCCATGCCTTTTCCAGTTTTCCATGACCATGGGCATTTGTGTTGGTCATAGTCATCTTAGTTATGATTGATTTCACATCATGGGCTTATTTCTTTTTTTTCGGCTTAGTAGATAAGCTTGGATGTTGAATACCTGGATCACACATACAGCAATAGTCTACATTAATGATAAACTGCTCCTGCCATACAATATTCCATAAGCTAATTTTTGTTCAGGGCCTACTCAGTAAAATCACTAACTACTCAGTATGAACTCGACAGGTCTTCACTTAAGCTTGGGTTTCAAATAGCATCCTCACTTATGGCCCAGTCATGTTCTACTGCACTCAATACTGACGCTAAACTCCTTCTGCACTGCGCCCCCTAATGGTTGAAAATAACCACGCACACACATTATGACAAGAAACTGCACCACACCAGTTTCATAAATAAAATTCGTTCATTCAATCATTCATTCATTACAGAATAATTCAACAGTGTTCAAGACACGAGAGAAAAACAATCCAGCATATCGTTTTGTTTTTTTTTGTCTGTTTTTTTAAAGGCATGAATAAAATTAAATAAGTATTTGTTTTAGTGACACATTATTCGTGTTGCATCAGTCAGTGTTCCGGTGTCCTGAGGAAGACAGGTTCACATGCACGCTAAATCATCCCCACCACACAAGACAACACCGGTACAAAATGCAGACTAATCCTTTTTTTTTTTTAAAAGATCACAATTGTTCTTAAAAACAACAGCAGAATAAATAAAATAAAAAGGTTTTAGTTAATGCTGGACAACTGTTGGAAGAGTCAAGGAAAAGGTGGCGTTAGCAGAGTTAGCAGCAGACGTGTGTATGAGGGGAGGGCGGGTGTGTGTGTGTGCGTGCGTACGAGTGTGTGGAGCCTGCTTCAGCCTTAATACACCCAAGGCCCACCATCCTATCTGTACCATGCAGATCCAGTGACAACACCGTCCACACACACCCATACACACACATCCCAAGGTCCAATGCATTACAATCAACCGTGAGGAGTCGGAGTCTTGCTCTGATCAGTCCTGATCAGCTGATCTGATCTGAGGTCAGTGCAGGCAGCTGGTGTTGTACTGGAAGGAGGCCATCTGCAGGCGGCTGCGCAGTCGCTCCGCCTCCAGGTCGCGGAAGTAGTCGTCCTCGTTGTTCTGGATGATGATGCGCTGCAGCTCGCCGATCTCGCGCTCCATCTTGTTGCGTAGCTCCCTCTTCAGCTTGTGCAGGGCCTGCCCAACCAGACACACAGTTAACACACACGCTCGCTATTGGACACAAGAGAGTCTGTTTGGGCACAAAATGTCTTTCGGAATGGTTCCTATTCTATACAACAGGACCAGGAGCACCCTTTTGTCCTGGATTAAATATTCACATGGCCATTACACTCAGTGCTGTTAAGATCTGTAGCCTGTGTGTGTGTGTGTGTGTGTGTGTGTGTGTGTGTGTGTGTGTGTGTGTGTGTGACGCCAGGGTTGTGGCCTCTGTGGAGCCGCTACAGATGCAGATGCAGCCCCAGTCCCCACACCACGCGGTCCCGGCGGACTCCATTACCTGTGTCCCAGATGGATGGCGGCTGTGCTGCATTAAACATTTACAGCGCGCGGTGGCTTGTGGGGCCGCCGCGGTTCCCTCTCTCAACATCAGATCTGCTGTTACCGCTCATACATAATGCAGCAGCACCTTCTCCTCTAGCGCTTGTACTGTACAGTCGGCACGGCCGCTGAATCAGATTTTAGAACCGGTACAGACTGGAACCTACTGAGGAACCGAGGAGCCTGGACTAGAACCTCACCTTCTCCTGGGCCTTCTTGCGCACCTGGATATCCTGCCGTTCTTGAGCGAGGGTTTCAGCCAGCAACGACATCTGGAAGAGACCAGGAAGTACAATCAGACAATGGGCACAAGTGAGACCAGGAAGTACAATCAGACAATGGGCACAAGTGAGGTCAAGAGACCAGGAAGTACAATCAGACGATGGGCACAAGTGAGGTCAATGCTGCTATCCTCTGCTCATTTCACATGACTACCACCATCACTAAAGACATAATAGCATATCAACTCATTTTCCTAACAGCCTTCTATATGACCATATGCCGTCAGCCTAAATCCTATACAATTTCCTTGAGGGATTTGGAAGTAGACTAGGCGGAAAAACATGAGAATGCGCTCAACACCACAAATGAAGTGGTGCCTGCCCTGGCCTCCAGCCCCCGCTAACTTTTCCGACAGGAACATTGCACACAGGAAAAGTTAACAACTTCCTAAGATCATTCACCATTTCCAAAAATCACCCTCCACTTAAGCGAGACCAGATCAAATTCTAACACACACACACACACACACACACACACACACACACACACACACACACAGAAAATGGGCAACTCTTCAGCTGCACATGGAGATGTTTTTCCTAAAGACTGCAAGCCTGGATTGGTAGCACTATACCAAAACACTTCACCTGCAAGTCTGGGATCATGCTCTCATGTCTCTGGAGAGACTAAGCCAATCACCGATTCCTTCTAACACGTACCACCTCATCTCTGGAGAGATACTGTGGGTTCTAATCCACATTCTAGGTTCTACTCCACGTTCTAGGTTCTACTCCTGGTTCCACTCCACGTTCTACTCCCATGTTCTACTGCAGGTTTAGGGGGAACCAGAAACAGTTGAGTTCTACAGGCTACAGAATGCAGTAGGTGTATGAGACTTAGGACCTACTAGTCCACCCTGGGCATGTTCACAGCATTTTCACAGCAGCCATTTTTGACATGAAGTGTATGACAGGCCCAGGTGTTATAAAGGACAGTAATTAAGGTTCTCATTCTGCTACACTTAAACTAAACAGAGATGTCTTTCCTATAATTAATAACACCCATACTTGCCTGGCTGCTGTAAGAAAGGTCCATAAAGTTATGTGTGAGTGTGAGTGAAAGCGAGTGAGCAAGCGCACCTGGTCCTTGTAGTAGTTCTCCATGGCCTCCAGCTCAGTGCGGTGTCGGCGCTGGTGCTGCTGCCGCTGCTCCTTGGCGTAGGCGCGCTCTTCCCTCAGCCGAGCCTTCTGCAGCTCCACGCCCTCCTGGAAGATCTGCTTAAAGAGCTGGGGGGGGGGGGGGGGGGGGGGAGGACAGGACGGGGGTCAGCTACGCTACGCTAACCACTCAGGGCTGGAAAGCACACTAGACATGGAGGAGGAACGTGGCCAGTACAACATCAGATCCTGTAGCGGCACAGGAACAACTTGTGATGAGTAACGTTAAAGCAAAAACCTGGATATGCAGGTGAGTGGAAGGTCTTACTGACGTGAATGTTGATGTGTACAAGACCCGTCGTCATGCTGGTTGTGGTTTAATACATCAAACATTGAACAGCATGACCCTATTTTGCCATCCAGTCCCCACTGCATTCAAACACTGTAAGGTCTGAAAAGGTCAATGTAATGGGGAGGGAGACATATGCCTGCTGGGCAGTGCGTGCGTGTGAGAGAGAGAGAGAGAGAGAGCAGTGCGTGTGCGTGTGCGTGTGCGTGTGCGTGTGCGTGTGCGCGCGCGCGCGCGCGCGCGCGCGAGCGAGCGAGCGAGAGAGAGAGAGAGAGAGAGAGAGAGAGAGAGAGAGAGAGAGAGAGAGAGTACTGACCCTCTCCGTGCGTGCGTGCGTGCGTGTACTGACCCTCTCCTCGCGCGTGCGTGCCCGGGCCAGGCGCGAGCGCAGCTGCAGGTGGTAGTCTCCGTAGTACTTCTTGGCGCGGGCGATCTGCTGCCGCTGCTCGCGGAGCTTGTTCTGCGTCGACTTCTGCTGCTGCACGCGCTCCCTCTGGTCCTTCTGCCATTGGGCGGACGATTGGACAGGTCAGTTAGGTCTCTACGGCAGCGGCCACTTACAGTGAGAGAGCACAGGTGTTGTTCACTCACCAGTCGGCGGTTGTGTTCCTGCTCTTTGCGAATGATCTCCACTAGCATGTCATGCCTCTTCTTTGCATCCTCCACCTAAGACAAGAAGAGACACACAGATTCCATCATACACACACACACACACACACACACAGTTGGAGTTTCACGTCTAATGTTTGTTTTTTAACTAGTTGACGAGTTTTCAACAGTTGTCAACTACTAGTCAACTAGTGGTTATGTACCAGTACAGTGCTAGTCCTAACATGATTGGCCGTGTTGGCTATTGGCAGCAGGTGTTCCATCTTTACATGGTTATCCATAGCAGACATGTTATTACTGCCCTTCAGAACAGCTGGACACAGCTCATGTCACCAAAGGGTTTTCAGTGGAGTACTTTCACACATAGGAATGTCCAGCCTGTTTTACCTTCAGGGTTCCCACTTTAAGTCAAATGTAAAATTCCATGACTTTTCCCTGACAAAACAAAAAACTGAATTTCTATGACTTACTATAATGAATGGTACAATATACCTACCAATAATTTCAGAGCAGCCGCATAGTGTTCAAGAATCTTTCTTAGAGCGGGAAATAAATAAATGAGCACTGAATCAACAAAGTTGGGTTACTCAAGTAAGCAGTAAAGCCAATACACCAGTTCTGCATGGAAATATTTGTGTTAATGTATTTTGGCAAGTAAACTTTAAAGTGCTACAACAAAATTCCCTGTACCTTTCTGTTCTAGTAGCTGACTGCTGGCTACAACACCGCCTAGTTGTTCTAATGGTTCTCTAGTTGATGGAACCCCCAACACACTGTAGGCTCCCTTCCGTCAATCTCTCGGCTAGACTCCTCTACCCCAGGGCACTGAGCCCCATCACAGCCGTGTGTGTGTCTCTGTTTGTGTGTGTGTGTGTGTGTGTGTGTGTGTGTGTGTGTGTGTGTGTCTCTGTTTGTGTGTGTGTGTGTGTGTGTGTGTGGTGCTGTGCTCACCTGGTTGGCCAGTTTGAAGTGGCTGCGCTGGTTCTCGGAAGCGTTGAGGTGGTCCACCTGCCGCAGCTGCTGCTTCCACATGTGGCCCAGGGTGTGAGGGGACACCTGCAGACCAGGGAACTCCTCCAGCAGGGTGGGCAGCAGGTCATTCTCCTTCAGCTTCACTAGAGGGGGGGAGAGAGAGAGAGAGAGAATGAGGGAGAAAGAGAGAAAGAGAGAGAGAGAGAAATAGAGAAAGAAAGAGTAAAGGAGAGAAAGAGAGAGAGAGTAAAAAAGAAGAGGGGAAGAGGGAGAGAGAGATAGAAAGAAAGAAAGAAAGAAAGAAAGAAAGAAAGAGAAGAGGGTAGGATGGATGGATGGAAGAGAAAAGGGAAGTGAGAAAACACAAACACTGGGCGAGCTGAACCAGTTTAATGGATGCCATCTAATCCAACACATTTCACATCACTGTTGTGGTTGCACAAGCAGACATTACTGAAGTGCTGCGTCACGTGTGGTCAGGAACAGAGGGGTCTTACTGGGTGTGGCTTTACGAAGCTGTGCCTGCTTGTGGCCGGACGATGCGTGTTTGGTGCGAGACGAGCTTGGAGATCCGGAGGTCTTGGGGCTGCCGGCCTCCGCTGACTTGGGGCTGCGAGGTGTCTCTTTCCTCAGAGCCTCCCTGTACTCCTGCTCCTGTGTGCACAAACACAGAGAACCATTACACACACACACACACTCTCTCTCTCTAGAGTGGGTAGAGTGGCCCACTGCCCACTGGACCATGTCCAATTCAATCCCAGCCTTCTCTGGCCTCAAGTCAAAGTGTCCGTGAGGTCCAAACGGCTGGTGACAAGCCTCTGTTTTATGAGCACCTCCACTGTCAGCAGGTGACTCAGGGGCTTTTGGCTAGAGCACTCGGTCCGCTCCATTGGGCAGAGACGCACTAGAACATACTGGTCACTTTTCACTTACTTTGGACTGTGGGAGTTATGGCTGACAACTGACATCAAAGCCCCCTGTTCACAGCTTCTCCTTGTGATGATGAAGCCTTTATGTGCATGTAAACTGTATGCAAGGCAAGCACTACAAATAGCTGATATTAAACAAATACGGTTTGTTTTACAGGACTACAGGCTTGCAATCATTATTATAGGTTTAATAGTGATGATGAAGCAATTTAAGTGCATGTAAACAGTATGCAAGCTCTTTAAATGGCAATTGTAAACAAATACAGTTAGGCTTGCAATCATTATTGCAGTCAGGGTTAATTCCCACTGCAGATGACCAGCACCCTATATTAGTATAGTATGCCGTTTCTATGGGAAGGGTCATTTTTGTCTCTCTGTTTCTCTCACCGTTTCTTGGATTCGTAATCTCTCCTTGGCCATGTCCGCCCGCTCCTCGTCTTCGTACCTCTTCAGCTCCTCCTCGTAGGCTGTGCCCACCATCTGCACAGAGAAACTGGCGTCAGCAGCCGCCATCTTGGCCCTGCGCTTGACCTCCCTCCCTTTCCCACAATGCAACCTGTTCAGTCCTGTGCCACTCATCACCTGCGGCCACAGGTCACTAGCGCCACTAATGGCGGCCAGCAGGTCAATCTGCTGTGAGCGGGTGAGAGCCGGGCAGCTCATGCCAGACCACCAGCTATGCTATTGATTGCTAACGCCGGGGCCAGCGCTCCACATGGCTTTATGCTAAACACCACTGACCCTGGTCACCTCACGCCACGGGCACGTCCAAGGGCTCACAGCTCTTGTTCTGGGTCAGAGGATGAGGCTATATGGCATGTGTACAGCAGGTTGGGAATAAATAAAGACGGCCTCCAAAAACTGACCTGGGACCAAGGACCTGACCAAATAAAAAAACAGTAAACTGGGTCATGATGTCAACAAGGAACCTTTTTTGACCGTGTCCGACATCAGTCAGCATTAATTTGGGTCAGGCTGTCCAAAAGTTTAGATCTATGCCAGGAGTTACTGTACTAGACACATGAGGTCTAATGAAAGATCACAATAGCTACTAGCCATTACGGAGTCAGTGCCACTCTGGAATGTGTGTCTGTGTGTCTGTGTGTCTGTGTGTCTGTGTGTCTGTGTGTCTGTGTGTCTGTGTGTCTGTGTGTCTGTGTGTCTGTGTGTCTGTGTGTCTGTGTGTCTGTGTGTCTGTGTGTCTGTGTGTCTGTGTGTCTGTGTGTCTGTGTGTCTGTGTGTCTGTGTGCACATCTGTACTGACCTGTCCCCGTCGTCTCTGGCTGTGTAGCTGGCGGAGCTCCCTCCGGCGGGTGCGGGCCATGTGGTGTGCAGAGTCGTGTCCGGCGGCGGTGGTGGCGGTGGCCTCGTCCAGCTGGGTGTGCAGCGGGCGGCGCGTGAGGGGCGGAGGGGAGGGCGAGAGGGAGCGCGTCACCCCGTTAGTCAGGGGCACGTCTGAGCACAGGGCAGGGGAGGGCCGGAGAGGAGAGGAGAGGAGAGGAAGAGGAAGAGGAAGAGGAAGGAGAGGACAAGAGAGGAGCATGAAGTTTGCTTGTGAGAGTGCACATCATATACTGGTTTCAGAATGACCTATGCCCAGCCTGACGTAGCCATACTCAATTCTGGTCAGAATGGGAGTCTGATATGGCCTGATTGGGACGTGATTGTTGGGCGCATTTCCACCTATACAGGGGGAGAAATGCCTCTGCACTCAATTGGATAGACCTAACCAATCAGAGCAACGAAATAGTCTACCGTCTACCGTGAATCCTGAAAACATCCTTCTTCTCGCTGTTTTAGTTTAGTTTTCCATCATTTTGTATGACGGCAGCCAACCAGCACACTAAACTCAGTTGCTTCAGACTTTAGGGAAAAAAAGCGTTTTTATCTCGATACTCCCAGGTTGACTTGTGTCCAGCGCTGTGGGCCTGTGGCCATGTGTCCAGCTGCTCCATGGGGGCGTGTGTTACCTGCGTCTCTGGCCGGCCGTCTCCTGCGCTCCATGACGCTGTCGCTGTGGTGGGACTGCTGGTCCTCCTCGCCGCTCTCGCCCAGCGCCCGCTTCAGCATCTGGTCCAGCTCCTCCAGCCGCCGCGACAGCTTCTCCGACATGTCATGCAGCTCCTGCTCCGCCTTCCTGTTGCGCTGGCTGCGGCTGGACAGCGGCTCCTTTTGGCCGGGGGACCTGACGGCCTCCGACGCGCTAGCACACTCACTGACCAGAGCGAAGACAGAGAAGGAGCCACATCAGGAAGATCCATAGTGACCAATCACAGTCCACATAATACTAGAGGACCTGAATAGTCCCATACATTACACTCCTCCTCTTTGATAGCATTATACACACACAATTGGGCTAGGGTTCCGCACACACTTGGGCTAGGGTTCCGCACACACTTGGGCTAGGGTTCCACACACACACACACACACACACACACACCTGCAGTTGTCAAATATAGTTGTCTTGCCAAGCCCTTGTAAAGGTACAATGCTCCCCTGCGCTTACCTCCTGGGCAGGCCTCGGTCCCTGGTCCCCCTGCCGTGCTCCCTCCTCCGGCTGGACGATGAGCTGGAGCTCAGCTGCAGGAGCTCCTCCTCCTGCGTCTCCCCGTTGACACGCAGCCCCTCGGGGTGGCCGTTGTGCAGGGGGCCTCCCTCCAGCTCCTCGCGCAGGGACATCAGCAGCACCTCGGGCTGCGTGCGGAAGAGCACTCGCCTGGGCCCCGTCGTTGCAGTCCTCTGCAGGCAGAGCGGTCACAAAGGGTCAAGAGAGAGATGAACCGTGGAGATGCGATAGCCTCACAAACCGCTAAGCATAAGTTGACCGCCGCCATAGGTTGACATGTGAATACATCGTGCCAATCATGTGTTGTGATCTCGCAGCTGGAGCGAGGTTGGTGTCTTGAAGCCTTGCACATGCTTTCACAGTTCTGCCCCAAATAGATGCCCGATAAGTGCCCAAAAATGTGTTGCAATATGGCCGCCGAGCGGAGGGACTTGACTAAAACAGACTTTGGCAGAGCCCTCTAGGCCAGTGGTGGTCAATCTTGCCTGTGAGTTCTCCCCCCTGTCCCCTGCTCCTCCACCATCGCTCCTGATGATCTAGATCCTGTGAGCTCCGCTAATCAGCATCTCATTGACCCATTTCAAATCAAGTGTGGTTGGAGCAGGGACCGACAGACTTGACCTTTTTCCCTGTATGGAGATGACGTATGGGAGGAACCCCAGCTCTTGTCAAGGGTCATTTGCCTGTTAAAAAGGTTCCATGCCAAACCTTTAGATCTTCCCTTGAACCATGGGAGAACAGTTCTAAGGGGCTCATTTTCACCTCTGCGTGCAGAACCGGACTCATCACCTCAAGGGAGTTAATTCTCCGGTAGCCGTGGCATGCAGCTTGCAATCTGAGCCTCGGTGCAAAGGGGCCGAAGACATGGCTGGGTATTTTTAACCTGGGGCCTCTTCAGCGTAAACCAAAGGCACACTTCATCACTAGTCCTGCTGCTAGCTCTTGTTAAGTAGCTAAGGAGGCTCATATAAAAACAAAAACACGCTGCTAAACATGACTGACATGCTGGACGCACAGTGAAACGAGTTTATCAACTGAATGGACGCTAAGTGAAGCTAAGTGACCACTGACAGCCAAACAGAACCACAAGAATTCCATCTAAACACGTCGCGCTAAAACACCCACGCACATCCCCCATTTCATTAAGAACTTGCTTTGCTTTTTTGGCCTGTTCAGATGTTACTACGAGTCCTTTCACACTGGCACAGGACACAATGAGTGAGGATGTAAAAATGTATGAACTATGATGCCGGCGCCAGGAAAAAGTGCTCAAACGCGGCAGCTCTTGCCATGCCTACAGCTGACAATGTGCACATTTCCCTGGCCGAGGAGCACTGGAAAACAAAACAGGATACGTTTGGGTGTTCTCGCCACTCTCCACAAGATATTTATAGGCCGGCATTACAGAGCGCACTGGTAATAATTGCATAATCGTGGGCGAGGGGTCCAGCTGGACACCGCAAGCACTCGGCTCGATGACCTGATGACGTGAGGTCATTCTTAAAGAGTGCAGGAGAGAGAGAGAAGAGAGAGAGAGTGGTTTTATACCGAAATTTCTGTCTGAAACCTTCAGGCACGTGTACATGTCGGAACAAAAGTAGTTTGTTTTACTGGTAAGAGATATGTTTTTGTCTGATAGACGTTTGGACGGAAGGCCCGGTCTGCCCCGTGGACACCTGCCCGGGTGTAGAGGATGTATGAGGTTGGGATCTGTGGTTTATTGATAGGGGTCAGGGACAGGCTTACCTCTGGCTGGTGTCTGCTCTCTCCATTGGCTCTCCTCTGACTGGACGAAGACCGCTCACTGGTCACTGCACATCAAGACAACACCAAGGGCGCACAAGTTAGGATTAGCTCACAAACAACACACCGAACACCCACCCAAAGCATAAAACAAAAGCTGGTCTCTACAGCTTCCTGGCTCATTGGGAGACTACAATCAGTAATCAGACAGCAAGCAACAGCAGTTGTCATTTAGTCCATAGAGCTAGTATAGTTTATCCACGGAGGCCAAGTCTATCGCAGGTGACTCCCAGCAGAAGCTGCTCCCCATTTTTACAGCTGGGTGGACTGAGACAATGCAGATGTGCAGACGTGCAACATCAAGTTATCATCTGGGACTCTAACCACTGATCTTACGATAACAGCCTATCCCCTTAGACAACTGAGCTACCCGCTCTATTTGAGTACTTTACTTTATGTTTATATGAGAATGAAATACTGTGAGAGTGATTACAGCAGTCAGACATTCACAGATGATTATCTAGGTCAGCGGTACCCAAACTTTTTCCCCCGCGGACCACCTTCTACATCCTGACTCGGCTCGCGTACCCCCACCATCCAACACATAACAAATAACACATTCTATTGAAGCATGATAACAAAATCAAATTGTGCAACTGGTCTATGAGCTCTCACGCAAAAAAACAGTGTGGAGAACCACATTAGAATGGTTAGATAGCATCTCACTGCAGACCACGCACTGTGGCTTTGGGCAGTCTGTCTCCCAATCCATGTGAAGCCTAGGGCTATATGCCTCATCATACTTTCGTTTTCTTCGCACAGTCTTTTCGGTCTCGTTCTTTCTTTTATCCTCCTGCGCTCCACCTCCACTAGTCTGCCCCCCATCCCATCGTTACCTGTGTCCTGCTCTGTTTCTCTCGCTTCTCCTCTTTGATCGCTTTAATTCGGCCTTTTGGACAGTGTCCCTGTTTTTAGCCAGTTTTCCATGTTTACGCCGTCTTCTACCTAGCCTATACTTCAACGGAACTAACGCGCCAGATATTCTGGCTGCCCGCAGGAAATCACGTGTATTGTGTGTAGCTTATTTTGAATGAATACATAGCCTATTATAGAGTTTACAAATTATTTCCTTTAATTTCATGGTTCCATATCATTATAACCCGATTCGAAATTATGTATTATTTATGAATTAATTAGATTATTAATTAATTAATTAATAATTTTAACTCCTTTCCGCCATTGCCCTTTTCATCTCGCGTACCCCCTATTGGCAGCTCGCGTGGGAATCCCTGATCTAAGTCATGGGCACATTACACCACGTTTGCACATAATGGCACAATTAATAGCTGAGCTGCCAAAGGCTGACATGCATCTGGCACCCAGTGATGATGTGGCTGAGGCAGTCCTGCCAATCCAGAACAGCTATTTTGAGTACAACTTTTTCAGCTCATCTTGGTCTATATGTGTGCAGCCAAATATCAGCGCAACATATAAATATGTATATACACTATAAAAAAAAATGAATAGTTGACTCATTTATTAATGTCAAATATCTAAATTTAAGCTGAGCGTGTAACTGAAAATAACTTTTTTTGTTATTATTTACCACCTTTCACAAAGATTCCATTAAATGATGCATTTAACTGGTAACAATAGTCTTGTATCATACCATTCCGTTTAGGATCACAAAGGTGGCTAGGCAACATCAGAATGTCATAGACACACATAGCACAGGGTAAACTGGAACTTTTGTTCACTCTTTCTTGAATTTGTGTAGAAGTTGGCTGGTTTCAGATTTGTTGGTAAATTGATTTTTCGGACTTTGATTTCTGGTGATCTGATTTTAATGTGGTTCTGTTGGTTCTTAGCCTGCTGCATAGCAGCATGGCAGGATGGGCACAGTTCAGATAGAGCCTTTAAGAAGCGTGTGAAAAAATACAGACTGGAGGAACTGAAGAGAGAGCTGGAGGCTTTGGGGGTTAACATTGATGGACATGGACAAGACATGGATAAAAACAAAAAGACCAAAAAGGAACTCCAAAAGCTCCTAATAAAGGAGCTGAAGCGGGTCAAAGACGGCAGAACTGGCCTGGACAAGAGGGCTAGGGAGAGGGCAGAAGGACTAACACTGCCCATGGAGATCCCAGAAGACGTCCTAAATGTTCTTCATGACCTTGATGTATTCTTGGACAAAGAGTTGGAAGACTGTGAACAGAGGGATGACTATGTGAAAGCTGTGCTCGACAGTCTCCTAGATAAAGTGAACTCGACTCTGGGTGAGTAGAAGACATCTGCTCTTATTGAGTGTAAGAAGTAGCCTTGAATCACCAGAACCGACTTGAGCTTGGAGCAATAAGTGGGCTACATAAAAAGTATGCTCACATTTAAAACATCAAAATGGTTCAGCATTGAATTTTAATAAATTATTCCCTCATTATGTTTAGCTTCAAAAGGACTAAACAACAAAGTCTTGAGGCCAGAGGTTGGAGACAGGAAGGAGGAGGCCGAGCGGGAGGCCAATTTCTGGAGTTCCAGAGAGAATCACAAAGGCTCCGTCCCCAGGAGGAGGTTTCCGTGGGCCAGACACAGCAGCAGATGGCTGACTGTGTGAACGATTGACAAGGACCATCAAAAACAATCAATAAAACCGATACAATTTGTAGTGATCTTAATGTTTCTCCACGATTCATTTCTCAAATATAACTCTGCAACCTAATGACTCATACCAAGGTCAGATGACAAACGATTCCACTAGATTCTTTATTGGTATTATAAAAAGTACATATTATCTGTTAAGATTCAAATTCAGTATACAAAAATGTTGTTGAACTAAACAAAAAAATCTAGTCTTACTGCGTATTTTGGTAATACCAAAAACAATAGAGAATGCCACTCAGACAATGGCAGAAATGCTGTTCGTCATGTTATCAGGTTATGTGGCATCAAAATGATTTTGGAAACATAGGGCTGTATTTTGGGCACCTGCGCATGGCGTAAAGTTCGTTGTTCACCCGCGAAGTTTAATGCGGTATTTTGCACGTTTATTTTTTAAACCTAGGGAGGGGACTAGCGCGTTGTCTAAAAATCGGTATCATACACCACCTAAACCTGGTCAGAAGTCAATGGCAAGTTGTTCATATGCTATTTTAAGAGCGCATGTCATCAGTCATATTGGCAGGTGCACGCACCATCCTTCTATCATTCATGAACGCACACCAGCGCACGTTCATGCAAAGCATTACAAATTGCACAATTACAATGGGAAACATAATTAGAATAAAGATATTACGAAATACTGTACATCTCATGATAGTTATTCACCATCATTTGCAAATTGGTAATGACTGTTAAAAGTGATTAGGGGAGAGGCGAGAGACACGTATGGAGCACAGCTGAAGACGCACTGTCACGAGATATAAGCAACTCCTCTGCAGGATAAATGTTGTTTTATTCAGTCATTTGAGCAACATTAGGGTAAGTGTTGCTTTTTCCAGCCTATGTTTTCGGTGGTAACCCATTGTCAGTCAATAGTGAAAGTAACTGCATATAACTGTCTTCGTTGACTGACTCCTTGGTGAAGTTAGTTTCACTTTGCCAATGAGTTCAAATAATAGACGAGTGCAAATGCGTGAAGGCTATGCTAGGTTTTAGTAATGCATGGTTTAAGAATGACTATTTCATACGGTCTTGCAAGCAGCCTCCTTCAAATGCGCCGTTGAATGCCATACCGATGCATTTATTTGACATATCGCGCTTTGCGCCGTTAAAGGGAATGCCAGATGTCATTCTTATTGGTTTAAAATGATGTTACGCCCCAAACACCCACATATGACTGATTAAAAAACCTAGGAACACCTTGTTGCGGCATGCGCTCCACTTTTGATAACGAAACCCCTCCCAATGTGAACTGGACATCCTACTAAATTTGAATAGACTTTTGACGAGTGACGATGCACTTTAGAATGTCATGATAGGGCCCATAATGTTACGGTCAAAATATTGTTATGGGTGCCTTTAACACACAAAAGCATGTTTTTTTTTTCTCGAAAATACATTCAATGTTCAATTCTTACATGCTGACTAATACAAATGACTGATTGCTTTTAAAGAATTTTACTTGCAAATGAAGGCTATTCTGTTTCTTTCAGATGGCGATGTCTTTCTGTGAGGCTATAATGATTACATCATCTCAACTAAAGGGACGGGTCTCAGCGATAGCTGCGCAATCTCCGTCTGAAAGCCTAATATTTGGTCTCCCTTGTTTTCACGATAATAATCAAGAAGAAATTATCTAGAGTATATGCTACAAAGAAAAAACTACATAAACACTCCTCACTGAGCAACTCAAAATATTTAGCCTAGGTCCACTTTCAGACTTGTTGTAAATGGCTACATTTGGCCTTGGAAATATCTGTGCTCCCTGAGCGCCTTTTAGTTATGAAAACGTTAACCATCAGCGACACATGGAAAATATAATGCTAACTGAAATAAGTGATGAACAAGTAATAACTTTCCAAGACTCATAGGAGATTTTTAGTTACGCAAAACGGCAGATGGGGGAACGCAAATTGGCGAGTGAAGACAAGCTCACCTCATCAAGTCTTTCATTTAACCCACCGTTGGCTGAAGAAAAACTAGCACAAAAAGAAGCCAATCACCATGCTCTGTCATTGACTATCACTTGTCACTTTCTCTCTTTCGCTCACCCTCGCATGAAATAGATCAGGAGAGATTCTAATTCACATGCTCGCTCCAGAGAGCTTTCCGGAGAAGTTGCATGTTTGCTCGTTTCTGCGTAGTTTTACGTAAAAACTTATCGCTGTTCTTTGATGTGAAAATGTGTGGTTGGCAAGTCTGTTTGAGCATAAGGTTCATACGTACCAGGAGAGCGGGGTGATGACGGGGACAGGAGGTGACCAGAGCGCAGACCGTCACTGGTGGGCCTCAGAGAATGACCATTCTAGAGAGAGAAAGAGAGAGAGACAGAGTCAAATCACCATGCAAAGCAGAGGGAAGTGTTAGAGTATTGACCTGCGTCAGCTGCTGACACAATCAGCCACAGCAGGAAGAGAGCTGCCCAGAAACTTAACCTTTATCTGTTCATAGGACCAGACTGAAACAGCACGCGCACACACACACGCGCACGCGCACACGCACACGCACACACACAGAGAGAGAGGAAGAAAGCAACAGTGAAACTCATCCATCAGCTGTTCTACAGAGAGTGTCACCCTGAAACAATGAAGCCACCAGTGACTGGGGAAGAGAAACCACCACACAGCTGTGCCTACTGCCCTGTGATGATGAGCACACACACTGGTCAAGTAGTGCTGCCCTGTGATGATGAGCACACACACTGGTCAAGTAGTGCTGCCCTGTGATGATGAGCACACACACTGGTCAAGTAGTGCTGCCCTGTGATGATGAGCACACATACTGGTCAAGTAGTGCTGCCCTGTGATGATGAGCACACACACTGGTCAAGTAGTGCTGCCCTGTGATGATGAGCACACATACTGGTCAAGTAGGCGCTGATATGTCCAGAGCCAAAAACACCACATCGGGTCCTCCATTGTTAAATAGTATCCAACAACACCCTAGAACATTCTCTCCCTCACTAATGTATGGTGTGTACGTATAACAGTTATCTGCAACTACATATTTACATTAACTGTGCAGTGATGAGGATTCAGAGAGACTATTCTGCTTTAAGATCTAGTCAAGTACATAGAGTTCAGCAGAAGATCTGGCCTAGTCCTTTCAATCGCCTGCTCAGCGGATGGCCTTCCTGATTACATTGTATTCAGATAGTCTAGACTAATCCACCATGCAATTTAGGTCAGCCTGCTTGCAAAATACACATAAAAGTGAAGCTAAGTACTAGCATGTGTGTGTGATGTGAGCAATCCGCACTTGTCGTGCTAGACACACACACACACACACACACACACACACACACACACACACACACACACACACACACACACACACACACACACACACACACACACACACACACACACACACACACACACACACACACACACACACACACACACACACACACACACACACACACACACACACACACACACACACACACACACACACACACACACACACACACACACACACACACACACGATGAGATCTGCAGCTTTGCGGCGGTGGAATGCACCTCTCGGGCCTGTCTGAGCGAGGCTGCGTGATCTCGTGAGGTATTTATTTTTATCCTGACGGCGTAGTACTGGGCGCTGGCTCGCTTTTCCACTCGCCCCTTTTTTCCAGTGACTCAGTCAGCAGGGAAGGAGAAAGAAAGAGAGAGAAAAAAAAAGTTCTCCCCATTCAAAAACAACCCCCGCACCCACAAAAAAAAAAAAAAAAAAAAAAAAAAAAAAAAAGAGTAGAGGATTAAGTGTAACAAGCCTCAAGCTCAAGGCAACAGGTGAAGACTTGACTCCGAGTATGAGTATGACTGACTCACTCACTCACTCCCAACAAGCAGCGATACGAAGTCAAGTGGTGGAGCAGGTAATACAGTGTTTGTATTGATGTCATGCCTTTACCCCCCGATTACACTGTTCACACTGGATTCAATACACATTCGTCATTCCGTCCTCTCGTCTCCTAGCAGATAACCTATCAAGAAGTCCTTGTAAGTGTCCTAGGCGCGATGGTTTTGCCCTTGCGTTCCCACTCACACCACTGTTGCAGAAGATTCCATGCACTCACAGGTTGCACTCTGACGCTACAGTCCTTCAGGACAAATAAAGCGACTTAAACAAAGGAACTTCACTGAACAGACATCCAGCAGGCTCCACTCCACCTGTGCAGGGCTCACCTGTACACCGGTAGCCACACCTGGCTCCGGCCCCTTCAGGCTGGCCGAGCCGCTGGGCGGAGAGAGGGTGGCGGAGCGCGGGGAGAGCGATGGGGCCCGGGGGACTGCGGCGGCGGCGGCCCTCTGCGGGGTGGTCTGGAAGGGTGGCTGGAGTGGGATGGCCGAGCGCAGCGGCTCCCGGAGTAAGGTGGCCTGCGTGCCCGGGACGATGCTGCCGCTGCCACCGGCGCTGGTGACGAGAGCGCTCGCAGGGCCGGCCTGGGCACCGGAGGGGGCATCTGGACCCTGAGAGGGGGCACTGGGTGCAGGAGGCACTACTGCACAACCAAAACAAAAACAAAAACAGGTGTTAGAAACTCGCTCTACCAGTTTACCTGCATAACATTCAACAACACAAAGGGTTCATCAAGGTCACTCATAACACATATGGCTTTACTACACTTTAAATTGCAATACATTTCTCTCCCTTTTTAAACTATAACAGTTCTCTCTAAGCCCAGGTAATAGCAATACCCTATTACTGTTTGGCCAGGTGAACAGCTAGATTCCCTCATATAAAAACACGGCTCAATGATCAAACTGCAGCACCTTCAACAGGGCAATTTGGGAGACTGCAGGGAAACTGCGATTTCATGAGCCAAGTGATCAAATTAACTGTTGACAACAAATCTGCTCAAATCATCTGTTGCAATGGAAAAGGGCTCTGCCCAAGTTTCCGCAAGGGCAAGGGCATTCGGTGGGAACTGCCACCCGGAGAATATTTAGCATGTGGGAACACATGGAAACGATGGATTTTGAATGGAGGAAAAGGTGACTTAATAGTGATATTTATATTTATAAAGCTTCCATGGAAAGAGAGAGAGAGAGAGAGAGAGAGAGAGACAAGTACAATATAACCGCACAGTAATCTATGCTCTCCGAAAACAATTTCAAAGGGGTTGAGGGTGGAATAAGGTTACAGGGAAAACCGGAAAAACAGGATTTGTCATTATGCGGAATGTGACAAGGCTTTGAGGGGGGGGGGTGGCAGGTCAGGAATTCCGCTCCCGTGAGAGCGTTCTCCAATAAGCCAGTGTTCCTCACCACCCTCCGGAGATCTCAAAGGTGAGAGAAATCAGACACACACACACTCACAGCTCTCTCTCCGGAGATCTCAAAGGTGAGAGCAATCAGACACACACACACTCACAGCTCTCTCTCCGGAGATCTCAAAGGTGAGAGCAATCAGACACACACACACTCACAGCTCTCTCTCCGGAGATCTCAAAGGTGAGAGCAATCAGACACACACACACACTCACAGCTCTCTCTCCGGAGATCTCAGAGGTGAGAGCAATCAGACACACACACACTCACAGCTCTCTCTCCGGAGATCTCAAAGGTGAGAGCAATCAGACACACACACACTCACAGCTCTCTCTCCGGAGATCTCAAAGGTGAGAGCAATCAGACACACACACACTCACAGCTACACTGAGACCTGCTGCTACACAGAGGCCTGCTGAGCTTTGGGGTTTGGAGAGTAAACGGGAGCTCTGACTGACCTTCCTTCTTGGTGAACGTGCGGGCCGAGTCTCCTAGACGGATGAGTTCGGCGGTGGACTCTGACTCATCCCCGTTCCAAGAGTGGAGCGAGTGCTTGCTGGACTGGACGACCGACCTGCAAAGAACACACACACACAAAGCAATTATAATCATGAAAAAATCCGCCCCTCCCCCCCAAATCAATCCAATCCCCTCTGCGGCTGCAGCAGCTGGTTCAGTGTTTGCTCAGCGGGCTACATTGTTACTGGCAAGGGCACCCATATCGCCGCTCATGACCTCACACTCCTGGCATTCTAAGCATGCTGCCTGCTCCGTTCGCTGGGCTCGCGGAGGCGGCGACGACGATGGTGGTCATCGCGGCGGCCCATTCACGTCTGGGGCCCCTTTGATGCGTCTGCGGTGTGCAGTTCTTTTGAAAAAAAGCACTCAAGACATGTTTGGGCTTCCTCCTCCTTGTGAGCTATGACACAATATGAACTCACTCAGCCAGTAGGCCTTTAGAACGCACACACTAGGCCTTTAGAACGCAGTAGGCCTTTAGAACGCACACACTAGGCCTTTAGAACGCACACACTGGGATGTGGAGATAGTGTGTCATATGGAAGAGCACTGAGTCATGGCCGGAGGAGATGAGAGGAGAGGAGCGTTTGGGTTTCGCTTCTCCTTCTCCACCACTCGTCAGCCTGAGTGACAACAGCTCTTGTGTTTCCAAACCACCACACGCCACTTAGGACATGTTCTGAAGCTGGCAGTCAGGCTCATCTGTTCCCAAGTCCTGTTAATCTTCCTATCTGATTGGACTGGCTTAGCAGCCAACTAAAAGTAAAGTAAATCCTACCCATTTTTTTTTTTTCTTTTCAAAAACTTGTATACATACCAACAGCTTGCTAACAAAAGCATTCAGTATATACTTTAAAACCCGAGTGATGATTTCATGTGCACTTCATGTGCATTAAGAGGCCACGGGCACTTGTGCAATTTGCTGACTCATGGTCTTGCCCTGAGAGGAGCCTCTGTCCAGCGAGTACATGTTGATTGCTTTATGCTCCTCGGGCGAGCTGAGTGTGCCGTTTGGGAGTGACACAAGTGTCCAGCCCGCGACAGGCACTCAAAACAAGAGGCAGTCCACTCCAGAGAGACGCTCCCTTTGGCCGAGCAGAACGGTTAGCTCATCCACCCCCCCCCCCCCTCCCACACACACACACACAGTCTTGTGACTCACTATTGTGTAAACAGGACAGGCACACACAGACTCACACGACGATAACGACAACCACTGGTCAGTTCAAGCCAGCAGACAAGCATCTACAGATGGGCAAAGGTTGCAACACAGCCCAACATGTGGCTTAATACCAAACTGACAGGCCTATTTCTTATTCTAACGTTTCTATCAAAAACACAAAAAAGCGGTCGCTGAACAGGAAGCTCATACTAATAGCTCATAGATAATGGGCCTGTGGTGCCAGCTGTAGCACTTCCTGACCGTCGCCTTACTGTATAGCAGGGAGGCCATATGGCCCATACGTGTCTGTCCAGACTGCATGACCTCCTCCGCCCCTCTGCCCCTTCCTCTGGGTGCCCCATGGGGGGCCTGCGCACTAGCGGGCTCGAGCGTTAGCGCTGCCCAGCAGGAAACACCCCCCCCCCCCCCGCCACCTGACAGGGCTCCCTACGCGCCACTTTCACCTCCTCAACAAGCCGGGCCGATCAAATGCCAGGAAAGGAGGGAGACAGGGAGGAGGAAGTAATTTGGAACAACTGGTGTGAGAGAGGAAGGTCACACTGAGGGGACGAGAGAGAGAGAGAGAGAGAGATGCATGTGAGAGAGAGGGAGGGAGGGAGAACCATGTGAGAGAGGGAGGGAGGGAGGGAATGTATATGTGAGTGAGTCAGAGAGAAAGAAAGAAAGAAGTGTATAGACTATACATTAGAAAGGGCCAAGAAAATGGCAAGGCCAAGATACAGAAGGGCAGAAAGAGAACAGGCAAG
The DNA here is from genome assembly GCF_046254945.1 of Alosa pseudoharengus. Lineage (NCBI taxonomy): Eukaryota > Metazoa > Chordata > Actinopteri > Clupeiformes > Clupeidae > Alosa > Alosa pseudoharengus. The sequence continues at coordinate 53,252,543 of NW_027468564.1, forward strand.
AAAACGATAGATAGTGAAAGCAAAGTGAAGGGAAGAAAGTGAAAATCTGTGATAGAATTACAGAGCACACACACACACACACACACACACACACACACACACACACACACACGTACTGTGCACTGGAGGCCTGGGACATGTCCTCGTGCTCTCGCTCCCCTGGCCGTGCTGCCTGAGGACCCTTCCTGTGGAGCTCTCCATTGGGCTGCCGCGCTGCTTAGAAGAGGAACAGAGAGGGGAAAACATGACTCAGACTTTCACTGAAAACACAAAACAACAACAATAACAATAACAACAAAGACAAAGAGCCACCTCCACGGCCTCTTGTCCAGCCAGAGCTCTGATGTAATCGTCCACACACACACACAGGCTCCACATGATAAGGGGGAATGACGCAAGGGCAAGCGTTGGCAGCACTCTCGCTTATACAGGCAGAGCCAACAAAACAGACAGCTGACAGAAATGCAAACAACTATAGCTGGACACACTGTACATCCAACCAGCACATGAGAAATGGCCGACATAGTAATTCTTGGAATCCTTGAAAAGCTCTCAAAAAAAAAAAAGAAAATCACAATGTTGTTACAAGTTGCTATAATCAATCATCAACACAGCATGTACTATTCAATCTGCACAAACAGGCCAACTAACATCACTCTGAAGGGAGCACTGAGTGGGCATCCTGACTATGCCTTTGAAAAGTGATCTAATACTGGAAGAGTGCGTTCCATGTGCACCCTCAGTGATGATAAGGACAGTGATGACCTTTGTCTGTAGTGCAAATGCAAGCGTTGGCTGGCCAGCAGTTCAAACAGTGACCAGGCAGGGAGGAGGTGTGTGAGGATAAAGCTTACTGCTGATCAAGACACTGAATGGGCAAGTGGCTGCCAGCAAATCCTGTCCTGTCGGCAATGTTTAGAAATGGTGCCATGTGCAATGAGCTGATGAGCTCACTCCAAAACAGAGAGAGAGAGAGAGAGGGAGAGAGAGGGACAGAGAGAGGGGGGGGGGCAGAGAGAGAGAGAGTGAGAGGAGAGAGAGAGGAGAGATAGAAGAGAGAAAAAGAATCTGTTTCCTAGGACTCAAGCACAGCACAACACAGCACCACCAGCGAGACAATACCATCTCAGACGTGAAGATCAGCCATGTCCTGAAGCTCATTCTGCAGGGGAGAGTGGGGCCACAGAGGGTGCCTCTAAGCCACCACGCTCAACACAAGCTCCACCCCCACGTGCTCCGTGAAACAGAGCGCGACACCCTCCAGGACACGCCAGCTGAAGGGCTCGCTTGTGTAGAGGCCCCAGCGTCCAACCCCCACCCTAACTCAGCAGCCCGTGCTCACTCTCCCCCTCCCAGAGTGCCGCACAGACTACGGATTGATAATTGATGGACATCCTGTGCCCTTGTGTTGAGCAGCAGCCGCAGCAGCAGCAGCCTTCTGATGGCTTAAGGCCTGATGTGTAAGAAGAGTGGCCTCTTTGTGTGATAAGCAAACGAGGTACAGGCCTTCATCAGTTACATGCCAAGTCCTCTTACACTCATATGGGTCAGCCATTTAACAGCGGTTAGGACCACATGATCATGAAGTCATTTACATGTATACAAACTCGTTTACATGTATTAATTTAGCAGAGGCTTCTATCCAAAACGACTAACATATGTCAACTACATTACAAGGGCTATTGTGCCCGGAGCAACTCGGGGTTAAGTGCCTTGCTCAAGGGCACAATGGTGGAAGCCGGGAATTGAACCCACAACTTTCTGGCTACTGCATGCCAGCTCCTTAGCTACCAACACTACCAATGCCCGCTACTACTGCTCTCCCATGTGAACTTTAAGAGGAGTGGAAATGAAAATGAGAAGTAGCCGTTACCTCCATTTTGCAGTTCCTCATCTTCGCTCAGCTGCTCTGTCAGGTACTCCAGCAGCCCGTCAAAGATTTCCAGCAAGTTCCGCACAGATTCCCCGTCTCCTCGAACAACGTTCTCACCTAGACACACACACACACACACACAAACAAAAAGGAGGCTCAATAAGGCCAGACACAACAAGAGAGACTGGGCCGCTACCTGCTGCCAAATTGGCACGCCAATTGGACAAGCGATTCGTCACAGCTCGCTCTGAACAATTTGCGGCACAAAAGGACCTGTGTTCCCATCTTATGAGGAGGGAGCGTCTGATTTCACACAACCACCAGGCTTTTCCCCACCAGGGAAAACCCCGATGCATGATCACTTGATCGTCATTTTAGAGGCAGCAAGAGATATGCTGTGAGCGTGTGCTAGGGTGTGATGAATTGGGTGACTGTTTCTCTCACCAGTGATGTGGGATAGGCTGATGTGGAGGTAGTCCAAGGCCAGCGAGTCGATTACCGACTGCACGTTGTGGATGTCATCTTCTTGGCTTCTTGGGACAGCTATGTAATCTGAAGGCCAAAACAACAGAGGAAGAAAGGGGAGTTGTTTTACGACACCGGCTTTGAGTTTGTCTTGTTCAGGTCCCAGTGTAATTATCACCTGTTCAGGCTTTACACAACGAGAGCCTTGTTTTGACAGGTCTGATTCCTTCTTGGTCACATTCCTCACATTCTGCGACTGCCTTGGAGTGTGGCATGTCTACGCCAAGTGCAAATGTGCAATCAAACAAACACTCTTTCCACAGGAAGCGGTTGTTTTTTAAATGGCTGCAAAAACAGTACTGAAAAGCAAAGTGCAGCGATACAATTTCAAAGGAATCAAAGATTTACCTGGAACTTTGTCGCTCAAGATGGCTTCATACAGCGCGACGAAAACATTGGCGTCACAGTCCGTCAGTCTTTGGAGTTTCAAATTTACGTGGCACTTATAGAGGAGATTATTGGCTACTTCCACCCAATCTGTTGAATAAAATAATTTATTTAGATTCAATTAACGACCTCTATAATATGCATGCAAAAACAAATAATAAGTGCACTGTAATTTGTGTAGGCGGGTTCATAGTCTACTTAAAAGAGCATTACAGCATTCATCCAACAACATACAGGGCAACCACAAGTAGTTTGTGCGACTTATCAGACACAAGCGCCAACAATTCTGCCAATGGCGGGACGGAGTGTCCTGAAAAAGTAGTTGATGCCGTTTCTAGGGTTACGAGCCAAACCTTGAGCTAACTGACTTCACCAACAACCTAGCCATTTTTAGCAATGCTAGCCCTCACCTGTGCCACAACTACTAACATTGGCCAGCCAAGCGAACTAGCCAGTAAACGTAGGAGATATTTACGAAGTTGGCCAAACATTCCAGCCAAACAAAATCAGATGTGCGTGTTGGTATGCACAGCTACCATTAACTTTTGCACACCCATGTCTGCTACCGACACACAGAACATTATTTGCATTAATGCTAATTAGTTATTTTGGAAACTATGTGTCTGGCCTCATTTATTATGATAAACACTATGCTTTTGCTACTAAATGTTAACGTTATATTTGTTCAGGGCACTGAGTTATGTCTGTTTACATCAAGTTAATCTCACCACTTCCCAAATGTACACTTGACGACCGTCAATAGAAATGCGACAACTGATATACAACTCTGTAACGTTACTAAATTTGACATGAATGCCTGGAAATTAAACTAAATCGCTCAGCTAACCCAGTGGCCATGGCTACTGGCGCCTCTTCTTTAGTTGACGTTAGGTTACAACATTAGGCAAGCCAGCAAAAGCCTTCGAAAGAGGCAACGTATTACAGCCCATTTGCTAACTAGATTATTAGCTTAGCTCACCAACAACAGATGAACTTTCACATTAACGTTAGAGGCTATAAACATATGCCAACTGTACTATTTTCACCATCAAACAGAGCAACATATTGAAAACAGAAACATTAGACGGACATTAACATACTAGACTTGTTAAATATAGCTGACGTTAACATTAACTGGCCAGCCGAGGGAAAGTAACGTTAACTAGCTTTAAGTAACGTTAGCATAGCAAGCCGGTTTTGGTCACCGCGCTAGCAACAGAATCTAATCAGCAGACTAGATTTAAAGAACAACATTGTTTAATTGACCTAGCAATGCATATCGCCTCTGCTAATAGCACTGAGAAAAATAATCGAAACTTTCACATCAGAGGTAGGAATACTGACGAGTATGTGTGCCAGAAGTACAAAGATATAGCTAACGTTAGCCGTCAGACTGGCTAAGCACTGCTACGTAGACTAACGTTATGACTGGACTTCCATTAACGTAACGCACAACCACTAACCTCGCTCCTCGGTTCCCATGAATGTGTTAAGCCAGTTAGCCACACGACTGGCTAGTTCGTAAACAACACGACAGTTACTCAAAATCCTTCGTTAAGTTACTACTTCTTGCCCCAGTCCGCGACATCTAAGGTCAGCCCGACAATGATAACATTTCACCAGAAGGTGGCTGTGTCTGCTGTCTTTCCCTCACATCGTTTGTACGATTACTGCTGAGACGTTTAAAACAAGGCAGAGTACTGATTGGCCAAGACATTGAAACGCTACTTCCGGAAATACTGTACTTAAAAAGAACATTTTGTAACGTTAGATATTGGTGCAACTCAAAGGTATTCCGTTTTATCACAAATACAACTAATGGAGTTATTTTCAAAGTTGATCGCAACACAGCAAATATAGCATAAAAGTCTACCGTTCAGTAAAATATGTTGATGACGTCAGAGGGCCAAACTACTTCCATTTTGCACTAGAACAGTCTGCCACAATGGTACGATGAAGGAAGGACATATAGGTCCTTCAGATAATCTTTTGAACAGCAGAGAGAAACTGTATAATGCAAATTTAGTAGGCCTTATCACAAAATAGTAGATTTAAACTTTGAGAGAATCAATGTTTTAAAAGAAATTTAGAAATTGGAGATTTATATGAATGCCATTTTGTGTAGGCATATAGGCCTAAAATAATGAAAAGAGAAAGACTAGGAAGAGGAGGAGGAGGTCTGTAGACCATCTCTCAGTTGAGATGAGTGGGTGCCTTAAAGATTGGTGTGGATTAGGGCTGCACAATTAATAGCTTTTTATTTTGAACAAATGCAGTTAATTGCAAAGGCTGCAATTACCCGTGCAGATCATGACTTGATGTTTATTCTTATCTATGATTTTTTTAAATATTAATTTCATCCTCTTTGTGTGACAGACAGTGAGGCTCATGTAGGAATACTGTACTTCTCATGCACTAGGCATTCTCATCAAGCAGAAATGGTCCAACTTCACACGAAATTTGGAATATTGGACTAAAGCTGTCATAACATAGCTAAGGGCCTATAGCTTTAGTTCAAAACAGTTGTTAGGCTTATGTCATTTTGATCTGTAAAAATGTCACATGCAGCATGCTTAGCCTATATTCAATATTGATTATTGATTGCTTAGCTGGAATTATGTTTTTCCCTATCATCTTATTTTTTAAAGCAGGCCTACCTGCGGGCATGTAATTTGGTCAACGGGTTGGTGAATAGTAGGCCTATGTTCGAACGGACACTGCACTAGTTAGGCCTATTTAAATATCCAGAAAAGACAGCACAACCCCATGCTTTGAATTGTCCCTGATACATTTAGTCTACATTAAGGCCACCTACATTTTTTGGCTAAATCTTGGCAAATATATTTCTCGGAATAATAAAGTAAACAGCTTTATTTTTTATGTTTTATTTGGGGATTTTATTTGGGTCGATCCATCCATACATCCAAGTCAGACAGTAAAAGAAAGTCTCATCTGTTATGCTAACTTCCGCTTCCTAATAAGGAAAACAAGTAGTGCAATCTCTCGGCGTACTTATACATTGTCTCTCTGTGAGGGTGACGCGACCTTTATATCCAGTTCGTCACATTTTTTTCTACCGGCATATTCCGTAGCCATTTTCTATCTGGTTGGACGACGCGACATAGAATTTGTTTCGGAAATACGTTTGTTATTTTGTTTATCCCTTTTTATTATTTAATTTAAAATGCCTGGATATAATGACAGAGACCGTGGTAGAGATAGGGGGTAAGTTGAGAATGTATTCCTCATGATCATGTAGCGTGATAACTATTTAGTTAGCTTCGTCCCTGGTTTATCACGGAAGACGGCTAATATTAGCTAAGCGCATTTTCATTTCATTTTCGTTAAGGCTAACCTTGATGTTGGATCTTAGTTGGAATCAAACGGCCAATTTAGTTTGTTAGAGTAAATTACCTGTATTTGGTAACGTGAACGTAAGGCTGCTCACATGGTATCTTGCTAGCTAACGTTAGGTGCCTTGAGTTGCAGTTTACTCGAGAGGGAACTGTTTGCCTGCAGGCTAACGTAAGCTAGCCATTGCTAGGTCAACCACTTGCTAGCAGTGCTGTCTGTGTCGTAGATAAGAAGTGATGTGTAATGTGAGTGCTGGGCGAAAAGTGTTACAATTGGCGACAGAGCATTACACATTATTGAATTGGTTTATTTTATAATTGAGCGTAGACTGTCCAATTACACGTTTTAAGGTCACCATGTGGCAAAAATGGAAGGTATTTCAAAATGCCGGCCGCTTCTATCTCCTTTGTTCCTCTACCGGCCAGAAATAAAATGGCAGGAGACTAAAATGTGACGCAGAAATAAATGCGTGTAGCTTCCACCCTCAATCACGTTTTGATAGTTTTCGGAGTAAATGAAGATGTCAGTGTTTCGTGATGTTTGACCACGAGATCAATGTATTGTACCTGCAAGAAGGGTGACTAGTAGACAGGCTCACACGTGGTAGGTATATGTGTTTACCCAATGTTCTGTCTAATATTGTCCGTTTCCCCCCAGTTATGGTGGCGCTCCCCGGTTCGGTGGCAGTCGAAATGGACCGCCTCAGGGCAAATTCGGCAATCCCGGCGAGAGGCTGCGTAAAAAGCACTGGAACCTTGACGAACTCCCAAAGTTCGAGAAGAACTTCTACAAGGAACATCCTGAAGTCACAAGGAAATCAGTGGTAAGCTTCCATATTGTACAATGTTAGTCTTTGGGTCTTAAGTGCAAGTTACTAGCAGACTTTAATCATGACTTGTGGTTTAATGTTTTCCTTTTGTTATTACAGCAAGAGGTTGAGATGTACAGGAGGACAAAAGAGGTGACGGTTAAGGGCAGGGAATGTCCCAAACCAATCATGAAGTTCCATGAAGCCAGTTTCCCCAGTAAGTGCTTATCAGCATTATATCTCTTGCTGTTATGTCATCTATTCCCTCCACTTTGACCCCACACATGGTGACTGATGTTGACTGCATTTTTGTTGTCTTCCCTCAGACTATGTCATGGATGTGATTGGCAAACAAACCTGGACAGACCCGACCCCCATTCAGGCTCAAGGTTGGCCCCTGGCCCTCAGCGGAAAAGACATGGTTGGCATCGCCCAGACAGGCTCCGGAAAAACACTGGCTGTAAGTTTTTATGAGGGCAGTAATGCTGGGCTCCCATCCAGTCGTTTAGCTGTGTCTGTGTAAACGCAATCTAGAATCTTACAATCTCTAATTTGTTATTCTGTCTGTTGATAGTACCTGCTGCCAGCCATTGTCCACATCAATCACCAGCCATTCCTTGAACATGGCGATGGCCCAATTGTAAGTACACCCATGTGTTGCACCTTTCGTTCTCACTTTGTCGTCATGATGTGCTTGTCTGTGGTGAGGTATTTGGCTGATCTGTTGCTTCTCCTCCAGTGCCTGGTTCTGGCGCCGACGCGTGAGCTGGCCCAGCAGGTTCAACAGGTGGCTGCAGAGTACGGCCGAGCCTCGCGGCTGAAGACGACCTGTATCTACGGCGGCGCTCCCAAGGGACCACAGATCCGCGACCTGGAAAGAGGTGAGGTGGCATTCTGATTCTGTCAAACTAACGAAATGCATGACTGGCTGAATGAAGCGTTTGCAAGGCACATACTTACATTGCTGCCACCCACTTTTTAGGTGTGGAGATTTGCATTGCCACGCCAGGGCGTCTCATTGACTTCCTGGAGGTCGGAAAGACCAACCTGCGGCGCTGCACTTACTTGGTGCTGGACGAGGCTGACCGTATGCTGGACATGGGCTTCGAGCCCCAGATCCGCAAGATTGTGGACCAAATCCGAGTAAGTTATTACACATGAAGGCCCTTCTACACCATGCAAGAACCTCAACATGGCAGGAGCAAACCCTTGACTCTATTGTGTTCTCTTCTCAGCCCGACAGACAGACTCTGATGTGGAGCGCCACCTGGCCCAAAGAGGTGCGTCAGCTGGCAGAGGACTTCCTGAAGGAGTACGTACAGATCAACGTGGGCGCCCTGCAGCTGAGCGCCAACCACAACATCCTGCAGATTGTTGACGTGTGCAACGACGGCGAGAAGGATGACAAGTGAGTCTATGGTCGTTTGCCCGCATTGGGAGCCGTTGGATCCAAAGCATATGCTTCGCTTTTGTTTGTTATGCGGATCCCAGAGGGATAACAGTGGAGTTTTTCTTCTCCACAGACTCCTGAGGCTGCTGGAGGAGATTATGAGCGAGAAAGAGAACAAGACCATCATCTTTGTGGAGACCAAGAGGCGTTGTGACGAGCTGACCAGGAGAATGAGGCGAGATGGGTAAGAAATGCTGCCAGACTGTAGTGCACACAGCGGAACACCTTCAAAATGCACTGTTGGAATTTGCTTGGCGTGGAATGTACTGGAATCTAAGGGTTTTGCATGTCTTGTTCTGCAGTTGGCCAGCAATGGGCATTCATGGAGACAAGAGCCAGCAGGAGCGAGACTGGGTGCTTAATGGTAAGCCCCTACACACACACACACACACACACACACAGAAATGTCATTCTGCTGTGCATGACTGCTGAGCTGTTCCAAATCAAACTTCAGAACCACAAAACAAAAACACAACTTGGCTTTATTGCTGTTGCCATTTTTAATTGCTGTGCATCTATGGAAGAGATTGTGATGTTTGTTAACATCATGTCATATTTCGTAATGTAATTTGTTTTTTTTTGCTTGTTTGTTAGAGTTCAAATATGGCAAGGCATGCATCCTCATCGCCACAGACGTCGCCTCCCGCGGTCTCGGTCAGTATGTCTGTAGATGAACTGTTTGTCTCTTTCCACACTTTGTGTCGTCCTCTTCACAAAAGATGAGAAATCCCCAACGTCAGACAAAAAAAAAAGCAACAAAATGTTTTCACTTTAAAGAAAGTGTTATTGCTTTCTTTAACTTCTCTATGCATTTTCTGAGTTTTTCTCACCTAAAGGTGCAGTCTTTGTGGCAGGGCCTAGGCATGACAAGTCCCAGGTCTGCAGAGGGGGAAGGAGGACTATTGGAAGTGAAGCGACTGGCTGCCACCCAGTCGCTTAGAGAGGTGAAAAAGTCCCGAGCTCAAGCTCCTGTGTGCCAGTAATCTTCCAAAGGCATTGTGGCTAAAGCCTTGTTCTGATACAACTACTTGATATAACCTGTTCTCTTTCCATGGGTCTCTTATTATATATACATACACTTATATTTATATTTTTTTGGTTGCGTTTTAAATGCAGTTCATCCAGCCCTTGTTCCAAGTCAAAGTTCAAAATCAAAGCAAACACAACTAAGCTTTATTGCTGTTATTTTTGGTTGCCTTGCATGCATTTTGTCAAGCACTGTATGGCAAGTGGTTGTTTTGTAGATTTGGTAGTGATTGACTGACAGCGTTCGCGGAGCTTTGTCAGAGCATGGGTGTGGCAAACATGTGGGGCTTTACGTTTTCTTTCTTTTTATTTATTTATTTTTTTTACATTTTTTGTTTCTTACAAAAAGTGCTGGTGTTCTTGGAAAATGGAGAGAGCAGTTAACACCTTTGGTATTAATTTCATCTCATTTCACAAATTGGTGACAAACTGGCACATGTGTTAAGGGGCTGCGGAAACCTCTAGAACAAAGGAGCGAGTGTTTGTAAAATGAGAAAGCAAAGCTCAATCAGTGACAAAGAAAAAAAAAATTCCAAGCCGAAGTTCCTCCCTCACCTGTGTTTTTTTGTAAAAAGTCATGTCGAGACCTGCCAGCGAGAGACATTTTCTCAAGTGAACACTTGGCTTCTGGAAAATCTTGCCTAGACGAGACTGCTGAGCCGGGGGGCCCATATAAACTGTTCAAAGCCGAAAGGGGTGGCTAAGATCTGTACGCGTCAAGTTTTTTTTTTTTTGCTTTGCAAAAATTTTTTGTTTTTGTTTCTCCGGAATCGACTGTTTTTGAGGTCCCCCCGCCCCTCTAAAGTTAGTAGTGCTGGTCTGTTGTGTCTGGGCAAGACATGCAGTGTGGCCTTTATTAGCATGCTTCTGATGAGTGTGCTGAAGAGCGCAAAGCAAAGGGCCTTCAGACCCCAAAACCCACTGAAGCGTCCTCATATCGGCACATGAGGAGGCACCAGTGCGCATAGTGGCCCTACTGCGTAGAAGCACCTGGATGTCACTTGACAATTTGTGGGGAAAGTTGGCTGCATTGGGAAAGGACTAGTGAATGCATACTCCTTAAAAATGGTAAGGCTTCGAACCCAGTTTATTTGTAACCTTGTATTTGAGTTTTAATTTTTAAGTAAGCTTTAAAAAGGCAGTGTAAAAAGCGTTTAGTGTCGTACTTTTTATTTTTTTCCCGTAAACAAAATGGAGTGTGCATTGTTCCTCTCTTCCCACAGTAGTATTCCCTTGGAGTAGTAACTTTTTAAATGTCTGTTTTAATTGTCCTCTTTCTCAGTGTTCATAATCCACCCCCCACCCCAAGCCCCTTCTTTTCAGGTCTGCCTTTTGTAGCGTCCAGTCTTGTCCCCCTTCTTGAGTGTTTCCTAGTCTTTGCTAACTTGTGTTTTTGGTCTGACTGTTGTGGTGTGCAAAATCCTGTGCATTCCGCTGCATTCTTTTGCCACACTGCAACACTTTCCAGATGTGGAGGATGTGAAATTTGTCATCAATTATGACTACCCTAACTCATCCGAGGACTACATTCACCGCATCGGCAGAACGGCCCGCAGTCAAAAGACGGGCACGGCCTACACGTTCTTTACGCCCAACAATATGAGGCAGGCCAACGACCTGATCTCTGTCCTCCGCGAGGCCAACCAGGCCATCAACCCCAAGCTGCTCCAGATGGCGGAAGACAGAGGAGGTGGGTGCTGGGAACGCATGATGTCCATGTGGAAGCCCATTAATAGTAGTGTCATGAAAAGTGCTATATATCAATTAAATGTTATTAGTATTATTTTTAGAAATAATATTAACAGTACAAATTCTTATTGATAAAGCATGAAGTCTTCATTGTGGTACCTTCAACTTAGACCAGTTTTGTCGGCGTTAATTCTAAGTTGCCTTCGTTCTGTTTTGTTTTTATCCCTGCAGGTCGCTCTCGAGGGGGCAGAGGTGGCTATAAGGACGACCGCCGTGATAGGTATTCTGGGGGGAGAAGGGATTTTGGTAACTTTAGGGATAGGGATAACGATAGGGGCTATGGTAGTGGACCAAAGACACAGAATGGTGGCTATGGCGGGGCCAACAGCTATGACAAGGGCGGCAGCAACACCGGTAACTACAGCAACGGTTACAACAATGGACAGGCCAACAGTTACGGCGGCGCCGGTAATCCGGTCGCCGCCTTTCAGAACCAGAACTTCCAGGCCCAGCCGTTTGGCGGCAACCAGGCGGCAGGCCAGAATGGCATGAGTCACCCGCCGTTCCCCTTCACCCCACAGGCGCCCCCTCAACAGCCCCCACAGCCCATGGTGCCCTACCCCATGCCCCCCACGTTCCCTCAGTAAAATCACATACACATACACACACACACACACACACTCACACACATTGATACACTCTCTCTCTCTCCCACACACACACACACACACACACACACACACACTCGTATACACCTAAACTTGAGCGCACAAGCCCTTGAAGTCGTTTTATGTTTAAGGAAGAAAAATCTTATTACTATACTTTGTACTCTTTGTTTTATTTGCCTCCAGCAGGGTTGAAGTTGTTTTTTTTTTTTTTTCAGCAGTCTAAAAGTATCTAAAAGTCCAAGTGATCTCTCGTGCAGCTAACCAGTTGCACTTTCTTTACCATTTTTATTTGTTACATTCCTCGATAATTTATTTTTACTAGATAATGCACATTTTCATGATTTAGTGTATGTTTAAAGTGGTATGTTTAAAACTTGATCGGAAGGCCAGGCTTGGACCTTGAAGTAAAAATAAAAGGAAAATAATCTCTTTCCTGTCTTTATTCTTGTTTATGAAGGGAAAATATAGGGGACTCGCTGTGGTGAGTTCTCTGAATAATACAGGTTATGTTAAGGATCATCTTAGTGTAATGACCACTTCTTTCCACAAGGTGGTGTAATGTTATCCCGGGCTCTGGTCAACTAAACTGTTGATCAGATAACCTCAAAGAATTTAAATATTTTGTAATACATTATAATATATACTGCCTAAAAAATTAAGGGAACACTTAGTTTTCCACAATTGTTAAAACACATTTTTTTAACCTTCCACCCTTTTCTCAATTCTGAAACTACATTCACAGAATGTCTGATAGTTCTTGCAAAAAAAAAAAAAAACTCAAAAGTTTTACTTCTGCTCAGAACCAAACAGTGTCAGAGTACCGATCCAGTGTATGATTGAAGTGTCCCTTAATTTTTTTTGAGCAGTATATTTTAGAGGTTAAACCATTTGAATTTCCCCTTGGGGATCAATAAAGTACCTATCTATCCTATCTGCAATTGCAAATACTGTAAATTGTGAGAAATGACTCCTTTGACAGAATGCTGCTTATTTGCACACTGGAATTTATTGCACTGGTGTATTTCTGTCCAGACCGTTCTATTCCTAAATGAAACAAAAATGTGAAGCCACAAACGGCTCAAACACCTGGATTAAGGTATTCTGTGGAGATGTGTGGCTCTCTGCCTGCTTACTAGAATGGCATGCTGGGTTTGCGCATCGGCATGTGACTGATGCGGTACTGTTCATACAGGTTCTCGTGGGTCTTCTCCTTCAGGTCCTGCATATGAGTGCGCACTAGCATAGTTCTCAAGTGGACCAGGTCACTGTGGGCGGGGTTCTCAACTTGTACAACACAAAAAAAAACGAAAAGAGGAAGATGATTCACTACATGTTAGTAATTCATTAAATAGAACTAATTTAAGGAGGTATAATTGTTGATACAGAGTAAACTTAATGTACTGCTGTAATAGAGTAAATAATAGTAATAGAATATCTCAAGTAACCATAAGTGCATTATGTGGAGAAGGACAATATTAATGAAAAATCAGTCATTTCAGCAAGTGCTGCAACTAAATCAATCCTATCTAATGGCATAGATATTATTAATAATCATTAATTTAAAATGCATCATAAAGGCTCTGAAGAATCTACTGCAGTGTGAAAATGAGGATGAGTACCTTCCACCATTCCCCATGGGTAAGCCCGGACTCGCACAATTCTCCCGTGGGTTCTCAGCGCCAGATTGCTCCCAACCACAGCAAAAGGGATGCTATTCTGTACACACAATACCAAACCATAGGTTAACACATACTCCGAGTATATATGCTGCTTTGATGTTAAAACAAGCATCAGCAATTGCAATTTACTTTATGCTGCAGTGAGGTAAACTGCATTTCCTTCCTAACGAGACTACTGGATTCTGTCTATGATGGTATATACCTTCATCTCATAATCCTGCCTGGTCCATTCTAAGTCATCATCAGAGTCACAATCTGCAAACTGGAAGATCTTGATCTTATGAAGCTTGATCTCGCTCCATATCTGCAATCAAGAGTCATTATTTAGCATTTGTTTATTAGTAATATGTTTATAATTGTGGTGAAAGATGTGTTTAATTGATAGTGTTTGAGTTCCATTGAAATCACACAATGCACTAAACTTTAATGTACCGTTTCTTTCTTATGTAGCAGTTCTGCCTGGGTGAGGCAGTCGGCTTTGGCAATAACAGGAACAATGTTCACCTTCCCCTGCAGGCCCTTCATGAATGCCACATCTATGGGCCTCAGACTGAAATAAAAAACATTAGGAACTGTCTATCAAGCTTAAGTACAACACAATCCCTCTCTAAAGCATGACCTGTGCTTGAAAATACAGTTGACTTGGCAACATAATTCTGTTCTTAACACAAGGGGAAACACAGTGCTCTCCTACCCGTGGCCATAGGGGGAGATGAAGTAGAGACAGCAGTGGACGCGGTTGTCTTTGATGTGGATGCGTTGCATGCCCATCTCATCAATACGGTACTTTTCAAACTGCTCATCGAGGTAGTCCAGTATAGGTTCATAGCTAGAAAGGAATCACAGGCTTATGCTTCAACAGAACTGCTGATGTCAAAGAAGACCTTAACATAAAACTTGATTTAGAGACATCAGCCCTGTATTTTAAAGCCTGTTGAAAGGAATTTGTTTTGTTTTTTTGCTCAATGATGTAAAAACACATCTAGGGCACTCTTCTAACGCCAGTCATATTCCTGACAGAAATGTGCAAAAACTGCTTGTCTCGTCATGGCTTTAACACCGTTAACACCTCCAGCACCTCTTTGTGTTGTCCAAAGCATCCCCAAATCCTGGTGTGTCCACAACGGTCAGCTTCAGCCTGACTCCCTTCTCCTGAATGTCTAATGTCTTCTTGTTTATAGCAACTGTTCTTTTTAACATCTCTACAAAGGGATAGACCAAAGACAATCTAGTGCTTTCATATTATATATCAAAGCAAGCCTTTAATTAGACACCCTGACTCCACCTAATGATTACACTTTACAAGGGGTGTTTGATCAATGCCCTTAGATGAATTAGACTTGGACAGTCCAGCAGGTGTACCTGAGGTGCTGGGTATTGTCCTGTCATTGTAAAGATCTGTGAGAAACAGGCTGTTGATCAGGGTGGACTTCCCCAGGCCAGATTCCCCTGAGTGACCAGAGAAGAGCAAGAGAGTGAGACTGTGTTCTCCAGCCACTTCACAGTGTACAGTAGAACGGAACGGGGCCCCACATAGCCAGGTTTCATCCATAACACAACGTGCCATTTCCCTACCTGCCACCATCAGAGTGAACTCAAAGCCCTTTTTCACATTCTTCCTGTGAATTTGGTGAGGCAAAGAGGCGAAGCCCACAAAAGACTTTCCTAGCTCCTGTGTGCAATACGAGGAAAGGAGTTAGACTGCAACACACTTCAAGTTACTACAGCAAATGTTATTGGAAAACCACATGAGGACTTAGGACTTGACCACCCTGATAGACTTAGGTTTCTGACCTCCATGGACAGATATGGGTCGTATGCTCCCCATGGGCTCTTTGGCCTGACCGGGGTTGGCGAGCTACAAGTTCCGTTGTCTGAGGACTCCACTGAGGCAAGTCTGCTGTCCATGTATCTGAGTGGACCTTGGCCATCAGACACAGGCTCTTTGAGAGAAGCCTCAGCCTGTGACTCATATTCATCATCATCATCTTCAGTGGTGAGGCAGTACTTTGTAATATCAGGGGATAAAAGTGCAGGTCAGTTACATCACATTGTTTCAATGTTTTTACACAATAAGAAAGCTTGTTTTTGTACCGGTATAGTCATTCATTCAGTCATTATCATGTTTCTTACCTCACAGTCTGAAGATGATGTAAATGACCGTCAGTGGGTGACAAAATAATAGAGAAAGATTAAGACATAAACAATTTGGTGTTGTTCCAGAGACAACAAAACCAACAGTGATAACAGTTATCCCAATAAATAGCCTCTTCTCTGTGGTAAGGTCAGGGAAATGTTACAGCTGTCTTGAGGCCAGTAATGAGAGACTGAGGAAAAGCTTTTATCCACAGGTCTATTACACATACTGAATTGAGAACTTGACAACGCATTCTCTTAACATCTGATCATATTGTATACGCACATTTATTGACATTCTGTAAACATATCTTTGCATTATTGCACAGTCATAGGAGGGACTCTGTAGACTAACCATGTTAGCATGTACAAATTGTGACAAATACAATTTGATTTGAGATGATCTAAGTTTAGGGCATTTCCTCACCTTGAAGATCAAACTCATCCGTCTGAGTGCCTAAAGAAAATCAATGATGGGGAGAAAAATAGTTATCTAAAGCCAATTCCTGTAGATTTGCTGTCCAATGACTATCATAACTGCAGAGTGTTGTTTCATGTAGTCTACTGCTTCATACTTCTTTATTGACATAGCATGACTGCTTTACACATCTCAGTATTGCCAATCTTTGATTTGTCTAGTCTGCAATTCCAGACAACCTAATTTAAAAAGAAAAATACTATCCTATGACAAAAGTACTCACAGCTGTCCATTTGTCCGAATTGTTAGTGGGGGAAATCACAAGCTGCTGTCAGACGAGCTTGAGTCCTCTTGCCTGCCACACAAAGCCATCACAGCATCTCACGTGTAGTAAAACAACAAAGCTATGTGACGTCACAATCATACAAGCAGATGAATGATAGCCATGCATAGGCCTTTTACGCAAAAAAACTTTTGGTTTTCTCTCGCAATGTTTTTAATAAGACGCTTTTCGGTCCTGAAGTTGCTTTTTCTTGGAGAATGTGTTATTTATGTCCTACCTTTTTTACACTGTAACATCTATGCTCTCGATAAACTATCTACTTGATGAATCATGTCCATTATTTCCAAAATTAAGTCTACAAAAGTTTGACGTGAGCATCAAGATAATTAGGCTACGACAAAACACAAACAAACAAATCTGAAAATGTCAGCTTTAAATATAAAACGTTTTCACAGTATCTCGGTTAATTACAGATGACAGATCCCCTGACAGATTACTGGTCTGCCGGTACTTTATCGCAAGAGGAACTGTTGGTGGTGACTGATTTTATTCACCACACTGCTTTTAGTGGTTGGACTACCAGCGTTCCTCGTGATCTTGTGATCAGAGCCCGTCTACGGACATTCTCTGTCGTGATATTAGAAAATGCATGTACAGCAATATTCGCAAGTCTTTCTTCCACCAGTGCTGTAGTCTAGTGGAGATAGCAGGATGAACAAACAATGGTCATTGCTTTTATATGACGTGAAATATTCATAGACAGTAAAAGAAATATTCTGTCTGAAGTGAAGTCGGAGACATCTCCACCCGGAACTGCAAACTACACCCGGAAAGTGTTTGCGAAAACATAACCGTCCGCTCCCCATGGCCAGCATGGCCAGAGCCATGGCTCTTACACGTGTGGTCTGTAAATATCGATTCTGATGTTGCATTATATCGGTTTTGCTGACAGACCACTGGAGAATTGGCCAAGAATACACACTAATTAATTTCCCAACAGCAGATGACTGGACAGCGCCGAGCAACATCACCATGTAACGTTAACTTTAGGAGCGCCAAAACGCGCGAGTGTAATAAATGCAGGATAGGTTTGACACTGCTGTTCTAATTCTACAGTAACATTGTTTCTCTTAAGAATATACCAATGCCAACATGAAGATGTTTACTTATTGTGTAAGGAGACGTGTATTACAAATATGTCTCCAAAGTAGCAATTACTGTAGCCGATGTGCGCTACAGCTGAGCAGAGCGCATTCTACCCAAGAGTCCGAATCTGACCTCACCACCACTCTCTTGAAGCTCTGTGCAGATCGCGCTTTCATAGCACCTGGCGAGGTTCATACTCGGGCTCTCAGACATGGAAACTCCTGCAGTTATGGACCTCTGGGGAAGGACCTAAAAAGGAACATTTTAGATCAGTGGTGGAACTCTATCACTAGATCAAAAGCGCAGGTGTTTGGGATTGACACATTGCAACATGTCCCCAATGACGCGGGGAGTTTGAAGCTGGTGGATGCCAGTGCTTTTGGACAAATCATTAACAACAAGGACTTGACCAAAAGCCAAGTAGTTGATAGGCTGCAGCAGCTGCTTCATCATAGTTCATCAGTCCGTACAAACCTGCTCCAAGGTGATCATGAGTGGATAACATTGGTCTGCAATGTCTATGTTTGGGGTTTTAGACTTGATGTGGTGATGCTTGTGGTCTGTGTTGCTTAAGGTGCTCTGGAGCAGTGTCTGCCTTCTCTGGAGCTGGTTAAAAGGAAGCTACCCTTTGGCCTCGCTGAAACTGGCGTCTGCCACCAACTCTTGGATCAAAACAAAGCTGCCATTGGTTGGTGAGGAGGACACAAGATTTCACATACAGATTTGTCTTCTGCTTTTGAGTTCTTCTTCATCTTCATTGACGTATAACCATATTTTGGATCAAGTTTAAGGTTATTCTCAAAATGGTTTTACACAATATTTAAACTTTAAAGACCTTTTAACAGTGCAATCATGTCTGTCTTGCATTCAATTGTCATCATACGTCTCTGAATGACTAGTTGTGTTGCAATTATAGTGTAGTCTAAACAGGACCCTGTTTTTTGCTAGCTCATCTGAGCGGACTGAAGCCTCCCTGGTGTGGTTCTGTTCCCCACGCACCGCTTCACAGTGGCTGGATCACTGGACACGGCAGCGGCTAAAGTGGTGGCGAAAGGTGAGGGCAAACTTTGGCAGAAGTTGCCTCCCCCTGTTTTTGCTTTCACATTATAGGAATATGTCTTTAGTGTCACTAGTACACAGAAGTGAAATTATTAGATTTTTTTTGTATATCATTTGTTACACATTTTAGATTTCTTTTTGTTTTCATTTTAGTTTAGACAGTGTCATTTACTCCATGACTTAAGTTGCTAATAGTAAATGTGCCTCAGTTTGCCTTGAGTCCATCCGACTTCAGCTCCACTGATGTTGTGGAAGCAGAACTGCAGTGTGGAGCGTCCCGCGGCGTCCAAGTGACGTACAGGTTCCCCTGGGGATCGGAGCCCCTGGAAACCCTGTGGAACCTGGGGGAGTCTGAGCTGCTGAAGACACACGGGAATGCGAGAGCCAAGCTGCAGGTGTGTCCGTAACCATTAGCAACAAGATGGTTGAGACCAATGACTGTGAAAAAATGGGGGGGGGGGAAACTTATTCAATGTCTCGTGTTTCCTCCTGCAGTGCAAAGACGGACGGAAGTTAGTTGTGCCACATGTCGTAGCTGTGAATGGAAACATGGACCGAGGTGTACTAGCGTACCTCTTCAACTCTCTACAGTTAGAAAAGAAAGGGAGCGGCAAGCAGAGGATTCACCAAAGAAAGGTTTACTTAGTGCACTTACTGTACTTCTACTGTACGTGTTATTAACATACTGTATTTATTTACTTAGTGCACTTACTGTACTTCTACTGTACGTGTTATTAACATACTGTATTTATTAACTTAGTGCACTTACTGTACTTCTACTGTATGTGTTATTAACATACTGTATTTATTAACTTAGTGCACTTACTGTACTTCTACTGTATGTGTTATTAACATACTGTATTTATTTACTTAGTGCACTTACTGTACTTCTACTGTATGTGTTATTAACATACTGTATTTATTAACTTTTGTTGAGTCTTGTCAATCTCATTTTTTAATAGATGCCAGATCCCTATATTTCTTTCTCTACCATGCTTACCAAAAAAACATGACTAAAAAAGAAAACAGCTTTCTAAAGTCTGCCTGGGCTTGATCAACAGGTGCTGAAGCTCCATCCCACTCTGGCTCCAGTTAAAGTAGCACTAGACATGGGAAAAGGGGCTACTATGGAACTGAGACAGGTACAGAGGCATCTTACTACACCTTGCAGATGCTTTTTTCTTTCACAGTGATGACCGGCTCCACTGCTTGGGGTCCACTGCCTCCAGGCAATATTTTAGTGAAACACATTGCAGTAAAAATGTTGCTCAACCTACAGATTTACTTTAATTTACTCCCTTTCACAGTTACTATTTGCCTTTGTTGGAAATTACTATCAAAGTTAAGTAATAATCAAAAATGTTATATCAGAATTTGTGCTTTGTATTTTTTCATAGGTTTGTGAGGGTTTGCTCACAGAATTCCTTGAAGCAGACATCTCCGTGTGGCCAGGGTACCTCGAGCCTCAAACATTGGATCAGTTGCACACCAAGTAACTCGTTTTAGCTTTTGTATCGTTGTTTACTGGTTACAGCCCTGTTCTATTTTACCCCGTCACCCTTCTGGATGGCTCCTTTTGACGGCATTTGATGGGTGTCTGCAGGTATGATGAGATGGGCGTGCTCTTCACAGTGATGATCAGTGAGAACACGCTGGAGAATGGCCTGCTACTGGTGCGCAACCGAGACAGCACCATCAGGGAGACCATGCACATCTCTGAAGTCAAGACATACCTCCAGAAATACATCAATGCAGCTGATAACATCTGAGTCGAGGGCAACGGATACCTGTCTTTTCACTGTGCAAATAGTGTGAGGTTAAAGAAGGCAGGAAATCTTGAAGTTAATGTTATAAGTCTGTTTAGGCTCCATGCAAACTTACTCTGTTTGATTGTTGTCATATTGTCATAGAAAATATATTCTACCTCAAAATAACAGTATTGAATGGAATGAGGTAGTGTGACACATATTTGAGAAGACAAAAGTGTTGATCCATTCTGATGTATATTACAGTAATGTATATTTTGCATCCAGTGCATAGTAAAAATCAAGTTTTCACATCATGAGTTTGTGTCATGCAGTGTTATACTTGCACATTCTGTGTTTTTGCATAATATGCAACACAAATAATGAAAAGAAGCTGAATATGAATGAATGGAATAAAGATAATTCTCTAGATATTTTTTGTCCTGAAATAGAATAACTTTCGCAACTATCCTATGAAAAACATTTGGATTTTCCCAATGAAAGATGGGGGGGTTTGACTGCTTGACAGACTCTTGCGCATTTCTTTGACTGTGACCTTAGAGATACTTCCGGGGTCACTATCACTACATCCTCCTAATACGTGTTAGCACGAAAATGGCCGCAGACAAGCAAAGTGAGATTAAAACATCGAGGATGGATGAAAATAAGGAGAAATCTGTGGATGCAGGCCTTGGACTGGAAAGTATCCTTAATGAGTACTGGATGACTTTAAAAGACATTTCATTCTGTATGTTCCAAATGGCAATAATTGCTATGGTCTGTCATGTGTTGGTAGATAGCAAGCTAGCCGGTGTAGCAAAGCTTTGGTAGCTAGCTGGGGGTTTGCTTTATCTTAAGCCTACGTGTCACTAAAAAGCTAGTAACCGACAACATATTTCATATATCAGCTAAAATAATTTTGCATCACTCTTATGTAATATGGATGTTGGCATTAAAACATTGTACGTACCCATTCATAATGACTTTGCTAATGTTCCGAACATGAAAATTTAACAGATGGGTGAAAAAACATGCTGGTTGAACCATAAAAGCATTGAAATGAGTATGTTATTTGGTGGTAGATGTGATTAAGTTTTGGTATCAAAGTAATATGAACAATCTTGAGATTACAGCTAACGTTCCTATGGCTGTCACATCAACACCCCCTGGCCTATTGCCCTTAACACTTAATACCAGTTCTCCAGATCATCAAGGAATCACAGCAACAACATGGGCTGAGACATGGAGATTATCAGCGATACAGGTAAGGAAGTTGGCAGTGAAAATTCTACAAGCCGTGAATGAGAGGTTGATATCAACATGTCATTGGGTTGATTAACCATATGGTTGCTTATAGGGCCATATGACGTGGCTCTGGTTGCCTCTTATATTCCGATGATCTTTCAGCTATGAAATTCACAACCGTCTTTATTTCACAGAGGCTACTGCTCGCGCCGCATGCGTCGCCTGCGGAAAACTCTTGGTTTCAGAATGGGCAACAGACACAAGTTCACAGGGAAGAAAGTGACGGTGGAGATGCTGTCTGACAGCAGGTAATACCCTCAATATAGGAGTGTGAAGACCATTTCAGTGTATACTAGACTGGGTATTCATATCTGGATTGGATTGTGCCTGTACAGCAATAGTAGGTTTGCTCGCACAGCAACTCATCAATAAACCCATTTCACAGTGTCCAGGGGTCCAGCCTCCCTGACGTTAATGATGCCATAATTGGCAGGGTAAAACGTCTTCCTGTGTCTCCTTTTCCTGTGAACTGTGCTGGGCTTAACCACACTCTATCCCAGTTGTGGGACTGAGTCTGAGTGAGTGGTTGAGTTTAACCGGGCATGGGCTGGGGCGTCCCCTCAGGTACCTGCTGGTGGTGCTGATGGAGGCGGAGCGGGCGTGGAGCTACGCCATGCAGCTGAAGCAGGAGGCCAACACGGAGCCGCGCAAGCGCTTCCACCTGCTGGCCCGCCTGCGTAAGGCCGCCAAGCACGGCGAGCACCTGGAGCGCCTGTGCGAGAGCCCGCGCGTGGACGCCAAGACCAAGCTGGAGGCCCAGGTGAGTGGGTGGGGATGACTGACTCTTTTATGGGCGGGTGACACTTTTATGGGGGGGGCTTAATTGGTTGCACAAAGACCAAGCCAGGATGAGCAGACTCGGATTCATCAAGCCAGGTGAAACCTATCCTGGATAAGTGCGCGCTCACGGCTCCCTCAAATAGACCCCGCCACCGATCACAGATTCACTGATTCACCATGCCAACTAGAGCGGCTTCAATGCTTCTTCTACGGTGTAAAGTAGGTAGCGATAGCCTTTTCACAACAGCAACAAACAGCAACACCTCTGTTTAGGAGAATATTGCAACTAGTGCCGCGACCACCACGCGCGAAATGGTTACGCCGCTCCTGCACGTCACATTGTCGCATGACGGGTCGGGAATGGCGAGTATGTAAAAGTTAATTAATGATCACAAACGTTTATATAATGACAGTGGGTCTAGATATATGTGATAACAATGTGTAGTGGGCAGTGGAATAACTATTGGTTTCCGTTTTTGGTGACTGCTGACTGAGATAAGGGATGAGATTAAATAGATCCTGGAACTTAGCCTGGTCTGGAGCAGGCTAGCTCCACAGAATAAATCGCCATGGTGACTTATACCATAACATATCCTGCTGCCCCCTATCCCGCTTTTGTGCAACCGAATCACGGATAAATTGAGCCAGGATAACCGATCGATATTCCGGCTTAATCCCTTATCCTAGTTTTGTGCAATGGGCCCCTGTGGGGTATGCTACGAAGCACGTTAGACATATCGAGGCTTGACAAAGCCTTGACTCAGGGGTATACGTGAAGTGATACTACGATAGCAGTTATGTGATATATTTGTCAAACTAGGCTTTCAGCTCAGATCTGTGCGCGTTCTCGGTGTTGAGATGACGTTGGCCAATCGTGAAATGTGGAGACGCACAAGACCGCCTCTATTTAAAAACAATTACTTCCGCATTCATGAGCGATAGCTTAATCTACACTGCGGTCATTTTTTGTGTCTAACCTATAACATCAAATAAATCCATTGTTATCAGTTGTTGTGTGGTATGCACGTCCATAGTGGGATATTTGCACGCACAGCACTATTAAAGCGCATTCAAGATCTAAAATGTTAGTAGAGGCGGAGCTCCACCTGTAAGATATATGACAGAATCCTACACGTGAGAACTTAGTTTTTAAGACAATTGATTGGTCAGTGGGTGGTAGATTACACGATTTGAGCTATAACTTAGCACATAACCTCCTCCCGACCAGGTTTGGTTGACAGCATAAGATACTATGGTGATATAGCGACACTAAAACAGATTCACTTTCGTGTCACAGCATACCCTGGCTTTGAGCGCAACATACCTCGCTAACCCACTAATCGAGATTCGTAGTATACCCCACTGGTCTTGAGAGTTTGTTATGGATACGTTGAGGTCTGTTGAGTGGTAATTCATCTTAAATGGTGGGTTTGGTTTCTTGTAGGCCTACACTGCATACCTGACAGGAATGGTCCAGTTTGAGCTGCAGGAGTGGAAAGCTGCGATGGAGGCCTTCAACAAGTGCAAGTGAGTCTTGGCAGTGATGACTGACTGACTGACAGTCTACAGGCTTTGTACGGTAGTGGGTGAACCGCTGGATAGCAGTAAGTGTTTTGATAAGGAGTTGTCTGCCCGTAGAGGAATGTTCATGTTGTGTTGAGGTTTCTGTTTTCATTAGCGCAGCCGTGGCCTACTGATTAGCGCTTCGGACTTGTAACCGGAGGGTTGCCGGTTCGAACCCCGACCAGTAGGAACGGCTGAAGTGCCCTTGAGCAAGGCACCTAACCCCTCACTGCTCCCCGAGCGCCGCTGTAGCAGGCAGCTCACTGCGTCGGGATTAGTGTGTGCTTCACCTCACTGTGTGTTCACTGTGTGCTGAGTGTGTTTCACTAATTCACAGATTGGGATAAATGCAGAGACCAAATTTCCCTCACGGGATCAAAAGAGTATATATACTTATATTATACTTATACTTTATACTTTTATACTGGAATGCACACATACTGGAAGCTCTGGATTCAGTGTCCTATCCTACAGGAGTGCAGCGTTTGTGATGAGTAACGGTGCCTGCTGTGTTCCCCTGTAGAACCATTTATGAGAAGCTGGCCAGTGCCTTCACTGACGAGCAGGCGGGGCTCTACTACCAGAGAGTGGAGGAGATCTCTCCCAACCTCCGCTACTGTGCTTACAACATCGGTGAGAAAGCTGGAGCTGCTCATGCCCACTCACACACACATACACACAAAACATGTTTCACGGTCTTCCTTGAAAGGTCTTCCTTACTGAGAAAAATTGTAGCATAGTGAAATGTTTTACGCCTAACGTTTTAGGCCTGGTTATTATGTAGGGGATAATGTTTTGTTGTGGAAAGCTTGTGGATCTTCAAAGAACATGTCTTGAAATTGATTTGTCACCATTTTGTGGCTTCACCTGAGAAACAAATAGCTTACCACACAAATAAAACTTGAAATTTTCAGTTGCATAGCAACATATTACTTTCTGACAGACATTCACTTTCAATATGATATCAATAAGTCTGATAAGTAAGCAGACTACTTGTGGAATGACATAAAACGGGTGAATCAGAAGCATTGTTATTGACAGCAATCATTTGTTTTTTTTTGTAGTGGTCATTATGTAAGGGATAATGTATAGAACACTGGTCATTATCTAAGTCCCAACCGGGCGAACAGGACCCCGACGTGCCAGCGTATGGGGCTTGCTTCGTCCTGAAGCAACCAAATAGTTAGCAACACACACACAAGTTCCATTGCAAGAAGTGACCGGACTACTTGCGTAGTGATATGAAAGACGTGAATAAGAAGCAAAAACCCATTTTCCTTGACAGCGGTCTGTTATACATAGCAACGGTCTGTTATGTAAGGGTTAAAGGCCGCTGAGGTGTCCTGTTATATGAATTAATGGATGAGGGGGAGACAAAGAACTCCCTGACGCGCAACGGAGTGAATTTCCTCCGCCCGAGTCCATTAATTTCGTATAACAGGATACCTCGGATGCAGTTATTCTTATCTTGCTGATCACCCGGTTGCCTCTATAGGAAATAATCATGCCTTTATAGCATGCAGAGGAAACAAGCAGTTCTGTTTAAAAAGAAGCCGACTTGTTCAGCTTGTTGTACAACTTTCTTTGGCCCTAACAGCGATAGCATGGACAGTTAGCTTGTTTACAGTTGATACATTGTGCATCCAGGCTCAACCATCGTCCTACTATGGTTGGAATAGTTACCATTCATAAGCATTTATATGGAATGGTGATTGAACTTTTTTTTTTATCAGATCTACTTCATAGGTGTCCTGTTATTCAGAATTAAAAGCCACCCCACCAGCCAATCAGAAAAGAGTATTTCTTCTCTCCAAAATGATCACATCTCTGTTGGGAAGGCCCAAGTGAATGGAGCATTTTCAGCATTATGAAGAGCTGTGTAATCAGAAATATCTGACCTTCGATCATTTTATCAAAATATCACTCAATTTTTTCGCTCTCTCTCTCTTTCTTTCTCTCTCTCTTTCTCTTTCTTTCTCTCTCTCTCCCTCTCTCTCTCTCCCCCCCCCACACCCCAGGTGACCAGAACGCCATCAATGACCTGATGCAGATGAGGCTGAGTGCGGGAGGGAGTGGGGGCATGATGGCCGAGAAGCTGGAGGTCAGAGACTCCCCTCATCACACATGCCTAGACAATTACACGTGTTACTCGTATATGACATAGCATGTTTATTTGGTTTTCTGGGTTGCTGCACCTGTAAGCAGATATAACTCATCTAGTTCTTAGTGAATCATAAGCATGCACATACTAGTGTAGTCACTTATTGTATTAACTACATATAATTCCTGTGGTTGAAAGTGTGCTCATACATATCTTCCACAATGTATATATTGTGTAAGATATACCGTTTTTAAGCATTCAGTATCCTGCAAAGTCCTGCAAAAACGTCTATATTAGTTCATTATACAACTATAAACGAAACTAATGGTTGAGTCACTGCATAATGGAATTTGCTAGAATGCTTTTCTCATGTCTGGGTTGTGTGTGTTGTCTGAGCCAGACACTAATCACCCAGACGAGGGCCAAGCAGGCCGCCACCATGAGCGAGGTGGAGTGGCGAGGCCGCACCGTGCCCGTCAAGATCGACAAGGTGCGCATCTTCCTCCTGGGTCTGGCCGACAACGAGGCAGCCATCGCTCAGGTGAGTCTTCTGCCCCGCCTCTCAGTAGCAGTGAAGAGATGTCCCTCATCCTTTCATAGCCCCAGTATGTGGCTGGCACATGGGGTTTATTCATATCAGACACTGTAAGCCTTAGAAAAGGAACAAAAGTGCCATTAGCCACCAAGACACATCTGAATGAGTAAAACATTGGCTTTCAAAACAATGCTCTCAGATGCTGTAGACAGGTCTGCTGACTGAGCTGCAGCCACACCCAACTGGGGCAAAGGTGCTGCCCTTACCACAGGTTTTTTCCAACCATTCTCAGTCAAAACCGGCTAGACTCATAATTAAAGAGAAGAAGGGGAGGCAAACTACACTTTTAATCTTCGAGTGTGAAATGACCGTCATCGTGGACCTTTGAGTTTAGTCTTGGTTGTTGTGGAGCTGTGGAGCTCTTTTGTCATGGTCTTTGCTCTGGAAGAAACATCGTAGTTGTGAGTCTTGATAGATGTGCTGAGTGTTTATGCACAGCCCTGCTCATAAACATTCTGTCTCACACAGGTGGTAATTACAGCTAATAGACCTGCCTGTTTGGCAGGCAAGCGCCCTGGGTGTGTACCTTTCAGGTCAATCTTCTTTTTCTTCTTCTCCTCAACATTGTCTAGGCAATCCCTGCAGTTGGATCAGATAGATGTGATAATAGTATTGGTCTACATTACCCCACTAGGTGGAGCTATTCCACCCTATAGGACCAGACAGACACACACACACACACACACACACACACACACACACTCACACACACACATATTCGCAGAGTGTGAGTCAGCAAGAGGGCGCGGCACTTGCGAGTGTGAGATGCAGGGAGCGGCCCAACCCAGACACACCCTCTCCAGGCAGGCAGGCAGGCAGACAGCTCCGAGCATTGGCATGTGACTCCTCCGGCCTGCATTCTCCCCCATCCCATGATGGCAGCCCAGCCGAGCCGTCAGGCCTGATGCCTTGATGTCGCCTCAGCCACACACACACGCTCACCTCCGCCCCACACACACGCTCACCTCTCTGGGAAGCAGGCAGTAAACAGCCAATCCGGCAGTCACAAATCATCCGTTTATTTCTAATGCATAGCATAGTAGTATCAATGTGCCATGCGCTCTGCTCATCCTTCTAGTGCAGTAACAAGTGATAATGACGAGGTGTTTTAGAATTCTGGCCAACAGTGTTTTTTTTAATGTGTGCATTTTTTACCTGCTAGTAGCTACTACAAATATAGATCATAGATAGATAGATAGATAGATACTTTATTGATCCCCAAAGGGAAATGTTAAAAGGGAAGTCTTAATGTTACCTATGACTCCCTCCCCTGACTATTTGAGGTAGTCTCTGCTAATATGCTCATTTACAAGTGTTGCTAGTTGACCCCTGAGGCATATACCCTGGTGTCCCTGTGCCCCTCCTCTTTCTCTCTCTCTCTCTCTCTCTCTCTCTCTCTCTCTCTCTTTCTCTCTCTCTCCCAATTTCAATTTCAATTTATTGTGCTTATAGAGCGCCAAAACATTACATGTATCATGGGGCTTTACAGATTGTAGGCAATCAGAGAAAAAAGGAAGAAAAGTAAAAAAAGAGAGAGGCCCATGGGTAACAGGGGAGAGGGGAAAAACTCCCTAGAATTGGAGATACATATAGGAAGAAACCTCGAGCAGATCCACGACTCAAGGGCCTGACCCATCTGCCTAGGGTCAATACAGGACAGTAAGGTCTGTATACATGACAAATGCATATGATAGTCAGGTGTAGAGAATAAGACATGGTGTCAGGGTAGGAATTTCACGGCGGCCACGACGGCCATGGCCGTCGTAGCCCCTTGCGTTGGCCGTGAAGCCCCTTTGAAAATCATAGGTTTACAGGCCACGGTGGCCTTGGTGCCCCCTTCTTACTATATTCTGCTTTGTCCTACTAATAGCGATTTTTATTTAGCCTGTGGCCTGTCAAAATAATCTTAGCATTCACAGCGCAAATTAATTTAGTCTTTTACGCAGTGGAGAAAGTGACAGCGCAAGAAAGTGCGTCAAAATTCACCCATTCTTCTCAGTTGAACTACTCACGAAGTAGCCTATTCATCACACAGACATCACAAGTATCACATGAAAGAGCTTTTTCTCAGCTTTTAAACGATGTTAGCCGATAATTGCTGTGTTAAACGGTTCGCGAGAAAAGTAAATAATATAATTCAATTTAATCATACATTCTACTGAAGGTTTTGCGTCCATGATCTCCCTACCCATTCATCTCGGTGGAATACTTCACGAACCCTTCTTTTAACACATGACAAACCACATTTCAGAATAAACAGCAGACCTTACCGAACACAAAGGTGTAAAGCAGTCCCCTGTACAGTTAGCCGTTCCAGAATAATCCAGTTTTGAATTTGCAGTAAATTTCGACATGCATGGATGTCTCCAAATTTGGGCTTTAAGTTTTACAATGTGTTTAAATTGTTCCACATGATTTCATAACGGGCCAAATACAAAATAAATGTTACAAATATCGCCTAGATATTGGTAAATCAGAGGACAGCTGACTAAGAGTTTGTGAAAGTAGCCTTAATGATCACAAAATGCTAAGCATGCATCTAGGCTATTTGAGTTTCTTAAAGCTGAGCTGTGCTACATTTAAATTGTTCAATACATGATTTCACAGCAGGCCAAATATAAAATACATTTTATATATAGCCTAGATATCTGTTTTTATTAGATGATCAGATGATTTACAGTTATATGTAATATGTCATGTTTCATGTTTTTGTAATGTTTCATACAGTGATGCAGGTCTACTGCAGTGAATAGGCTAAATACAACTTTGATCATTTTATAGCCTACTACTGTATAGTTAACTTTGGCCTTGGTGCCCTGACATGTGGCCTTTGTGCCCCCCACCAAATATGCCCAACTGAAGGCCAAGTGGCCTTGCCCCCAGAATGGTGAAATTCCAAGCCTGCATGGTGTTAAAAGCACTTGAGCTGAAAGTTACAAGAGGTGGGATGATTACGTATCCGGTTTGATAATTCATTAATGCTAATTTAGTGACAGAAATTTCAAATAGTCCGGCGTTGGATTTGTCCAGTGGAAGGGAGTTGTCAAGGGGCATGTGGTGGGTCGGCAGACGGGCCAGGAATCCGGGCAGAGTTGTCATATGCAGGTGATTGGTCGCTAGGCTGTACGGGCCAGGAATCCAGATAGGGGGACAGTAATAGGGCAGTCGAGAATGGGACTTCAGGTGAGATGGGTGAGAGGAGGGTCAACACACGGATGGTTGACTGGTAATGATATATCTCACAAGTGAGGTACAGTAAGGGGGAAAGAGAGATGTAAAATTGTTAATGTCAATAAGTAATCAGTGGTATATTGTTACAGTATACCATAGTGAGAATAGGCAAGAGAGGGAGAGTTGAGAGAGAAGAGGAGAGGGGGGGGGGGTTGTACGGCGTGACACATGAAAAGTCCATGACAGCACTATGCTATAGCAGCATAACTAAGGCATGGTGAGGGGTAGTCGACACCAGCGCAGGTATGGTCAGTGACCACCATCGCACGCGCGACTGGGGTGCCAGTCACACGAGGACTCAGCAGGGTGGTCCATTCCAAAAATCCCTGAGGTGGGTGAAGTTCCACACCGCACCATACCTAACTATGGGAGGCAGTAAAGAGATATGTTTTAAGTCTAGACTTAAAAATAGGGAGGGTGTCTGCTAGTCGAATTGAGGAAGGGAGATTATTCCAGAGGAGGGGTGCGCGATAGCTGAAAGCTCTGCCTCCTACTGTAGTTTTTGAGATTCTTAGAATTACAAGAAGGCCAGTATTCTGTGATCGTAGCGGTCTGGGTGGGTTATATGGGACTAGGAGTGCCTGGCCATTAATGGCTTTGTATGTTAGAGTAATATTTTGAAGTCAATGCGACTTTTAACAGGCAGCCAGTGTAGAGATGCCAGGATAGGGGAAATATGTTCATATTTTTTAGTTCTAGTGAGTGTGCGAGCAGCTGCATTTTGTATAAGATGTAAGCTCTTTACACAGGTGTTATTGCAGCCAGCGTATATATAGAGCATTGCAATAATCAATCCTTGAGGTGACAAAAGCATGGATTCAT
The DNA here is from genome assembly GCF_046254945.1 of Alosa pseudoharengus. Taxonomy (NCBI): domain Eukaryota; kingdom Metazoa; phylum Chordata; class Actinopteri; order Clupeiformes; family Clupeidae; genus Alosa; species Alosa pseudoharengus. The sequence continues at coordinate 53,283,186 of NW_027468564.1, forward strand.
TTCTCAGCGTCTGGTAAGGATAAAGACTTCCTTATCTTTGAAATGTTCCTTAAATGATAAAATGAAGTTTTGGTAATCTGTTTTATGTGATTACTTAGTGATAGGTCTTGGTCAATTGTAACTCCTAGATTTTTAACACTTGTGGATGAGGATAGTCGAAGATCAGTAAATGTAGCCTGTGATGAGGATAGGATATCCCTCATCTTTTTAGGACCTAAAACCATGACTTCTGTTTTATCGGAGTTCAAAAGCAGGAAATTATTTGTCATCCATGTCTTTATGTCTCTTTTACATGTGACAAGTTTGGCTAACGGAGTTAATTCGTCAGGTTTTATGGAAAGGTATAGTTGTGCATCGTCTGCATAAGAATTAAATTTAATGCCATGTCTCCTAATTTCTGAGCCTAGAGGAAGCATATAGAGAGAAAATAACAGGGGCCCTAGTACTGAGCCTTGAGGCACCCTATATTTTACCATAGTCTGGGTAGACGGTTTATTGTGAACCTGTACAAATTGTCTGCGGTTAGAAAGGTATGATCTAAACCAAGCGAGTGCTGAGTCTTTAATGCCTATCGAATGTTCAAGCCTGTGGAGTAGTATGTTGTGGTCTATGGTGTCAAAGGCAGCACTGAGGTCCAGGAGGACCTCTCTCCCTTCCTCCATCTCTCTCTCCCCATCCTCATCCTCTCCGTCTCTGCCGGTCGGTCACTCTCACTGTAAGGGAACCGGTTCCTCCGGTACGTCTTGGCCATGTAAGGCGTTGTCATGATGGCTCGGCTGAGACTGTGCCAAACCCAGGCCTAGTGCACACACGGGTAAGGCAGTTTCACCGTGCCATCACAAACAGCCCATTAACGACAGCGTCTGCATATTTTGACTACCTTTTTGTTTTTGTAGCTCACTTCTTGACTGATACTCTTAAAGAGAAGACTGCTGACGGCAGATATCAAAGCATCCATGTTGATTCACTGTACACAAAGTACCAAATGGCTAAAGGGCAATACCTTGCATAGGTTTATGCACTATAAATGAGTTATCTCATCTTCTCATATGACAGAGTTATCTGAAAATCAAGGCTCGTAAAATGTTAATCCGTATTGTTCTTTTTGTGACTACAAGCCAGCTCATTATTTACGCATTTGTAGCTTGTATGCTTTTTGCATCCACATATTGTAGTAAAAAAAACAAAAAAAAACCTGTGTGTCTGTAATAGATGAAACAGTCTCTCAGTGACTTAACTGTAGCATTTCTGCTTTCACAGGTATGCATATGAAACCTGCCCAGTCACATAGCTTCCATTCATAAGCAGTCACATATCTGTCATTAGTGAAGGTTTTTGCACACCCACATATCCCTGGTGAAATCCAACTTAAGCCAGAATGTGTAGAATGAGTCTCATGCACAATGTCCATTCATGCCGATCGAGGCTCTCCCCTTTTGCGCTGTGTAAACATTCCAAAAGGGTTTAAAGCCAAAACTGCTCTTCACTGTTCACCTCTATGTGTACAGCTCCGGTCCTGTATCTGGGAATTATACATCTGATCTGGAATTTTAAATATTTATGCTGATTGTGTCAGTGTCGCGTGTTCCCAGACGATAACCTGAGGTGCCTTTTCAGGAAGAATGTGTACCTCGTGCTAACATCACGACCAAGTGCTCGCTCCCATGTCTCTGATTTTGTTGTTAGAGTTTCTTCATTTGTCTGTTGATTCTTTATGTCCTACATACGTATTGTTTTTGTCCTTTGTATGCTGTCCTCATATACTTAAATGAGCTGCCCAGGGATGCAAAAAGCACATTTCAGCACAAACTGACAAATAAAGTTGTATCGTATTTCCGGTAAATTCTACTGAAGATGAAATAATGTGTTTTATTATTTCTAACATGCTGACGGTGACGTTTATTGTGTTCGTTTTTGTGTTTGGGCCCGCCAGGCTGCCAGTGAGGAGACTAAGGAGCGGCTCTACGAGACTCTGCTGGCGGAGTGCAGGGACACCATCCAGGCCGTCCGGGAGGAGATCAGGATGGACGTGGTGAGCCTTAACGGAGGACAATCACATCACATGCCGTTAGCTCTGGGTGGTTCACAGGCCTATCATGAAACGGTCAGATGAGGCATTTGTTGTCTGAAAGTGACCGTATTGTCGATGTTTGTTTACAGAAAGCCAGAGAGAGGGCCTCGGAGACAGAGGGAGGCAAGGTCTCTAACCTGCAGTACCTGCACAGGTGTGTTATGCCCCTGCCTTTGTTGGTGCTTATATATGTATCTACTGATGTGATGGGTCCCCTCAAGAGCTTGCCCTCAGCCACCTCTCTTACCTTGAGCGTCCTTTTGCCCCTGTCCACCTCAGCCGCCTGTCTTACCCCTATGAGTGTTCTTTTGCCCCTGTTCACCTCAGCCGGCTGTCTTACCCTTATGAGTGTTCTTTTGCCCCTGTCCACCTCAGCTGGCTGTCTTACCCCTATGAGTGTTCTTTTGCCCCTGTCCACCTCTGCCTCTTGTCTTACCCCTATGAGCGTTCTTTTGCCCCTGTCCACCTCTGCCTCTTTTCTTACCCCTATGAGCGTTCTTTTGCCCCTGTCCACCTCTACCTCTTCCCCTATGAGTGTTCTTTTGCCCCAGTCCACCTCTACCTCTTGTCTTACCCCTATGAGTGTTCTTTTGCCCCTGTCCACCTCAGCCTACTGTCTTACCCATATGAGTGTTCTTTTGCACCTGTCCACCCTCTTAACCCTTTGCGTATTTATTTGCCCCTGTCCACCTCAGCTACCTGACCTACATCAAGCTGTGGACGGTGGTGAAGCGTAACGAGAGCATGGCCCACACGCTGCAGGCCAAGCTCAAGGAGCCGCAGACGGACGAGAACAAGAGGGGGCCGCGACCCCAGGACCTCATCCGCCTCTACGACATCATCCTGCAGGTACCCCACTCATCAAACCACATCACGCCTCACCAAGTCCCCAAGCCATGACCTGGGAATGGAATTGGGCTGCTCTGTTGGTAGTATTGAAGGAATGTTTCATGCAGATTTGGTAGCAGTTGTAGTTATTAGGTATGAGCTACACCAGGTGCGTAACTGAAGCGTTCCGTTCACGTAGTGTCTGCTGCAACAATTAGCTGCCACTATAATCCAGTGTTTCCCATACATTGACTTATTTGTGGCGGCCCACCACAATATCAACATTGACCACCACACAATGATTTTCCATGTTGTACTATTTCAATTCATCATTCATCATTCGTCATTGTAAAGCTATGTTCACCTTTGCGCAGCCTCTCCTTGTGTCTCTGTCTCTCAACGAATCTATATGCACGTTTAAAGAAAACGTTAACAATCCTGGAAGGCATAGAAGATGACTGGCTAAATTGTGCTTAAATCTGGTTAGCATCATACCCCCGCACTAATTTGTTAAAAACTTTTGCATTCAAGTTAATTCTGCAATCCTACCACCACAAATATAATTAAATTATGTGGGAAACACTGTAATCAATGGAAGTAGCTACACCAGACGTGATAGCGGAGCGTACGTTCGAAAAAAATAGACCAATCTTTTAAAATGGATTTTACGCATTGCGAACGGAACGCTTCAGTTACGCGCCTGGTGTAGCTCATACCTTAGTCTCACCACACCTCACCTTGAGTCTTTCACTTAGTTGTGTAGGTGTGGTTGTGTAGTAGTAGTCATTAGTTGGCACAATGCCACACAACTTCTTGTGTAGGCCTAGCTTTCCAAACTGGCCTATTTCAATGCACTGCATATGTTTATGATTATTCTATTAAATACTATGTAGTCTGTTATTATAATTAGTATTTTTTATGTAGGCTTTATGACTTTAAACTGTTAATGTAATGTTTAGTGATGTCACTGTACGTCGCTTTGGACAACGGCGTCTACTAGAACTATGAACATAAACATAGACATAATAGACGTAGAAAAGAATGTTGCAGAATGTTCAAAATGTTGCAGAACGTGCAAAACGTTCCTTAAAAATGAAGGCGTAGTAGAGATGTTGAGTCATGAGAAGTTAGCGGCGAGACATGACAAAGCAGACGATTGGCTTTTGACCGCAGCCTTGAGGCTAGAGTGCGTGAGTAAGTACACGCTGTGACATTAGCTCTACGTGAACACTTCAGCATGGTTTTTTCCAGTCAGGCCTCAAACGGGACAAAGCTCACCAACGTGCTCCTCAGTGTTGGATGAGTTCTGATCTGACCCAAGCGGCCCACGACACTGCTGATGCGGTCTCAGATGGTCAGACGTAAATATGGGCCCTGAGCGAGGATGAGTGGTTCACAGCAAGTTAATCCCCAACCAAGCTGATTAAGCATTTCAACTTTTGTTCTTATGTTCATTTGGGACTGTTTCTTTTTTTTGGTGTCTAACAATTTGTATTGTTTTGTATACAACATGCAATGAATTTGTGACTCTTTTTGTTTTTGGATGTTTCCTTAGTATGCATTTCAGTAGAATGATATGTAATGATTTGCATGAAACCCATTTGAATCGTTGTAGGCTACTGTTTAAAAAGGCTATACTTTGTTGCTGGCTGAATGGCTTGGCAACAGCACATGTATGGCACTGTTTGCTGCAGCAAATGGTGGTGTGATTTTTTTTTTTTTTTTTTTGCTCCACAGCTTTAGTCACTTTACCCCTTGTAGCCTGTGAACTTTAGGTCAGGTCAGTGCAGTAGTCCGATAAACTGTACAAGCATTGGCGTTCTCACAGCATGTTTGATCAGTTTGGAGTTGTGACTTTTTCCTTGACTCTGATCCAACCAGCCTACTCTCCCAATTGTCATTCGTGTTACGCTTGACAACATAGTTCTTCATGTCCTGCCAGCAGTTCATCAGGGCATGTTAGTTTTTTTTTGTTTCAGTCCCAGCCACACAGAGGTGAGCTCTTCAACTGTGTTGGTGGTTAGTGCCAACACAAAAGGGGGCGTAATACAGGAGGTGAGTTGAGGTTTGTGTGCTAATGGACTGTCACTCTCCCTGTCTGTAGAGTCTGGCAGAACTGTCTGCCCTTCAGGGAATGGAGGAGGACCACACTTTCCAGAAGGAGGTGGCCCTGAAGACCCTGGTGTACAAGGCCTACAGGTAAGTGTGCATCATGGCCAATGGGAGGCTGTCTGCTTGGTCCAGGTCTCCACAGACCTCCTGTCCTGATGGTCGTTGGTGCCTCATGCCCCCGCTGTTGTCCTTGTGTTCCAGGTGTTTCTTCATAGCCCAGTCCTACGTGCTGGTGAAGAAGTGGAGCGAGGCCCTGGTTCTGTACGAGCGAGTTCTGAAGTACGCCAGAGAGGTCCAGTCCCAGGCCAAGAACCTGAACAACAGCCTCAAGGTAGAGCTGTCCTAACAACCGTGAGATGGAGGTCTCATGAAGGAAAAAAATGTGTACGTTTCTGTCATACGGTGCTGGTGTGTCTGTTATATGTGATCTCTCTCTTTCTCTTTTGGACTCTCACAGGACCTCCCGGATGTCCAAGAACTTATTGCTGAGGTTAACGCTGAAAAATACTCTCTCCAGGCGGCGGCCATCTTGGGTGGGTTAAATACGTCGTCAGCCATTTTGTTATTCAGTTTCCTAGTGACGGACATGACCTCATGTTTATGTGTTAAATAACAGTCTCCACTGTGACATTCAGATCTCCCATGCAAGTGACTATGTGTGGTGTTCTGCGTGACATGACTCACAAAGTGCGTCTGTGGGCTTGTTTGTATTTTAGACAAAGAAGATGTAGCGGAAACACCCACTCTGCCTCATGTGAAAGACAACAAGGTAAGAACGAGAGGGAAGCAAAGCGGGATTATTTAATAACCAGCGTACATTTATACATCAAAGCAACAAAATGCACTAAATAAACTCTCATACAGTGTAAAGTAGTTTACTGTTTACTGAGTTTACTGCAAGTGCTTGATGATGTCCCAGTGGGTAGATACAGTATAATTTCCCCATGGCATAATATTTATATACAGGGTTCCCACGGGTCATGGAATTTCTGGAATATCATGGAATTTTAGAAAGTCTATTCCAGACATAGGAATTTTATCATTTTTGGAGCAAAGTCATGGAATATCAAGGAATTCTGTTGTAGCAATCTAAAATGTACTTGCCAAAATACATTAATACAATTTTATTTCCACACAGAATTGGTGTATATCGTGTTATCAGCTTTACAGCTATTTATTCATCTCCCGCTCTAAAAAAAGATTCTTGACCGCTATGCGGGTGAAATCATTGGTCGGTCTATTGTACTATTCATTATATAGTAAGCCATGGAAATTCTTTTTTTTTTTTGTCATGGAAAAGTCATGGAATTATACATTTGACGTGGCAACCCTGTATATAATACATCATTCTGTTTTCACTCACGATCCTGTTCTCCCTCCCCCCTGCAGCCCCTCTCCGACCGATTGGAAGCCTTCCGCCTGGATCCCACCCTCGTCGGCAAGCAGCCCAATCTGGTGGAGTTTCCCCCCGACTTCCAGCCAATCCCCTGCAAGCCCCTCTTCTTCGACCTGGCGCTCAACCATGTGGCCTTCCCTCCTCTGGACGACAAGGTGGAGCAGAAGGGCAAGGGCGGCCTGACCGGATACATCAAGGGCATCTTTGGCTTCGGCAGCTAAGTTTGCGGCGCAGGCCTCTGGTGGTCGTGCCAGCGCTGGGCTGTGTGAGTCCCCCGAGCACCGGCTTCCTCCAGTCTCTGAGTTTCCGGCTGAGTTCCGCCACGTACATCTCAGATTCTAGAGACTTCCGTGCCTGGTGTTCCTTTTGCTCATGCAGCACACCCAGACACCTCCCTCACACAAACACAACGTACACACACACGCACACACAGATGCATATAAATGTTCCCTATTGCTTCTCTCTCTTCATTTCTTTCTTTTTCTCTCTCTCTTTTTCTCTCTCTCGTTCTGTAGAGAGAACCCCCCCCCCCCACCCCCTAATTTATCTTGTTTGATTGAGTTCCATTTATTTTTCAATCCAAGTCTTATGAAGCGCCTTCATGTTACCCAATCTTGATGTCCGTGTACAACAAGCAACACTGACCGCCAATTACTGTCAATTGAAAGAAAGTGGAGAATCTCCATGCAGGATCAGTCTCTCAAGCATTTCACCACTCATATGAACACTCATTTAAAGGACACAGGGTGATTTACGCGACGAAGCCATGAATTTCACACAGTGCTTTTACGGACAGTAGAACTAGCATCGCCATCAACTGGAACAGACTTCCACACGCCTCACGGAGTCTTTTCACCATCTGTCTGTGTCCTGCATGTCTTCCTTCCTCTGTGTCCTGCATGTCTTCCTTCCTCTGTGTCCTGCATGTCTTCCTTCCTCTGTGTCCTGCATGTCTTCCTTCCTCTGTGTCCTGCATGTCTTCCTTCCTCTGTGTCCTGCATGTCTTCCTTCCTCTGTGTCCTGCATGTCTTCCTTCCTCTGTGTCCTGCATGTCTTCCTTCCTCTGTAACTCCTGCATGTCTTCCTTCCTCTGTGTCCTGCATGTCTTCCTTCCTCTGTGTCCTGCATGTCTTCCTTCCTCTGTGTCCTGCATGTCTTCCTTCCTCTGTGTCCTGCATGTCTTCCTTCCTCTGTGTCCTGCATGTCTTCCTTCCTCTGTGTCCTGCATGTCTTCCTTCCTCTGTAACTCCTGCATTGTAAGCAGTCTAGTCGAGCTAGAGAGCCATCACTTAGCCGATCGTCATCTCTGACGATACGCCAATGATAGCAATAGTGACAGTCCAGTGACAAAGACATGCCACACTGTTGTCGTTGTTACGGAGAGGATCAACAACTTCTGTCAATGTTCAACCATCATTCAAGAAGAATAATGCAAAGGAGAACTTTCTTTCTTCCTTCTTTTTTTGGAATCTCACCATCTTTGAGCTTTTTGTTTTTTGTCAGTGTAGGGCTGTAGGTGTGGCCCGATGCGTGTCAAACCGTTTTCGGAGAGGATTCTTTAGTTGAGCGCCTAGGATATAGCAGATCGCACCCCATACGATCTCTTCACATGAACCAAAGTGCTTTTTTTTGTTTTGTTTGTAGGGGTCAGTTGGGATTGTATCAGGGAAAGTTACACGGCAGGCTCCCTGCAGCATTTAATTTCTCCTCAAACCCACAACTGACCTTTGCTTCGACAGATAGTCGCTTTTGGGCTTGTTGTACCCGGACTAACCTTTCCTTTTTATTTGCAATTTTAACTTTTCTTTTAAGGACAATGTGAAGATGTCTTTTGGTCAGACTGTGGTGGTCACCAGATGGGGAATGGATGCGGGTAGAGTTGCTGAACCTTTTTTGTTAATCCAGTAACACGTGGGTGTAAAGAAATGAAGACCAATGTATAGCAGAGATTATTTTCATTTAGGTCGCTACGGCCTCTTATGAAATTAAAGAACAGCTATGTGCACCACACTTAACTCTTTGGTGTCTGTGTCATTGTCCTGTCTTCGGAGTTGCTCAGGGACATATTGTCCAGCGCTGAGGGAATGACCATTATGGTCATGAAGTAAGTCAACTACTGTAAATAAAGAACGGTAACACTTGACGGTATCGACATAAGAGTGGCGTGACCGTCATGAACACATGAAATCTAAACCTAACCCTAATCCTAACCCTAACTTGTTATGACAAAAACCGAATGTCACTTAATAACAGAAGTGTTATGTCATAAACGTTTATGACTTGTTTATGACATTCATGACAGTGTCATGTCACTCTTTATGTCGACACTGTCAAGTAAGATAGATAGATAGATAGATAGATAGATAGATAGATACTTTATTGATCCCCAGGGGAAATGTAAGGTCTCAGTAGCATACAGACAACCCACACACATTCACTAACAGCAGAAAAAGTAATTAAAAGTATATAATATAAAAAAGTAAAGTGTAACCTAAAGAACATTTAAAAGTAGTAGGTGGAATTGAAACCAATTGACCTGAAGGTATCCTATCTAAGCTCTAGAGCCCTGGAGTGAAATGGAATTTTTTACAGCCAGGGAACCGCTGTGTGTCCTCATCAATGCAGAACTAAAGTATGCATGCCTCTTAGGCTTTGTGGAGTGCCATCCTGTTGACAGTCTTGGCCACTGTGGTCCAAAACGTGTGTGCATATTTGTGTGCGAATAGGCATTTGGGCGTGCATCTTTACCTTGCTGAATCAGACGTGCTTTGACTTTAAGGAGTGTGTGTGTGTGAGAGAGAGAGAGAGAGAGAGAGAGATTGAATGTTTGTCATCTGACAATACATGGGTGTAGACTCTGGTAGCTTTCCTCCCAGAATTCCTTTGTTGATGACTATCTTGGCCACCACAGATGGCCTTGTCAAAACGGAATGTCAAAAGACATGAGGAAGTGCATCCCAGCCCAATGGAATGTTTGTAAAGTTGTGTAGGTGTATGTCAACTTTACCAATATTACGATTATGAAATATTGACTGTGCCAAAACTGATTTTCATGATTAAATGGAATGTTGGTTGTGGTTGTGTGAGGTCAGAATATGCATATACAATGTTGCATGCATGAAGTACACGTGTGTGTGCAAATTTCTATGATTGAATGGGATATTTGTGTGTGTGTGTGTGTGTGTGTGTGTGTGTGTGTGCGCGTGCGTGCGTGTGTAGATATTGATCAGTGTTACATTTATGAAGAATTTTTCTACGATTGAATGAGTACAGTAATTTACTGTGTATTAGACGCATGATGGCGCTTTATGTCAATTAAAAAAAAAACATATTATTGACTGAACCCGTGTATTAACCGCAGTGGCCAATAAAGCATCATCAGATTGTGCTTTAATCACAAAGAAGAATGAGGAAAAGCAATGCATTCCCATGCATATAGCCCGTCCCTTGTATTAATAACCTCAGAGCTGAAGAAATTTAGCAAAACCAATATATAAACCTTGGTTAATAGGCAGGAAATTGCTACTGCTATCTTTCATGTCATTAAGTCAGGATGCATCAAAGTCACTGTTTCACAGTCGTCTTTCAAAGAAGAATTTTTTTTGTAAACATTTGCACACAATTTGAAGTTTTATAGATTCCCTTGTTTAATTCCCACCCATTCCTCCTTAGAACAGACATTAATATCAAATGTACTCATCAAAGAGCACAGTTCTAAGTAGAGCACTACTATGATATCAAATCATACAAGTATGGGACCTTTAGAGTGTTGTCAAAGAGCATCATCTCACAGGCCTAGTGCACAAGAGGTCCCAGGCTGCCTGGAGTCTTTTTTACCTTAGTCCCTCTTCCCTACCTCTTGTCATCTCCTCTGTCCTGTGTGTAAAAGGCTAGAGATGCCCCATAAAATCACATACAACTGCAGATTTCATGAGTGACTCTTTAGGAATGAGGTCTCTGAATACTGAAAAACTTGTGGTCAAGGTTGGAGAGCACACTGCGCTAAGCTATATCTCGGGTCTGGATGAATCAGGTGATCACGATGGCATGGGCAATGAAGAGTATCTCTGATGAGAGGTATGTGAAACTATACACACCCACACCCTTCACTGGCATCCTTACACACTTGGAGATCCCCATACGTAAATAAACACACACTTCAGAACTTCACACTTCAGAAGGATGATTATCTACTGATTATTTATCTATTCCTGACTAATGATTTGTCTTCTTGGAATCATTGATGTGATGAAAGGGCACAGGTTCAGTTTTAAAAAAGCCACTCAACTCTTTCACCAGCCACTATAGATATATAAAATGATTAAAATGTGCTACTGTCCAACTATCCATGATTAAAATGTGCTACTGTCCAACTTGATCTAACTATATTGTGTAGCCTACATAATCTGATTTTAATATGTACAGATATGTAAGCTATATTTAACATTTAACATTTATTTTCTATTTGGTCTGTTATGAAATCATGCATTGACCCATTTAAGCACAGCTCAGTTTTAAGAAACTTAAATGCATGCTTAGCATTTTGTGAAAAGAAATCATAAAGGCTACATTGACAGTGACTCTTAACCGTGAGTTGCCTGTATCTCTGATTCTAATATTTACAGATATCTAGGCGATGTAAGCACAGCTCAGTTTTAAGAAATGCTTAAAGCCGAAAGACCATGTTGAATTTTGCTACAATTTATTTCAAAACCGGATTACTCTGGAACAGCTAACTATACACGGGAATGCATTACACCTTTGTGTTAGGTAAGGTCTGCTGTTTATTCTGATATATGGTTTGTCGTGTGTTGCGTGAAGCGTGTGTATTCCACCGAGACGAATGGATGTGGAGATGGGCGCAGAGAATAATTATTCAATCTCTTGAAGTTATTTTTCTCGCGAACTGTTTATCACAGCAAATAGTGGCTAGCTAGCACCGTTTAAAAGCTGAGAAAAGGCTCTTTCATATGACACATGTGTGATGAGTAGCCTACTTCTCGAGGAGTTCAACAGAGAAGAATGTGTGAATTTGGACGCACTTCATATACCGAAGTGAAGCTGAAGCGCTGCGCAATGCTGCGCAGGAGACTGCGGCTCACTGGTAGTTACATTACATTACATTACATTACATTTGGCTGAAGCATTTTTAGCCAAAGCGACTAACAACATGGTAAACAGTTTAAGTTTTAAAGCAATTCTCAACCATTTTAGGACAATTAAAAAAACGGTAGAGTACAGTAAGAATAAGTGCATCAGTGAGTGCTGTTTTTAACAGTTACGTGTCAGTTCAAGACGGCTGGTGAGTGCTGGGATCAGCAAGACTTGTAAGTGGTGCTATGTGAGGAGATGTTCTCTAAAGAGCTGGGTCTTCAGGAGTTTTTTGAAAATGGAGAGGGATGTCCCTGCCTTTGTAGGAACTGGCAGTGTGTTCCACCAACGAGGAAAAACAGATGAGAAAAGTTTGGATTGGCCTGAGCGTACCGGTGGTAGAGCTAGACGTCGTTCGTCTGAGGAGGGCAGCGGTCTAGAGGTAGCGTATGTCTCTATGAGGGCATTCAAGTAGTTAGTCTAATCAGCGCGATTTACCCTTATAGGCTACTCCACATTACACGAACTGTACGAGATGATCCGCAGCACTTAAGTGAGAAATGATTTAACTCTTTGTGTAGCGCATGTGAGCGCTTTCCCCCCCATTTCAACCTGAATATTGGTGGGGACATTTCAGTCGTAATTTGACATTGGTGTGGACACGTCCTTCGGCCCCCACGCAAATCTACGCCCATGTGAACACTAAACACGGTTAGAGGTGACAAGGTCGTCCGTACGCTCAATCAGTCAGGAATGGCGGTGTGTTTCCGGATGCACCCAACCTCTGTGATGGAATCCTCCAGAAATGTGGCCGTTCTACCCTAGCCCAGCAGCCTGTGCGGAGGGTGGACCGGCTTCATTCCATTCCTATCCGCCTCCTCTCCTGCGAGTTCCAGCCTGTATGCTGATCACAGGCATGAATTGTGTTCAACATGTTCTGTCATTCTGAAGTAAGAGCGCTTAGTTGAGGGTTGAATTACCTGTTGGGAGACACCTCTGCCTGGGGCAGGTGGATTAAGTGAGATCATGGAGGTCCAGCTGGGACTCATTCTTCTCAGCTAAATGACCAATTACACTTGTAAACATTGAGGTCGTCCTCCGACACCCACAGACTCACTCAAGTGTGTTCACAGCAGATGCTGACTTTACATTTAAGTGGTGAGGCTTCCTATGATGCTTCCATAATGCCTACTAAATTGGCCTTTTTGCACTTCAAATGACAAACCAACCTTTCTGTCCTTTAGTGATGACTTTATTCACCCATGAGTTTTAGCCTTTAAAATCCTCCTATAGCCTATAAGGCGTCATGGACTGGCACCTTACTATATAATGATTTATTCATTTTTAAATCTGGTCTTATGACATTTGTATTTGTCTTTGCTAATAAGTGATTCCACCAATGTATTTTGTCTTTTTTAATGTATAGTTTACCCTTTTATTTATTATTAATTTATTTTATTATTATTACTGTTTGTTTTGTATGTTTGTCTGTATAGCACGCTGTGTGCCCTGCTATAAAAATGCTATAGCCTATAAATCATTTCATTATTATTATTATTATTATTATTATTATTATTATTAGGCTATTATTATATCAGTATGCATTGGTATTGGTCTCCTAGGCAACCATTGTTAGAAATGGGAGTAGAGGAAGAGATGAACATTCCTGCTGGATGAACAACAGAAACAGAGGAGGGGACGGGGAAGGGAAGACTTCTGTGCTTGTGTGTGTGTGTGTGTGTGTGTGTTTTGTGTATGAAGACAGGGAAGAATAAGAGCCCTGGGAACAGGTCTGGCCGGTCCTGAGGAACAAGATAGAAGAGTCTGGGTGGTGACCCACACCTGCCACCCAGGGCGGAGACTTGTGACAAACCAGTTCTACGTTCGAGGACGGCTCTGACGTTCACCAGAAAGGGGGGACGAGAGAGAGAAGGTGTGGGTGCGCGACAGCAGAACCAGACAGACACAAGACTGCTCACAGCCCCACAGGCAGTGTCGGAATACAGCGGAGCACCCATATACCCACCAACACTCAACTCAACCCAACTCAGCCCAACTCAACCCAACTCAGCTCTGAGCAGGAGGCTCCTGACTCCCACAGACATCCAGGATGTTTAAGAAGAAGGACACGGTCAAAGGCTCTAGGGGCGACAGTTTGAAAAGCTCCAACTCCAGCAAGTCAAGCAAGTAAGTGGTGTTGACTTTCCACCGGCCTCAGTAAGCTGACCTGAGGTCTGTTTGTTGTTCCACTTGACTAATGTTTTTCTGTTTCGTTTGGAGCTGTTATGCTCAGGACTGACTCTGAGATGTCTCAGGAAGGGGTTTCAGTGACTGGGTAGGATTGGCCCCATGAATTTGATCAAAACCACAACCCTCCTGGGCTGAATTCTGTGTCAAATGGTCTTACTTACAAGAGACTGCTTTTCTACTCGGTGAAGGACTTGATATTCTCAAGTAGTCATACCTTTGGTTATGTAACCATGACTGAAAGTATTCTGTCAATATTTTACCTGGGCCTATACCTTAACATTGTTTGTATTTGGGTATGTACCGGGCTGGCTTTGCTTAGTAAATATTGGTTATGGGTACATGGTTTGAGGCTAAGCAGATGTGAGGATGACTTGTGACCCTGGCCGTTTGTTTGGAGCTTAGGGACATGTGAACAATAAGCCCACTGAGCAGCTTGGTGTCTTCTTCAAAGGAAAGCACACAAGTATGCTTGTGTCTCCAAATATGTACGCTCAAAATAAGATTCATGAGTTTGAGCTGAAAGTGAACTGTATGCATATGCCCTGACAACCATCATCTGGGTGTGTATGTTACCTTTAATGTTCTAATGTTCAGATTCTGGCTCTGGCTTTTATGGACTCTGGTTCTCAGTTGATACCTCAAAAAGCAGCTTAGAAGAATCAATGGTGTAATGGAATTCTTTATCTGAGTTTATTGTCATAAAGGTGGTGCACAACATCTTCCTTTCTCTTGACCTATAAGAGTACACCTAAGTAATGAATTTGATGTGATATCAGCCTCAAGCAAAGTTTTTGTTTATTTAAAATTGAGATGTCCAAAAAACAAGGGATCATTTCTACATCATGGGACAACGCCCATGCTGGCGTTTGACTGGCGTGACTGCTGGTTTTTTACCCTTGGTCCGACAGAGTGGACTTATGTACGCCTTAATCCAGGGTGTGAGCCATCAGGTGAAGCCAGAAATACAGGAGCAGGTGGAGGTAGAGGAATTATTCAGTTGTAAGAGGTGTAGCATTAATTAGGCAGAATGTGTTCGGTAACAGACGAAGAGGTGTAGCATTGGGCAGAACGACTTTTGCCCAGCAACAAGGGTTGTAAGTGGCCCAGAGGAAACAATCAAGATTGGAAGTTTTATCATGTCATCACAGCGTGGGTGTGGACCTCAGGTTTAATCTAAACATCACATTTCAATCCAAAAATGTATGCAAAGCACAAGGTTTTGGATTCCAATGGCACAGCTTCGTCAGACATAGTTTAGCTAGCGTGTTATCAGAGTAATCTTTAAAAGACGAACAACAGCCTAGGGCTAAAAGGCAGAGTACGAAGTGATATGATGACAGATGTAAATGGGGCCAGCAAAGTCATCTGCTGCTCGTTGTAAGATCACAGCATGCCCGTAGAGGAAACAGCTGATCAAGCAGATACAGACAGAGGCCTTCTTCTACAGGTGCAGGACCAAAACTCTGAGCTCCGCTATGCTAATGTCAGCCAAACAAAATTAAAATTCACCTCTCCTCTATCTGTTATGAGCTGGGCACAGCACACACATTCTCCATCCTCCTGAGATGGTTCTCCTAAGTAAGAACTCTGAGATGGTTCTCCTAAGTAGAACTCTGGGAAGGGAAATGCATCATCGGGCCCAGTGCTAAAAGGACACAATGTAGAAGAATTGCCTCCCATAAGCTTGGGCCAGATGGAAGAGGCTGATTAGGGCCCCTTCTCCTCCCCAACTCCTCCACCACTCCCCTTGGGCCCCTGGGGGCATTTCACCACAGGTGTTGGGGCACCGCCACCAAAGTGTGACACCACCCACACTTATCTTGCATTGAGATCAGCACAGTGTTCTGCTGAGGTGGCCCGTGGAGGTGGAGGGCCTTTTCTTTTTTTATACAACAAACCTGTTCTTTTTACATAACTGGATCTCCTCCAGGGTTTTTTTAGTGCGTAGAAGAATCATCTTCAATGTAAAAAGGGATTCATTTAAGATTCGTTTGATGGGTCATTTGAAGGGTCATTGATAGGTCTGGACTTGCCCTAATACTTTACATGTGCTGGTCAGGCTTCGTTCACTGATTCTGTGAGGTCTTGTATACTAAATGGGCTATTGGCAATGAAGCATTTATTTGCAAGGTCTGAATTGTAATGTGTGTAAACAGCCCTTAATCAACAATTGTGGTCTTTAACAGGATATAATTTCACCCATCCGATCAAATTTGGGTGTGTACCCACGTCTTTGGCAAAGATATCAGGCAATAGACTTTGGTATGAAAACTTCTAACAGTTTCAACACAAAAACGCAGTTAAATCAAGATAACTTGACTTACAGAATGCAGTTAAATCAGGATAACTTGACATTCTTTAACAGAATGCAGTATCTGACCAGACAGAAAGCAATTGTACTCCATACTGACATTCCTGAATTCGACTTTTACAGATAAAGCTATTTTACTCCAAAAGTAGACAACTATTACATTAACTCTCTATGTAATAGAATACACATATTATAACAATGTTCTAAGTAGGGATTTGGTGTAGCCTACTCAGGTAGCTATAGAGGAGAATGAGCATTGCATCAACAGTGTCAGAGAGATAGGGATAGTAGATTATCTGTGATGGTATGATTTAAGACAACATCTTTGTCTGGAAGTACAATGTGTCCTGTCTATGTAGCTGTATTAAAGATAATAAAAACCCATGTAGATCTCTTCCACTGATGAAAAGAGGTTCAGCGTGTGTGCGTGTGTGCTTGTGTATATGTGTGTGTGTGTGTTTGTGTGTGAGAGAGAGAGACACGAGTATCATATCAGCACAAATTCCTTTTAGTCTTTGTTGAGGCAGGGAGGGGAGCAGATATGCATGATTTTCAAATGAGCAACAAGATTTCGACACCGGTTCACAAAAATGAAGAAGTGTGTGTGTGTGTGTGATAGAGAGAGAAAGAGAGAGAGAGAGAGAGAGAGAACAATGCACAGTCTGAGGATGGGGAATGGCAGGCATGTGGTTTTGCGGACCATACAGTAAAGCATGTAGGGAATGTTGTAGAGGGAGGATGGAGTCAATCTTGTCATGTCCAAGGTCCCACCTATCAGGGACCTGATGAATATCTCACCCCTCCATAGTCTAAATGTGGTCCTTAAATCTTCAAACAAAAGGTTCTTTGACCAATTTTAAAGTTTCATGGTATCTGAAAAATGGTATGTGAAGTCCAGTGAATAAGTAAATCAGTAAATGAAGACTACTAGTAGATAGGGTAGGAGGTAGTATATACGTCATACATGCGTTCACTTGCTCAGTTTATATCAGTAAGGGTTTATTATCATGTAATGAGTATGTGTTCATTAATTAATCAGTTGCAAAATATGTAAGCATATTGCAAGAACACTGAAAACAGAGATCTAGAGACTGTGTTCTTTACCATCTGACACACAAAATAACCACTTTCTATTGCATAAGATCATTTCACACTCTGTTTCATAATATTTACACCTTCCAAGGCTATGCCTATATTTTGCCTCCAGTTCACACCTAGGTCCTTCCTCATGGACGGACTCGTAGCATAGGTTTGGTGGCGGTGTTGACATTCCTGTTCTGTGTACTCCATGTCCAAAGAACAAGAACTCACATAACACTCGCTGCTACAGGTGATCCTTTAGCAAATAGTACTTTAGTGGTTCTTGTGTACTTGTTGTTGAACCCTGACCTGGCTGCTTTGGAGTGTTAGTGCTAACCTCTGACCTCTGACCTCTTCCTCCCTCACAGGCAGCAGGTCTCCAACTTGGCCTTGCTGGTAGCGCGTATGCAAAAGAATGCCGACCAGGTGGAGAAAGACGTGCTGCGCGCAGAGGATCTCATGCTCCTGGTGAGAGACCAGGCTGTGTGCACATGCACATCCATACACATGCACACGTACACACACACATGCACACGCAGACACACACACACTCTCTCTCACACACACACACACGGAACATCAAGGGCTGCACACTGTGAAGCATATCCTTTACTGAAATTCAAAACACACACACACACATTTATTTATTCCAGTAAAATCAGCATACACGCACAACAACACGTACAAAAACAGATCTATAACTCTCTCTCACTGTCTCGCTCTCAGGATAATGAAAATAAAAACAAAGAACTGCCATTTAAGCACCAGAAGGAAGTGTCTGACTGTTTAGGGGATGCCGAAGGTCTCCTGAAAGACCTCTTTCTGGACGTGGACAAGGCTAAGAAGCTGGGTCACCCACAGGCTCGCGAGATAGATAATGAGTAAGTGGATCATGTTTCTTTAGTATACAGTACATAAGAAAGTATTCACAGCGCTTCACTTTCTCATTTCGTTATGTTACAGCCTTATTCCAAAATGGATTCAATTCATTTTTTCCCTCACAATTACACACAATACCCCATAATGACAACATGAAAAAAGTTGTTTTAATGTTTGCAAATGAATTAGAATGAAAATAAAATAATGTACATACGTATTCACAGCCTTTGCTCAATACTTTGGTGTTGCACTTTTGGCAGCAATTACAGCCTCAAGTCTTTTGGCACATGAAGCCACAAGCTTGGCACACCTATGGCCAGTTTCGCCCACTCCTCTTTACAGAACCTCTCAAGCTCCATCAGGTTGGATTTTCAGATCCCTCTAGAGATGTTCAATGGGATTCAAGTCTGGACTCTGGCTGGGCCACTCTAGGACATTCACATAGTTGTCTTGAAGCCACTCCTTTGATATCTTGGCTGTGTGTCTCCCAGTTCCTGCCACTGAAAAACATCTCCACAGCATGATGCTTTGTTCGATCTTTGTCTCATCAGATCAGATCAGATAATTTTGTTTCTCATGGTCTGAGAGCCATGTGCCTTATACTAAGAAGTGGCTTCTGTCTGGCCACTACCATACAGGCCTGATTGGTGAAGTGCTGCAGCAATGGTCGTCCTTCTGGAAGGTTCTCCTCTCTCCACAGAGGAACCCTGGGGCTCTGTCAGAGTGACCATAGGGTTATTGGTCACCTCCCTAACTAAAGCCCTCCCCCGATTAGGCATGTAGTGGAAGCTAAACACACAGTTTATCCACCTCTGAAATTTCAGAAATAGTTTATCCACCTCATTTTAGAGTAAATCACAATGTATTATCCACATTCATAATATGTACATTAATCAACACCCTAGGAACCATTTAATACCACTGGTATCATTATAAACATTAGACAATAACCTCCACCATCATCAAACATGTTTTTTTTTTTTTTAATCCGATACCGCATGGCGCAGTCCACCTTACCGGGATCACAGAATTCATAGTTTACCCACCTCTTATTTTACCACTACACCCCTGCCCCCAATCACTCAGTTTAGAGGGACGGCTAGCTCTGGGAAGAGTCCTGGTGGTTCTTCCATTTACGGATGATGGAGGCCACTGCGCTCATTGGCACATTTAAAGCAGCAGAAATGGTTTTGTACCCTTCCCCAGTTATGTGCCTCAAGACAATCCTGTCTCGGAGGACTAAAGACAATTCCTTCGACTTCATGCTTGTTTTGTGGTCTGACATGAACTGTTAACTGTGGGACCTTATATAGACAGGTGTGTGCCTTTCCAAATAATGTCCAATCAACTAAATTGACCACAGGTGGACTCAAATTAAGCCGTATAAACATCTCAAGGATGATCAGTGGAAACAGAATGCACCTAAGCTCAATTTTCAGCTTGATTGCAAAGGCTGTGAATACTTATGTATAAGTGATTTCTTCGTTTTCTATTTTTAATAAATTTGCAAAACTCTCAAACTTTTTTTAAGTTGTCATTATGGGGTATTATGTGTAGAATTGTAAGAAAAAAATGAATTTAATACATTTTGGAATAAGTAACATATGTAACATAACAAAATGTGGAAAAGTGAAGTGCTGTGAATACTTTCCATATGTACTGAATACTGTATTACACACTGCAAAAACTATTTATCTAACCCAGTGTTATTAATCTTATAATAATCTGATATTAAGATCAAAAAATCTAGTTGGTATTGTTTTTAGTATGAAGAGACTTACCTATCGCCTTTTAGTAAAATCATTTGACTTAATTTAATAAGAGTTTGACTCATCATGAAATCAAGCACATTTGGCTGCTAGCACATTAAGCAAATTTGTCTTGATAAGATGCCTTAAAATAAGTCAAATTCTTACTAAATTAAGTCAAAATTATCTTAAGAGAGAGAGCTAGGAAAGTGTCTTTATACTAGTGTGTTGTATAGTTTACACTTTTTCTATCTTAATATAAGATTAATAACACTTAGTTAGATTTATTTCTTTATTTATTTAAGTTCTGACATAATTCCATGAATGTTCTTTTTTTAAATACTGAGGACTAATGCTGAAGATTGACAATTTTGACTAATGTTGTCTTTTAATTCCTTAGTGTCCTTCGCTTGCATGAACGCTGGCTGAAGGATTGTGCCATTCATCAGGACGTGTACGACCCTGTAAATGACGTGGAGCTGGTGCCCAGGATTAACTGGGCCCAGGTGCTCAATGACAAACAGGTAAACACCGACACATACACGTGTGACTACATCTCCCTACTGTACATCAAAGAGCTGTTCATTGTTTCGAACTGAGCCAAAACTAGGGCTACATTTGACACCTGAGACCATGCCGGGCTGGGTTATATAATAAATGGAAATCCTACCCAGCTCACTCTAAGTTACCTGTGAGCACAGTCTGACCAAACCTTTAGGTTGACCTACCTTCGCTAAAAATAAAGTAATGTGAAGGTTGTCTGTGTGTCGTGTCCGACAGAGGCAGGTTAACACGGAGAAGTATGGACCAGCCTTATCTGATGTGGAGAAACAGATTGCAGCCCATAATATCCTGCATAAAGAAATCGAGGCCTACAATTCTCAGATGAGCCCAGGGACCACCAGCTCCAAGGTAAAGGGCTGCTTTTCCATTGTGTTTGCTTATTGAATTACTACTTTGTAGAAATCAATAGCCTATAAGTAGTTATTGTACATCAGGACCCCCCCCCCCCCCATGTGATCATATTACTGGGTCTCTAGCTCACTTATGTGTCTCTTCTGCATTTCAGGAGGAATACAATGATATCAAGAAGCAGTACACCAATCTTCTGGTAAGTTCTGATTCATTACAATTTCAAAACTAAATTTCCTGCCATTACTAATAGACTAACCATGACCAGGAGCTTCTTAGAAATGTCAATCTTGCCAGTAACAGAAAGGTCCCTATCTGGTGGAGCATGGTAGTATGTGTGGGAAAATGAGCAGATTAAAATGGTCTCCTGTGTCTCCAAAGGACAACTCCAAATGGCGACGGCATTACCTAAGCAGCCTGTACGACTACATGCATGGATGCAAGAAGGAGCTGAAGTTCCTGGGCGAGGAGCAGGATAAGATCCTCAAGCAGGACTGGAGTGACCGCATGGTGGACCCACCAGATGTCCGCAGGGAATATGAGGTCAGGAAGCTAAACAGGGACTCTTTCTTTTCCTCATTTAAATCCAGTTTATACCAAGTATATAAATATACTGGCTGCCGTATATCTTATGATATCAAAGTATGTGTAAAGGTTGACCACTTGGTGGCATTGTTCATTATGTCTCAATATGGATATATACTGTAGAGATGCAATGCAAATTGTAATATTTTTTGGAATATAAGATCACTTTCAATGTAATTTGCCAATATAGAAACATTTCATTATCATGGTGGCTTTTTTTCTATAAAACAGACTGCAGTTAAGACTGGCAACTGTTTAAACCAGAATACACAAATCTGTAAACAGAGGCCAGTTCATGAGAGTTTTTGTGTGTCTCACCAGAACTTCAAGAACAACAGCTTGCTCTCCCACGAAGCTGAGGTGAATCGGCTGCAGGACGATGGGGACCGGCTCATCGAGCTGAAGCACCCTGCCAGCAACATAGTGGAGGTGACAAACGCTCTGGTCTCACATAAAAAACTCAGTCCTTCTTCTGCCACTTTGTGAGAGAACGCTCACAAGTGGGGAACTAGATGCATTCTTGTTCCCCCATATGTAAGCAGTGTCTCTGTCACTGATAAAGGAGGTCCTACTGAGTGATTTTACTGCTAGTTCTCTCCTCCATTTTGAAACCAGATAGAATGAGATCATCAGCGTAAATGCTCACAGAGTGTTATTCTGCATGTTTGTCACAGGCCCAGAGGGATAAACTGCGCAACGAGTGGCAGGAATTCCTCAACCTGTGCATCTGCCAAGAGGTGCATCTGGAGAATGTGGAGGAATACAAAAAGGTAATTTGAAACGACAGGAATAACTTTGCACACTCATACTCATACAAACTCTGTGACTGTCTTAAATGCAAACAATTGAATGGAGAGCCAACGTTATCCGAAATCATAAATCAATATCATATATTTTATTTTCATGTAACTTGTAAAATGCAAGATATGATGATATAAGTTAATCGATTTTTAACGTAGTTGTGTGTATGTCTCCGTAACATGTGTAGACTACTACTTACATTTGTTCTACCTTGCTTGTGTTTAGTATCAGCTTGATGCAGATACTTTGTCAGAGTCTCTCACCAAACTTGGCTCCACCCTGGACCCCAAAGCCCTCAGTGGCAAGACCAACCCTGACATCTTACTCCAGCTCCAGGTCAGTGCTTACAGGAAGTTATCTGAACTACCAATCTTCTTTCATTCCCCTACAATTCAGTTGCTCAGAAAATGCTGTGTGATAAAAAAAAACAAACATACATTTTGCTCTTTCTTCTGATATTGTAACTAGATTAGGCTACAGGAATACTTACAGAGCAATGAACCACTGATGCAGTTAGGCTTGAACAAAAGATTATAATCTGAAAATGTTCACTTGCCCCCTCAGGCAGAGGAGAGGGCAGTTCAGCGTAGCGAGCAGAAGTTGGCTGACCTCAGGAAGAGGAGCACGAGCATCGCTCCACTCAAACTGCGCCGCTCCAACCCCAACCCCAACCGCTCCAAGGCCATCGAAGCACTGTGCGACTGGAGCACGCCCAAGGTAACCGGCCACTGACCCTGACCTGGCCCAAGCCCTTTGGTCTTGATTGCTTCCCTTATGTATGATGTTATTACCCATAAACTTGCATGTGGTTCTCAAGGATATTGAATTCTCATTCAAAATGTTTATGTCTCGTTCAAAATGTTTATGTCTCATTCAAAATGTTTATGTCTCGTTCAAAATGGTAGGCCACACTGGACCGTGGGGACGTCTTCACTCTGAAGTCCAATTCTGACAATGAGAACTGGGAGGTGGTGTCCAACGATGGTGTCACCAAAAGCTTCCCAGGAGTCTGCTTCCTCATCCCCCCACCAGACACAGACGCCATCGACAAAGTGGATCTGTAAGGAATTGAACTCAGTTGATATTAAAATAATAAATCAAATTTCTGAATGTATCAAATCAAATTTATGAAACTAGATCTCTGGTTTGGAATATCAGTGTATGGCTTACTTATGGTTTATCAATGTATATTATGTTGAATGTAATTAGATATTGTTTGTCTTTGTAGGCTTGGGGGTGAGCTGGCAGATTTGAAAAAGAGAAGAGCAGCTTTGGAGGCATCCCTGAAGAACCATGCCCCTAACTCCTCAAAGTCTCAGAGAGCAGGTAACGCCTGAACCTCCACAAGACAGAGTTTGAAACACTTCAATTTTCCTAAGTAAAAATGTCAGCACTAACATCTTGTAGTGCTGAATCATGATGCCATAACAAATTCACAGAACTCTCTTCTTCTCTTCAGCTCCTGTGTCTGCAGTCCCAGAGAACCCCAAGGCCCTGCAGCTGGCTAGCGCTTTAAACGAGTTGGATAAGGACCTGGCCCAAGCTAAGGGGGATGTACTAGGCCGTCTTAGGACTCCGCTAGACCGCACTGATGCTGCTAAGGACCTTGCTAGTAGGCTGAAGGAACAGGAGGTGAGTTGGACTCACAACAAATGTCCTAGTTTGAGTGGTTTGAGTGGTTTCAATTCCTGAAATAATGTCTACGCCACATACTGTAACAATGTACCATTGACAAGAATCTGAGATGTAGCCTCTCCCAAGTTATACAAAGTCAGTTAACACTTATCTCTGCAAGAGTACCATTAGCACTTCAAGGTCTACAAGAATGTATAAAACTTTTATCTATGGCATGCTAGTCTGAGATAGAAAAAAAAACTGTTTTCATCACGTGGCCTATCCTTATCACCATTTGCATCACCACTGCCACAAATCCACAGATCAGAGGCATGAGCAGATGATCATTCAGTACATGCCCACATTTCCCTTACAGAAAGCTGCTGCAGCACTGAAGGCTTTGGACCAACAGAAAGCAGCTACTCAGAAAGAATTAGAGCCCCTCCTGGCCCAAAAAGCCAATGGGCCAACTTTGTCTTCACTGCCAGAGAAACTGAACTCAACCAAAAACAAACAAGACAGCCTTGCTGCCCTTTCTGACTTGTACACAAAAAAGTAAGATATGTCCAAGAAATACATATATATACATATACATAAGATATGTCCAAGATATATATATATATATATACACATACATATTCCATTTCTGTTCCCCACTTCAATAAAAATAAGTAATGAGCTGAGCATTTTCAAACTGTACAATAATGTCTGGTTCTATGTCAAAAACAGGGCTAACGCCTCTCTGAATTTGGAGAGCCAGATCAAGAAAGTGAATGGCATAGTATCTGGGCTAGAGAAGGGGCTGTGTGAGGATGGAGTCATTCCAGATAAGCCCGATGCCATTCAGACTCGCCTGCGGGAGGTCCAGGTAACAATCTGTGCATGCTCCATCAGAGTAGTATACTGTGACAGCAGTACTGCTACCCTTATGATCTTTCATTCTATAATCTCCATATTGTCAGCAGAAGAAAGGATTCCCTTTGGATTCGTTATGTCCCATTTGCTTCTCAGAGAGACTGGTCTGAAGTTCAACTGGTCTCATAAAATGTGTGGCACTGTGCACATCGATCCTTATACAGACATAATGCCATTGGTTCCTTCCTCCACCCCCCCTCTGCCCCCAGGACCTTAAGAAGGATGTGGCCAAGGCTCAGCCAGAGGTGCAGAAGCTCAGCCAGGACCTGGAGGCCACGGAGAAGCTGTGCAGCTCCCTCCAGCAGGGCTACCAGGAGTACTGCCCAGACATCGGGCGCCAGAGGACAGACACGACCCGTCTCCAGGGCCGCTACGCTCGTCTGTCCAATCAGCTTGAAGAGAGGTGACAAGTCAAGGCACTGCTGTGTGCTTCTTCCTCGTGTTCATACTTCTTTTGATTACTTGTGTTCAGTTATTACCCTTTTGTCTAATAAATGGCATTGATCGGTTATGATGGTCTGTTTAGGGAGAAACTTCT
Organism: Alosa pseudoharengus; assembly: GCF_046254945.1. NCBI lineage: Eukaryota > Metazoa > Chordata > Actinopteri > Clupeiformes > Clupeidae > Alosa > Alosa pseudoharengus. The sequence goes on from NW_027468564.1 coordinate 53,308,317, forward strand.
GCAAGGTGCCGCCATTAAAAATCAAGACTTCCAGAATGTGAGTCAATCCCTCGACTCCTTCCTGAACAACCTGCCCAAAAATGCCGTCAGCCCCAGTGATGACTTGGCAGAAGTCAATGCAAAGCAGGTTTCTCAGGAGGTAGGCTAAGTGTATTTCATTCTTTAACTATTTCCTCTAACATTTCTTAAGTGAGAAGCATTTAAGACAAAACTTTATAAATATGCTAACCAAAAGCCCACTGTTTTCTTCACAGAGGGTGGTAGAGGACATCAAGCGTAAGGGGGATGACATCGACAGAGTTATCGACCTCTCTGCTGACTTGCAGGATGTCCTCAATGTAAGACCCTAGATGACTAGATGAATACTTAGTGTTGACATTTTGATTTATTTTGATTGAAGAACCTGTCAAATGTATGAAGCTCCATTATGTAGTACTATGGTGGAAGTGGAATAACTGACTGAACAGAATAGATGGAACACCAAAGTCAATGCAGGAACACAATGCAGGATCCCATTCCCTTCCCCTGCAGGAATATGAGATTAACTGTGACACATACAACGGCACGCTGAAGGATGCTGGACCCACATATGCCAAAAAGCCAAACACTTCAGCCCTTGCAGACAGCGTGCAGAAAAAGGTACACAGAACTTTCGTAAAACCTTTAAAAACTTATATGAACAGTGAAATGCAAACCACGTTGTACATGCCTTTGTCATTTACACATATATGGGCCTGAAAAAAATGTAGCTGAAGTGCTAACCAGCAATAGCACAATTTGAAAGCATCCTTGTTATTTTTTGGGGGAATGAATCTGGGTTATAATTCAAACCATAATCAGGATGTGACTATATTACTATTCAATTTCTTTTTCAATTTACTGTGATTGTGTTACATTGTATCTATTTTTTCTGTGATGAGGATGTTTCAACCATTTAATGTGTGATTGTTGATGCTATGTTGATGCTGTCTCACAGGAAAAAGCATTGGTGAACCGATATGCTACAGCTACTGCAGAGAATGATCAGCTGCTGAACCAACTTGACTTGGCCAAAAACATCATGGGACAGGTGCACATATAAAACACTGATTCAAGTGCCGTTAATCATTTAACTGACTTTCATGTTTACATTTTGGCAATTCACTTCATAAATACTGTTGAACTGTCGTAGTATTAACACTATATCTCACACACATATTATTAATAATTCTTATTTTTATTATTTGATCAGAATGAAGAGAAAGTCACCATGGTGAAACAGCAGCAAGCACAGCTGCAGAACCTTCAGAAATCTCTAGATGAGACATACAGTCTGACGAAAGAGCTGGAGGAGGAGGTGTCTAGACGTAGCCATGCTGAGAATGACCTCAAGACCTACAAGAACAGATTGATGTCCTTGAAGAGTCGCAGGGGTGTGGAGCGCGTTGAAGAGAAGGAAGTGCTGCAGTACTACCGTGACCCCAAGATGGAATCCGACCTGGAAGACCTAGAGAACAAAGCTCACCAGGAAGCCCTGAAGCGAACAGGCATTCAGAGTGAGATCGAGGTCATCGGCTCAAAAATCGCAAAATTAGAATATAAAGTCAAGAACATAGAGCCCAAGTTGGTTACCAGAGAAGTGACCAATTATGAGAGAGATCCCCAACTCGATGTTGATGCGGCCAAAGTAAAGGATGAGATAAAAAAGCTGAGGGACGAAATCCGTTTACATGATAAAGAGGCAGCTAAGCTGCAAACAGAGCTTACCATTTTAGAGCAGAAGAAGCCAAACATCAAACAGAGGGTGGTGCAGAAGGAAGTGGTCAAAGTGGAGCAGGACCCAGGGATGTTGAAGGCTGTCCGAACATTTGAGAATGAGATAGCTGATGAAACTGAAAGGGGCAGATCCATTGGCAATGAGATCTTTCAAACAAAAAGCCAGATCAATACACTGGAGAGACTGATTCCAACCTTAGAGCCTAAGATTGTTACCAAAGAGGTGAAGAAAGTTGAACAGGATCCTGAAGCCTTGAAGGAGGCTGAAAAGCTAAAATCACGTTTAGAAGATGAGACAAAGGGAAACACAGGTCTCCAAATTGAACTTTCTGTGCTACAAAAGCGGCTGATTCAACTGACCGAGTTAAAACCAAAAGTGGAAGTTAAAGAGGTCATAAACGAGGTTTTTAGGGTCTCACCACAGACAGAGGAGGAAATGGCCCGTCTGAAAAAGGAACGGAAAGATACCGTAAAACAGATTTCGGATCTTGAGTATCAAATCACTACAGTGGGGGCTGAGCTGGCGGAACTGAAATCACAGCCTCCTCAGGTTAAGTGGAAAGAGGTCACCCAAGAAGTTGTGAAAGAGGAACGGACCCCTGAGGACGTCAAGGAGATTCAAAGGCTCAAAGACCAGTTGTCCCTTCAACAAAAGACTTATGATGATACTCAAGACAAGATAAAGCGTCTAACAAAAGAGAGAGATGAAATCAAAGCAGAGAAGTCAAAGGTGGAGACTAAACTTCTGAACAAAGAAGTGGTGAAGTATGTTGATGACCCACTCCTGGAGAAAGAGGCAGACCGCCTGCGGAGGGACTATCGTGAGGAGCAGCAGAAGCGTCGCACCACTGAGGAAATGGTTTTTGACCTGCAGAACAAATACATTCAGCTAGAGAGACAGCAGCCAGAGGAGAAGGTTGTGGTTCAGGAGGTGCTGCGCCTCCAGAAAGATCCAAGACAGATCATAGACCATGAGAGACTTGGCAAGAACTTGGATAAGGAAGTCACATCCCGCAGGCAGATGGAGCTTGAGGTACAGCAGCTGAAGACAAGAGTGGAGGAGAAGGAGAGGATCATCCAGTTGAGTGATGAACATCAGAAGAAAGTCAAAGTGGATGAAGAGCTGAAAGAAACCAAGAAACGCATTCATGACCTGGAGACAGCCCCACCACCTATTGAGGAGTGCATTGAGATCGAGGAAGTTATGAAGGTGGAGAGGGATCCAAAATTGGAGAAAATGACCAATGGACTCCGCACAGATTTGGACAAAGAGAATAATGACATCATACGCCTTCAAAGAGATATAAGACAACTTAATACAAGGCTTGATGCATTGAAACGGCAGAAGTCTGGAGAGAAGACGGTTTATAAAGAGGTCATCCGTGTAGAAAAAGACCAAGCAGTAGAGGCTGAGAGGACCCATTTGAGGGAGCAGGTACTACAGGAGACAAATGCTCGACGAGACCTGGAAGATGAGGCCAAAAAACTGACCGACAAGTTGGATCGCCTCAAAAATCAAAACACTAGAAATTCTGAAGAGGAGACAAATCTGATCCGCAAGAAGGATACCTTAGAAAAAGAGAAGGAGAGACTAGAGCGTGAGCTGAGAACCCTGGAATCTGAGAAACTAGACATCAAAACCTCATTCCAGCAGCAGTCTCGACTGATGAGTGAGAAGAACCAGAAGACCAGGCAAAAGAGCATCAGGATGGAGACGGACGTTCAGCGTCTAGAGAGGGACATCTTGGATGAGAAGGACAAGATCCACAAGCGTGACAACACAATCAGGGAACTTCAGAAAAGCTTGAAGAAGGAAGATAATAACAAAGAGTCACGAACCAAAGAGACCAACCTCTCCACCAAAATCACCATCCTAGACCCTGACACAGGGATGGACATGTCACCATATGATGCTTACCGGAGAGGTTTGATTGATCGTAAACAGTACCTGCAGCTGCAAGAGCTGGAATGTGACTGGGAGGAGGTCACCACCAATAGGCCCGATGGCGAGACTTCTGTGCTGCTGGACCGTAAGAGTGGCAAACAGTACCCCATCAAAGATGCTTTAAAGGATGGCAGAGTTACCCCAGAACAGCTGGACGAATACAAGAAAGGTAGAATGCCCATCTCAGAGTTTGCTCTCCTTGTTGCTGGAGACAAAAAACGTTCTTCCATCTCGTCAGCCTCAAGCAGACTCTCATCCACCTCCACTGACTCCCTCATCGAGGGAGACTTCCCCATCAGTGGCATTTATGACACCCACACTGACTCCTGCCTGTCAATACGCAGTGCCATGAAGCACAGGATGATTGATACCAACACGGCTCAGAAGCTGCTGGAGGCACAGGCTGCCACGGGGGGCATTGTGGACATCAACAACAAGGAAAGATACTCTGTGCACAAGGCCGCAGACCTGGGTCTCATTGAAGCAAGCCAGTTGCAGCGGTTGCTCAATGCTCAGAAAGCCTACACTGGAGTCGAGGACCCTATCACCAGGGAACGTCTCTCTATTGGGGAGGCTGTCCAGAAGGGATGGATGCCCAAAGACACTGCCATGCGCTATATGGAGGCCCAGTTCCTGACAGGTGGACTAGTGAACCCCAACCGAACGGGACGTGTTGATGTCGTAGAGGCTGCAGGCTCTAAAATGGTGGATAGCACCATGGTGAGAGAGCTTCAGGAAGAGGCCAACCACCCCAAGGAGCTGATAGATCCCATCACACAGGAGAAGATCAACTATAAGCAGGCCCTGAATCGCTGCCAGACAGACCCAAGGACAGGTCTCCCAATGTTACCAGCATCCTCTAAAAATGCCTCCCCTACCTCCCCCTTCCCCACATATTTTAGCCATCGATCTTCTAAGCATTAACTTTTAATAGGATGTGTTTACATTCAGATTGGGGAGTTCTCCAAGGGGAACTCAGTTGTAAATGTCACTAATTAATGTTTATATAAAATATAAAAATGTTTATAAATAACTCAGGGAAAATAGGGAATATTATTCAGCTCACTTAAGGGGTCATAAATATTGCTGCTGAGATGTGTGTTTACTCATTTATGAAGGAGAAGTCTATTCTTACTGATCATTATCCTTAAAATAATTAGCAGATTTGGGATGATGGGTCATGGTGCAATCACGGTTTGGATGTCAATACTTTCATAAATAATTTAAAGTCTTTCTCTGATATACTGTTATTGCTTTATTTGATATTGTATGAAAAATAAATGTATTGATTAAAATGTCAACTTTGTGGCTTGTCATATGTTTAATGTTTTAATACCAGTAAACTCTTCCCATGACAATAAGAAAGAAAATGACAATGGTACTGCCATGAAGCTTGCTTTTTAATAGTCCTTCATATGTTTGTGCCACTGGAGGCTGTATACATTTCTTTCTTGAAGAATGTGGTCTGGATCAACTTCTTGTTAGTTTTGATACAGTCTGTACACTAGAGTCAGTACAATTCAGTACATCTGGAACAGCCAGAGAATGAGTTCACTTTAATGTAACTGTTCAGTTTGAGTCAGCCTGAAGTGCTTCCCTTGTCATCCTCCCTCTCTTGGAGGAAGCTCCGTTGGTCATTGATGGCCTTCTGCAACAGGGCCAAGTCTACCCCATCCACACAGTTCATCACACGGGCCTGCAGCATCACACCACTTCCCTCTGTAGGAACAGTCAAGAGTGCGGCACATTGGATCTGTCTCATTGGTGGTAAGGGATACTGTAACAGACCAGGGTCTTAAGACCTCTAAAGTCACACGATAGGAATTCCACTTTTCATTAACTTCAACGTACCCATTTATCATTAAGGGAGTACCCAACGTATCTAGTACCCATTTTTTCACCTTGCTGCCCTCTGGGAAGCGATACAGGCACATCCAGACAAATTAAAAAAGTTTACCCATGTGCCATGAAAGAGCTGAACACTAAGAAATAATGGTACAATAGCAGTCTACCTGCAAATACAAATATGCAATATCTGACTTTTTTATTAATATATTATTAAAATGTATTGTTTTTAATTCTGTGTCTTTTGCCTTTATAAGGGTACTATCATTTTATTTGTGTACCACTGAGGGTGAGTTGCAGAACAATTTCGTTGGACAGCTGCTGTCCAATGAAAATAAAACATATTCCATTCTATTTAGCATTAAGGGGGTACCCCATTTGTCTACAAGGGACAAAAAAGGGTCATGATCCTACCACGAGAACAGGATATTGCAATGCCAGGTGTTCCGGGTGCTAGATCATATATAACAAATGGAAATTGCGAGTGTTGAGTGTTGAGCGCTGAGAGTGTGTAGAAAGTTTGTTCTACCATTACCATGAAAAATATTCTGAATTGTTAGCTCTAAATCAAAAGGGACAAGCACTGAAGGAAAGGCATACTAGCACATAACATGATCCAACCTTTTCCCCTTGTATGTGACCAGTAAAAATCTGATTTAGGCCACCTATCTGTTGTATTACAAGGATATAATGATAAGGATTTTATTTGTCACATACATAGAGATACTTTGTAAAACATGCAATATTATTACTGTAATTGTCGCTTTGGGCACAGTATCTGCTAAAAAACACAATCATAAACATAATACTTTCTCACTTTACCTTCTGTGTTTTCAACTTCTCCCAAGACAATATAAAGTGCTCCACATATGGGGTTGAAAGGCTCAACATATGACGTTCGAACGCTGACTTGGTACTTCATAGATGAATGATGTGAAGACAGAATGGCCTTTGACTCCTCTGGTCGGTAACATGTCAATCTGATGACAAATGTAGGCCTAGGTAAGACCACAAGGCATCACTTCAGCATAAACTGTGAGCGAATGAATGGTTGTGGTATTGCATTTCTACAGAAGTTGTTAGGTTAACTAGAAAGACTAAAAGACAGTAATATTAACTTCTTGAATAATATAGGCTAATGTTACCTTCCAAAAGTTCGTACAGATGCTCCTTCTGGAATGGCACCAGGTTGAATTTCCCAAGGAAAATGATAAACCGCAGTAGCAGGAAGCATTACATTGGTTAAGAAATATGGTAGTTAATACAAATGAATCAGTACAATAGAGTGGAAATGTTATATTTTTGATGAAAAATATCCATTCAGTCACAGACTACATCCTGAATATCTTGCGAGGGAGCGTAGAAGTGATCACGTGACCAGGCGTCATGTACATGTGATCTCAACAACCGAGGAAGTTGCGACTGTTACCAAACCTAGTGGTAGTAATTAAGTGCATCTAAGCCGCTAACACTTTGTCGAACGAAGACGGCTTGTTTATTTCTTCTCTGAAACGGAGGCAAGACATATTAACGCCATTATGAATCCCGATATTCAGAGAGAACGTGAAAATGCGACGTTCAACCCAGAACTTCTCACGTACATTTTGGATGGTGGTCAAGAGAAGACCAGGCGAAGGAGAGAAATAGGTCAGTCCTGAAGTCTCCCCAAGTTCAGTGAAGCCTTGTACGAAGTTTGTTCAGATTGGTCAACAACAACGATGTTGTCAGACAAAGTAAATAACATCAACGACAATCTAAGATAAAGTTAGCGTTTGTCGCTATACTCTTATCGTGCGATTTCAACTCTGTCACTTGAAACCGTTCAAATTTGACCATTAGGCCTGCTCCATTTCACATGACCCTTACTTGTTCCTCGACCGGTGTGTTTTAAGAGGAAAATCTGTGAGGTGTAACGAGACTTACTGTTAGTATACTCAGCCTCAGTGTGGTGTTGTTAATTGTTGTTATGCATCGATTACAGTTCACGTAGCACTACAACCAAATAGCTAACGTTAACATTGGCTTGTGATCAGGAGGAACAGGCGTGCTGAACCTGTGTTTAAAATGCATGTTACAGAAGCACTGGTTATCAGTGATCCAGATTTCCAGCAGGAAGACCCCAACTTTCTGTCTCGGAGTGAGCGGTATGAAGCAGCGGTGAGGAAGAGCGCCCAGATGATCCTGAAACTCCGAGAGTATGGCATCTCCGACCCTGAAGAAATTTATAATTACAAGAGGTACAACAATCGTTTTATATGACATTATGGTCTGTGATAAGAAGTGAATGTCATTACATTGAAGCCTTGTCGTTTTCCTTTATTGACCTATTCAATAGTTGGTTTTGTTGTAACATGCCACACCTCATCTTAGTTCCAAAACTAATTTAAATACTCCTCATTTTCTCAGTGTTTGCATTCTTGAACTTCTAGCGACCTGTGAATTTTGTGGTGGAAGCATGGAAGATACGTGTTGGGAATGGGTGTAGCACACAGACTCCTTAGGCTGATTCCTGCAGACTGCTGGCACTGTTCCATATTACCAAACTGCACGCTCTTGTCCTGCTTCCAGGTCACAACAGGACACACAGTACAAAGTGCAGTTCAGATTAACTGTGTCAAAGGCCTCACTTGGTCAACTATTTATCTGTGTGTGTGTGTGTGTCTGTGTGTGTGTGTGTGTGTGTCTGTGTGTGTGTGTGTACAATATCAAAATGCTAATCATCATGAAGGGTCATTCCACGTCAATTCAACCAGGGCCCACGCACAAAATTCTGAAAAAATTATCAGGTGTACCTATGTTACCTAGAAGACACACTGTAAAATTACTCTTATGTAAGATCAATACTTTCCAAGAACCACCAGTTTTACAAGGGGAGGGGGGTGTCGGCCTCTATTGATGTCAATGGGGCATTTTGCCCATGTTCAGGGTGGAAAATAAAAAAGAAAGATTTGCATAAGACAAGTCAAATTGGTGTTTTCAAAAAGAGGGGATCATGGAGAATAAAGAAAAACATATTTAAAAAATCTTTGTATATTCCCACAAGGTGTTTGGGTGCTCTGAAAATTATAACCAAAATGATTTTTCAGACTTGTGAGGTCTGCTGTTCAGACCCTGAAGGGATTTGTTTTCTGTTCATTGCTTTTTGTGAGAGTGTTTCCACTTATCTCAGTAAGGAAAATAAATCAAGAGCCTATGTTGAGTACAAATATGTCTTCTGAAGGCTTAAACAGAGCCCAGCCAAAAACTCCAATAACATTTGTATCAACTTTGAGGGACAGCTATGACCATGCAGGATTATCCAGACCAAACGTGACGATTTTGCTGCATACTATTCCTATTTATGTACCAGCATGCAACATGAGCCTCCTACATGGTTTAGTTCTTGCGCTATGGGCTTGTGAACTTTGACAAAAAAAAGAGGCGGAACAAAATCGACACCCCCCTCCCCCTGTAAAACTGGCTGTATCTTGGAAAGTATTGATCTTACATAAGAGTAATTTTACAGTGTGTCTCCTGGGTAACATAGGTACACCTGGTAATTTCAGAATTTTTTGAGACCTAAGTGCGTGGGCCCTGGTTGAACTGATGTGGAATGACCCTGAAAATAGACGCATATGCGTCTTTTGATTTTTGTAGTGCAGTAGGAGTAGTAGTAGTAGTAGTTTGTGGAGTAGTATTTGAAGCAGTTGAACAGGTGATAAGTATGTTATACCAGTGGTTTTCAAAGTGGGGGCAGAGAATGTCTAATAAGGGGAGAACTGCCACTCTCGGAAAACTTTCGGTTTCTGAACTGGTTGCAGTTCCTTCTGTGGTTCCACAAAATTATATTAAAAATTCACAGACAACATATGTTCACATTCATAGCACAATTCAAACGGGACCAGAAAATAATTATTTTCTCACATTCACTTGCATTGACGATTTTTCAATCTAGAGGTCCAGCGGGATAGCGGAAAGGGCGGGACTTACCCGCTCTATAGACCTCTCCAGAATATATCCCGCCTCCTAACTTCCGTATCCATCCAACTTCCGGGCGTGGATTGTCTATGGGAAATAACATGGCGTTTTGAAAGATCGTACCTGTCAAACTCTGTAGGTGACAAAGTAGAAAAAGCTGCTGGGCAGATTGTCCTACACACTTCTGCCATCTAGTTTCCACTGGATTTTTTGATTTTCGGTGCCGTTTAAGTAGTATAGTCTATAGTATACTACTTAAACGGCACCGACAATCAAAAAATCCAGTGGAAACTATATGGCAGAAGTGTGTAGGCCAATCTGCCCACCATCTTTTTCAACTTAGCTACCTACAGATGTTTTACCGGTATGATATTTCGAAACGCCATGTTATTTCCCATAGACAATCCACGCCCGGAAGTTGGATGGATACGGATGTTACGGAGGCGGGACTTATTCTGGAGAGGTCAATTACAATGAGGGTTGTTGTTATACAATGCCAATATAATAATTTGTCGCATATCTGAACATTATATTTTCCATGATAATGACTGGGAATAATAGTAGAGTGATGGCTCTCATATAGCAGAAAGCCCCAAATGCAATTTTGACACACTGTATGGTCCATTGTGAAGTGCTTGTGGCTAAAATAATTATTAGGATTAGCTTAATGTATTTTTACATTTGCCGTAGTATTGTTGATGGGATTAATAACACATCAGGGGGGTCCTTGGCCATAACCTAGTGGTATTTGGGGGGCCTTGTGGAAAAGTTTGGGAACCCCTGTGTTATACTATATGTATTTGTGTTGTGAGCTACAGGGATGCCACTGTACGTACCACAGGACTTTGTTGCTGTTTGATTGTACTTTTGAGGGCTGGGTCACTTCATCTATTTGTACTTTGTGAATGTATGTCTGTCTCTGTGTGTCTGTGTTTTATTTTTTATGTCTGTCTGTGTGTCAGTACGTTCAAAGGACAGCACCACGAGGCGGTGGGTCTTCACTACGCCATGTTCTTGCCCACGCTGCAGAGCCAGTGTGACGCACAGCAGCGCAAGAAGTGGCTCCCGCTGGCCGAGTCCTTCAAGGCCATTGGCACCTACGCTCAGACTGAGCTGGGTCACGGTCAGTCCCGTTAGGGGAAACCGCTGGGGAGTTTGGACCACGCGTACACGAGCTACACAGTGCCCAGTCCTCTCCTTGAAGATTTACGGGTCTAATCCTTATCAAACACAACTGGTTGTAATCTGTCATTCAGGTGCTTCTCAGATGTGTACTGTTGTGGTGGAGTTGTTAGGTAACTGGTATGTAAATCTCCAGGTGAAGGACTGGCAATCCCTGTCTGTAGTCCCTGTTAGTTAGTTAGTTAGTAGTAGTGGACGCGGAAAAAGTATCTGATTTGCTTCTCTTGTAGGTGCTTGACAGCACACTGTCGCTGGCATTACAACTCATGAAGCCCCTGTAGCGTACATTGGCACTAACCAAACCTTGCTTACTTTAGCTCTGCCAATTGCAGTAGTTCCCAATGTGGCTATTTGTGTGAATGAGAGCCTTGTGGAGGAGATGAAACGGAATCCAAAGTGTCTGTTGTCTCATTTGGCCCTTTCATTCCTCCAGCCCGGCGTCCCTCTCGTCTCCCACGCATCCTTTCTGCTCTGTTAGTCTGTGTTGACCTAGAGTAGCCTCTAAATCAGAGCCGGTGTGCATTTTGATTGCTACATCCTCGTGCCCCTCTCCTAAGCCCAAACCTTGCCTTGCCATCATTGCCCAGTCTGAAATCAATGACAAACTTGTTCTTACCTCAAAATCCTTCCTTCTCTATAGTCAGGTAGAACTTTGTGGAATTTGGGCATAAGTGTGACATAAGGTACTAATGCAATTTTTTTGCATAAATTGATAGGTAAGGGGGTGTCCTTTCAGAATCTGACGGGTGCCACTCCGGCACCCTTGAGCATTTTCTTTAAAATGGCATGACCTGCCACACCCCTTTTTTGATCATAGAAAATCATCGTGTCATGTTTGGTATTAAATTAAACAAATTATGGAACTGCCATGTAGCTTAATACATACAGGAATACAATCATTCAATAGTAATTCCTTTTAATATGAATTATAGCCTGGTGTAAGTCTGATGTACCCTAGTTCAACAACTTGCGGGTTAGCTAGCAAGTTAGCTTTAATTTCCCTTGAATCAGTTGCTGAATTTCAGACAGCAATGTTGTGAGGTACTTCCCAGGTAGTTAGCACATTAATTATAACTGTCCTTAGATTTCCCCCCAGAATTACAGACAACAATATTTTTCATCCTAAATTTTTTTTTAATGCTTTAAAAACAGACAACACAATCCAGGATTGATACAAACTAGTCTGAGTTATGAGGTACTTGCCAGTTAGTCAGCACATTAACTATAATAGTCCTTGAATTTTCCCCCTTAATTACAGAAAAAAAACTGCAAAGTTGATTACAGGAGGAGAGGACAGAATCAAGAAAATTATTTCTTCCAGTATTGCAAGGAATGACACGAATCATTTGGAAATACAACAACAAATGTAAATCAGGTTTATAGCCCAAGTATAGATCCTTTCAACAATAAATTAAAATGATAATGGAACTCTCTTGAAAGGGTCTATACTTGCATATACAAGGAATTTGGTCTCTGCATTTATCCCATCCGTGAACTAGTGAACACAGTGAGATGAAGCACACAACGAGCACACATGAGGTGAAGCGCACACTAACCCGGAGCAGTGAGTTGACTTGCTACAGTGGCGCTCGGGAGCAGTGAAGGGTCAGGTGCCTTGCATTTTACCCATTCGGGGGTAGTGTACAACACACCCACACAAACAGTGTACTGTACACCCATTCAAACACACACACACACACCCTAGAGCAGTGAGCATACTAGGAGTATACATTAACACCCGGAGCAGTGGGTAGCTCTTGATCTGGCGTCCGGGGAGCAGGGCTCAAGGGCACCTCACCCAGATGTGGGTACCTCACATGGATGTGGGAGAGCGCTGTTAAGTCACTCCGCCCACTCACATTTTTCCTACCAGTCGGGGATCGAACTGGCCACCCTTTAGTCACAAGTCCGATTCCCTAACCAGTATGCCATGGAGGCCCAAAGTAATTGACATTAATGCTATGGCTGCAAAATTAGACAAATGTTATGATTTGTTGGCTGTTCATGCATTGTTTGGTTGTGACAGTGTGTCATATCCATATGGCAAAGGGAAAACCTCAGCAATCCATTTGATGCTCAAGAGGAATCTTGATTTGAAGAATTGTACTGTAGAAGCTGATGAGCATGAAGGCAGGAATGGATTTCCTTTCTTGCCTCTACTATGGAAAGACTGTTGAAAGCCTCAGAAACTTGATTCATGCTATTCACCAAGAAAAGAGACCCTGCTAAAATAAAGAGTCTTCCTCCAACAAGAGAATATGCAGCGGAACACATCAAGCGCGCACGGCTGCAAGTCCTTCTGTGGAGAGCTGCTGACAAAAAAACACCTCCAGTGTGAAAATAGAGGATGGAATTCCTGTGCCTGCCTACAGCTTGTTGCTTGTGGATGCAAGGCAGTGCCAGCATGCTCCAGGGCCTCTTGCAGCTGTCAGTCAGATGGTCTACCATGCACCACCTACTGCCATTGCAAAGGTGGTGAACAGTGTGCAAATAAAAATTTGGCTACACTTTCAGTGGAGGATACTGATGCAAAAAATGTATGCAAAAAATTTGCATTAGTACCTTATGCCACACCTATCCTGGGGTTCTACCTGACTACTATAAAGAATCGACCTTGCAATGATCTCAACCTTGATCTTAATCTCTGCTAATGTAGCTAATCAAGTTTTTCTTTTTATGCCATGTTTTTTTCTTCCCTGTTGCTGAAAGCCATTTAGGCATTGTGAAACAGTTTCACTTTCTTCAGTTGAACTTTTGTTTGTTGAGAATAAAGGAGTACAATGGGTGAAATGTAGGCCAATCTGTGAGCGACACCAGTTTCACATGAATCTGCTTTCACACAGCATTGTTTTGTTGTTTTTCTGCCTTGTTTACATTTGCGTTGCAAGCTGTTGTTGCTTCGATGATATCAATTGGCCTGTGTTATTGCTCTTGTGAGGTTCGTGAGGAGCTTTGACTTCGAAGCTCATGTGTGAGACGCGGTAAATTGCTACTGAATAATTCTTTGAATTAACTAAACTAAATGAAGGCTGCATTTGATGAACAGTAATGCTAACATGGCTGTTGAGATCCAAGGCTTCCACCATAAAATTCACAGCGCCCTTATTGTCGTTTGAATCGTGCATAATGGAGTGTATTTGAAAGATATTTATTAGCAAAAGACTTTGCAAGAACCATCAAGTGCTTTTGAAAATTGAAAATTAAATTGGCGCCCAGCAATCAACTTGCATGACTGGCTCATACGCTGTCTTTTGTTTTTTTCTCTTCTCTTCTTTCTGTGTCATCATCCACCCATCCATCCATCCATCCATCCACCCATCCATCCATCCCCATCCATCACCTAACGTCCACCTTTTGCACGCACATCCGTTCAAATGTTATGGTCTTCAATCCCCCATTCTCTTCCCCACCTGCGCCCCCACAACCCCTAAAATATCTCACCTGACCCTTGACCCCCCCCCTCCCCCCCCCCCCCACCTGACTCACCCTTAGCTGTGTGCACCGTGGGGGGCCTGGACCCCTGGACCTGCACCTGGGGATGTTTCTGCCCACGCTGTTCAACCAGGCCACGCCTGAGCAGCAGGAGGCCTTCTTCATGCCCGCCTGGAACCTGGAGATCATTGGCACCTACGCCCAGACCGAGATAGGCCACGGTAACGCCTTCTTGTCCTGAGATAGCTCTGACCTGCACCGTCCCCTCAGGGCCTCACGGTGGAGCTGCATGCCCAGGCCCATGACCAGAAGAGTAGAGTTCAAATGAAGGACATAAGTAGGCTATTGTTGTCCTTGAGCGCTAGTGCTGTGAGTGGACGTCTGTTTAAGTTAACCATAGGAATGATAGAACGTCCACATATCTCTTGAGCATTTGAAGACTTTTAATTCAAATGTTCTTTCTTGACAGAAGGAAAGGTTGCGTGTAAGATGAATAGGCTTTCACCCTCCTAACCTCAATTAACCATAACCTGAGGCCCCCCTGCATCTCCTCCTCCTCGGTGGAATGTGTTCTGGTCGGCATGTGCAGTGCTTGGCTGCCAGCCATGCCAACTGTGCATGCCTGCTCATGAATCAGTCACTGTTCCATGTCGAATTCTGAAGCTCCAACTATAGCTGAACTCACTGAGTTGTTATTGTATAGCACAATGTCTGACCTTTAGAGTTTTTAAACACCATTCAAGTGCACGGTACACTTCTTCAGCCTCTGGGGTACCCATCATGAGACTGGTGTGTCATTGCTGTCAAATATCTACAAGAGGTGTAATAATATTTATCACATATTATCTGCCAAATCTTCTTATTAGTTCAGCTTTAGTGAATAGAACATTAAATATTAAACATTATTGTTTAAAAAGCAGCCTTTTTTTTGAAAACCTGAACGCTCTGTGGTCCCGCTCAGTTGTTTCCAATGATTACAAATCCAGTACAATTTAATGAATAAGGTGGATGTCAATGTAAGCTAATGTGATTTTCCTGCTCTTTGTCTGCTTTGGTGGCTTTCCTCTGTGTCCTGTGCATGCCACTTATCCCTCACCAGGAACCTTCATCCGAGGTTTGGAGACCACCGCGACCTACGACCCCTCCACACAAGAATTTGTCATGAACAGCCCAACCATCAGCTCTATCAAATGGTGGCCTGGAGGATGTGAGTGCTCACCGTTGACATTTTGACCTTTGACCCTCATGCTACTGGCAAGGTGTCACGCTAGGTGACGGAGACTTCCTCTACAGCTGCTAAAAATAGGCAGACCCGGATGCATATTTGTGCTGGAGTTGTGATTGTAAAAAATCTTGGGCTTGGTGTTCCTTCCTTTGCTTCAGTGAATGTGAATACAGTGTGTGGCTATAATCTGATTATGGTAAGCATAACAAATATGCCCAGTTGTAGTGCTGACTAAGCTGCCAAAGCCCTGCAAATCCACCTGCACCTCAAAGCATTGACAACCTTTTTTTCCTGTGTGTGTGTGTGTGTGTGTGTGTGTGTGTGTGTGTGTGTGTGTGTGTGTGTGTGTGTGTGTGTGTGTGTGTGTGTGTGTGTGTGTGTGTGTGTGTGTGTGTGTGTGTGTGTGTGTGTGTGTGTGTGTGTGTGTGTGTGTTCAGTGGGTAAGACGTCCAACCATGCCATAGTCCTGGCTCAGCTGTACACCCAAGGGACCTGCCACGGCCTCCATGCTTTCATCGTCCCCATCCGTTCTATGAGCACACACAAGCCACTTCCAGGTGTGTTTGTTTGTTTGTATGTATGTATGTGTGTGTGTTTTTTGGGTTGTTTGTTTGTTTGTTTGTGACTGAGAAGTTAAAGTGTAAACATATATTTTTGACTATAAAAAGACATCCATACACTGTAAAGAAATTGATAGGTTCAAATGATTTCATTCCTCATGCTTGACGCTACAGGCATTACTGTGGGAGATATTGGGCCCAAGTTTGGTTTCGATGAGGTCGACAACGGTTACCTGAAGATGGATAACGTGCGCATTCCTCGTGATAACATGCTCATGAAGTATGCCAAGGTGAGTAGAGGTGGTCCAAGGAGAGGCCACATTAATCACTCAAATTGCACAAACCCATAATTCAGCCACTAACTTATCCACGTTACCCATAAGCCCCTGGAGCTTGAAATGAATAGGGTTGGGTATCGTTTCAATTTGAACGATTCCGATTCCAATTCCGATTTCTTATTACGATTCCGGTTCCTAACGATTCTCGATTCCGATTTAGGGTCGGGTCAGGTAGGGTCAAAAAAAGTTTAGGATATTTTAAATGAGCTAGCTAACCAACGGTCTTTCTCAGGGTATCTGCACATTTTCCAAGTGCAAATTTAAAGACTTTTTAAGACCTTTTTTTTAACCCCCACCCCATTTTGGATGTCTACAGAAGTTACCAAATATATTTTGGCGAAAGAAAAATAATTGTGTGTGAATTACCTTCACAGCTATAAATGCCCAATTTTAGGGTCTGGGCTGCTTGCTTTTGAAGCTGGCTGTACATATTTGGTTTTGCTTACTGCTGAGGCTGACTGTTCTTCACCTGTGTCTGTAGTAGCCTAGGGCTACTTGCCAAAGACATGTGCACTGGACTGGATTCCCTTCAATATTTTTTTTCTAAGTTAGACTAAGCTATTTACATATTTTAATAAGCCTACTTTATATAATTTACTTTGTGCATCTATTGTCCAATATGCAGCACAGCAAATTAAAGTTAATCCACTACTTTACATTTTGCATACCAGTTGTATCTAAACCAACCAAAGCTTGACTGAAACATTGTAAAACCATTGACTTGTTTTAAATTAATTAAGAGACAGGTCCTCCTCGCATGATCCTGCTGAAAACTAACTGGTTTCATCTCAAGCACGCACGTATTTTTTTTTTATTTAGCAGTCGCCGACATTCAAAAAATATGCGGTTATATTTCACAATTTTTGCGAAGTAGGCCTAGCCTACTGGGAAACGCTGGCAAGCTAGCCTCTGGCAGATATTACAGGTAGGCTATTATAACTTAGACAGATATTTTCTTCCCTAGGCTAGGCCAGCAACACACGCTGGAAAGATGCAAACAGATCAACTTAACATATACAGTATTTCCTCCTGATTGCGAAGCACTGCACATAATTTGACCAGCAGTCTTCGCGTCCATAGTTTGTGAAACGATGCTGCGTCCGAGCAAAGACTTTAGATGCCAAGCGCAACTCCAAAAAGGAGAACAAATGAGCGTCTGGCTTCAGGCTGCGCCGGACGCCGGACAGGGCTTTTAAAATCCATATGTCCGACCTAAATTCGAACATATGGCCAACCTATCGCTAAATGGCTTACCAACTCTTTCTCCCGCTCATTCTACCATAGGCTTCCTCATTCCACGTAGGCTACCTGTCTATCTCTCACGCCTCAGCTACACCACGAAAACGTCAGGCATATTATTTTGTACATAGGCCTACTGTATTATTACCGTTTTCACACCTTTAACCAAACCCGTGAAAAACATCTTCACTCTGCAACCACTACACTTCCTCCCGTAGCTTAAAAGCCTAGTCACTTATACAATTGCATTTTATATACAGGAAACTGGATGGAGACATCACTCGCTCTCTTGCACTCGCTGGCGGTCCCATACTGTACACACATTTAATACCTCTCTTTCAAAAATTCAGTTGTATTTAAGACTTTTTAAGGATCCGCGGGAACCCTGCTTTCTGAATGATATAGTCTGACATTCTCCATGAATTTTAATTCTATGAACTATGCGCTTCTTCGTTGGTGTTCAGCCGTTTCTTCTTCCGGTCGGCAGACTGGGAATCGAAACTAGGAATCGAAATTTAAACTTTTGAACGATTCCGGGAAAATTGCAAAGATAGTCCCGGTTCCAACCAATACTCCATATTCGATACCCAAGCCTAGAAATGAACTCTAAACCCTTTTTGCCTGTGTCCTAGACCTTCACGGTAATAACACAATCCAGTGCGAGAGAGCCAAGCGTGTGTTTACACTTCCAACACTGATACCATGTGTGTTTGGCGTTTGCTGAGTTTGGCGTTTGTTCCTGCCCCACAGGTTGAGCCGGATGGGACGTACCACAAGCCCCCGAGCTCCAAGCTGACATACGGCACCATGGTGTTCATCCGCTCCATGATAGTGGGCGAGTCGTCCCGCGCGCTGGCCAAAGCCTCCACCATCGCCATCCGCTACAGCGCCGTCCGGCACCAGTCCGAGATACGGCCCGGGTGAGTAGAGGCGACGTGGGCTCACACACTCACACACTCTTCAAGCATGTGTGTGTAGATGTGCACGGCACAGAGAAACGTACACTTATTTACACTGTACACATGTACATTCATAAACAATCAAACTCACTCCTGCTGTATCTCTGTGAACATAATGCACACAGACACACAATGTATTTACATTTACATTACAATTACATTACATTTACAATACATTACATTACATTTGGCTGACACATTTTTAACCAAAGTGACTTACAACATGATGGACAGTTTAAAGCTTTTTAAAACAATTCTCCCAACAATTCTAGAACAATTTAAAACAATTAAAAAAGGTAGAGTACAATATCAGTGAGTGCTGTTTTTATACATTTAGGTGTCTAGTCAGGTGATAAGTGCTAGAATTAGCAAGGTCAGTTGTAAGTAGTGCTACTATTTCCAAAACATAGTTACAGCGCATACACTGCATACACACTCACTCATGCACTTATAATTACATGCGTTTATAAAATGCTTTCAGTTCTGTTACATGCTTAAGACAGTCAGTCAGACATAAGAAGTGTTCTTCTGGTGACAACAGTTGAAGTTGCTTCCACACACTTTCCACTCTGAATGAGTCACACATCCATTGGCCTACATTTCTGCCTACGTGCAAAAGGGCACAAGTCAGCCTGCTGTCACAGACGTTAAAGCACTTCCTTTCACTGGCCTTCCATTTCCACACAAACCCGAAAGCAGAACTAGCCAGGCCCACGCTGACTGCGCACTACGTGAGCACGCTCAGTGTGTCACTGGCCACTCTGTCCATTGTAGTCCTCCACTGTGTCCGTGTGCCTCAAGGCGACTCGTATATGAGGCGCTTTTGTCCCGGGGAAGGGTCGGACGGCAGGCCCACTGTACTGTGGGGTGGACACTCCCTCACAAAGGGCCCCAGTGTGACTCCGAGTGTGTCTCTCATTCCAGCCAAGCACCAGCTCTGCTCACCTGATGCGGCTCCTTTTAATCAACTGATATTAGACTTCAAACGACTCACTAGCAAATAAGTCACTAGCAAATAACTCACTGACTTGTTGTTCCATCGGGCGTAAACCCAATGGTCTGTTTGTAGATATAGGCGGGTCTGTGTCACTGTTTGTTTGTGTGTGTGTGTATTAGATTGAAGGCCTGATTCTTCACTTGGCCTCTCTGTGGATGATTGTGCCACCCCCACATTAGTGTTGCACTGTGTTCCTCTGTGAGTGTGTGTGGGTGTCTCTGTGTGTGTGTGTGTGTGTGTGTGTGTGTGTGTGCGTGTGCGTGTGCGTGTGTCATGACGGTCCTGTTGATTCTGGCCTGTGTCCAACAGCGAGCCGGAGCCTCAGATCCTGGACTACCAGACGCAGCAGTACAAGCTCTTTCCCCTGCTGGCCACGGCCTACGCCTTCCACTTTGTGGGCCAGTACATGACGGAGACCTACCACCGCATCACCGGCGACATCAACCAGGGAGACTTCAGCGAGCTCCCCGAGGTGGGCAGCAGCACCAGGGGTTACATGCCCACATTCATGTGATATCTGCACCAGGGGTGACATGCCCACATTCATTCATTCAGGGGTTACATGCCCACATTCATGTGATATCTGCACCAGGGGTTACATGCCCACATTCATTCATTCAGGGGTTACATACTCACATTCATGTGATATCTGCACCAGGGGTTACATGCCCACATTCATGTGATATCTGCACCAGGGGTTACATGCCCACATTCATGTGATATCTGCACCAGGGGTTACATGCCCACATTCATGTGATATCTGCACCAGGGGTTACATGCCCACATTCATGTGATATCTGCACCAGGGGTTACATGCTACACCAGGACATGCTCACATTCATGTGATATCTGCACCAGGGGTGACATGCTCACATTCATGTGATATCTGCTCATGGATGAAAGGCACATGTCTTCAGAGGGGATGGGTTCTTCTTTATAACTCTCTGTAATGTAATGTATGGATACGAATAATGAATTGGATATGTTTTATGGTTTAAAATGAAGGTGTTTAAATTAGTACTGTTCCAAATAGTGTTGTTCTACTCTTGAAATACTATATTTCACTTTACTTTGTGACCTTGTGTTCACTTTCCTGTACAGATCTTATGAAGCCTTGTTATTTGTGTGTATCTGGCTAACCCCCCCCCCCGACCCACTCTGTTTGACCCCCCCCCCCCCCAGCTGCATGCCCTCTCTGCGGGCCTGAAGGCCTTCACCACCTGGGTGGCGAACGCGGGCATCGAGGTGTGCCGCATGGCGTGTGGCGGCCACGGCTACTCGCAGTGCAGCAGTCTGCCGGACATCTACGTCACCTTCACGCCCACCTGCACGTACGAGGGCGAGAACACGGTCATGATGCTGCAGACCGCCAGGTCAGAGCCCCAGCTAACACCGCCCTCACACACCAACACACTCCAACCAGTGCTCGTGTCAAGGCACGACAAGTCTGTGTCATCGGGTGCCTGTTTCTCAAATATTCAGTGACCAATTGCAGGTCATGTGTTAACGTTATGTCAACGTATTGTCAACGTTATTAACCCATCACAGCGCATTCATGTTAGCACATTGGGATGGCATTGCCATAGCTCTGTGATGTGCTGGTGGTAAGCTCTCCCTCCTCCCCCCTCATAGGTACCTGGTGAAGAGCTACAGGCAGGCGAGTAAAGGCGAACAGCTGACCGGCATCGTGTCCTACCTGAACGAGGCCCAGCAGCGCCTGCAGGCCCAGCCCGTGTCCTCCCGCCCCACCGTGGTCAACGTCAGCGACCTGGCCAGCCTGGTGGAGGCCTACAAGCTACGTGCCGCCAAGTACGGACAATACCGACAACAGTGACTTTTGTTATCTGTAACCACTGGCCCTAACGACAAGAAGTGTGGTTCCCATGGTGACTAATGACAAGAATGGGTTGATAAACAGGAAGTCAGAAGTCTGGCAGTTAATCATTAAGCCATACCACCCTTTCACTTTAAATCAGAGGGAATTATGTCCAAATATTAGTCTGCTGAGTAAATTAGCTAATTTGTGTAAATTAGCTGAAAGTGTTGTAACAAGTGGTCCTAGAGGAGGATGTCTGTTCTCAATAATGTTTGTACTGTAAACCTGTTTTTCCTGATGCGCTTTTGCAATGTTCTGTGTGACAGGCTGGTGGAAGTTGCAGCCAAGAGCCTGCAGGGGGAGCTGCAGAAGAGCAAAAGCCCCGAGGACGCCTGGAACAACTCCTCCATCGACCTCGTCCGGGCCTCTGACGTACGCAGCCTTCATTATTACACTGTTAACAATTTGTTCTATGCAGGTGGCTTAATGTGTAATGAGCCCTAGCAGTCAAAAATCTCAGAAATGATGGCAAACAACAGAGAAGGGAAAACACACCCGGTCAGCCCTACATTGAACAATACATTTATGTCTAGAATCTAGATACAGGAGTGTCAAACATAAGGCCCGGGGCCAGATCAGGCCCGCCAGCAGGTTCCATACGGCCCCCCAGATGTTCTGGGTAGGAAGGGGAAATTAGAAAAAAAGATAGTCTTCAACAATGTGTAATAAGCAATATCTCTATGATACATTGATTAAACCCATGCAGAAAAATTATAATGACCATGACCATGACGGCTCTCACAAGGTCTCATTCCGACAAATCTGGCCCACTACCTAATATGAGTTTGACACCCCTGATCTAGAATCTATCTAGAACCTATAGAATAAATAGAATTGAGAGACCATTTTGAATGGTGAGACTGCACTATAAACAATAAATTGATCCATTGCACTATTGCACAAATGGATTGATTGCACTATGAACAATAGATTGATTTATTAACTGATAGAATGTCCATTAATATAACTGATGACTGTGTCTAATCCCCCTCAGGCCCATTGCCACTACGTGGTGGTGAAGCTGTTCGCGGCCAAGCTGGGGGAGGTGGGGGACACAGGCGTCCACTCTGCCCTCAGCACGCTGGCCCTGCTCTACGCCCTGCACGGGGTCGCCCAGAACTCCGGAGACTTCCTGCAGGTAACACTCCCGCACGGGTAGTTCCTGTCACTGAGGGGCGGAGCGGGGCCCGTACTGATGACACCCCGTTGGCTCGGCAACGCTAGAATTAGACAAACACAACATAAGACACACACACACACACACACAGTATGAGTTTTCCACAAAACCTTGGTATACGTCTTGTAGTATGGTTCAGTGTTTGATTGCAATGGTTACTTAGTGTTTAACAAAAGCATGTTATGTAATATCTAAATTTAGTTGAATAACCAGTATTGTTTGGCTGATCCAAGGGTGTGAGTCATGTTCTTGTTTGTTGACCACTTGCATCTGTTTATCATGTCGGAGGAATCCAAATTAGAATCTCTCCACACTTCAGATAGTCATACTGTATATATATATATATATATATATATTGACCAGAAAACAAGAATAACATTATATTCATCCACATTCTTCTTCAGTCGTGTAGCAGTGTTATTGTAAAATGATGAGGACTTAAATAATTAAATTGAGTCAGACATCACGTCACAGGAGTGGTGTGCACTCCCTCCCATATTGAGACAGCTGCTTTTTATTCACACTACTGGCTCCATTTCAACGCAGCTCACAAATAGCTATTTCAATCCTCCAAGAATAGAAAGTCCTAACAGTTTTTTAGGTTTTAGGTACCGATTCCACTTGTACTGCTTTCAAATATGCCCTTGTATCCCATCGACTGGACTGTCGTACACATAACTGTGTGTTTTCACTAATCCTTATGACAAGATTATGGAAGTATGCTCACATACCAGATTCAGTACGAGGGAACACACAAGCTGTCTGGCACGTTGTAACTCGGACCCTGTGGGTGCTGCCCCACTGCCCTACCTGATCGCCTCTCTCCTCTCTGCTGCCCCCTGCAGGCAGGTCTGCTGACCGTCCCTCAGCTCTCCAGCGTCTCCCAGCGCCTGAAGGACCTTCTGGGCCAGGTGCGCACCAATGCCGTGGCCCTCGTGGACGCCTTCGACTACTGCGACGAGATGCTCAACTCCGTGCTGGGTCGCTACGACGGCAACGTCTACGAGCACATGTTTGATTGGGCCCGCAAGTCTCCACTGAACCGCACTGAGGTAGCTGGGGAACTGTAGAGTGAACCATCATAGCATGAGTCTTTGTAAATGTAAACGTCTGTTGTCAGTAAAACAAAGTAATGTTACCTTCAGCCATAGCTTATGGCTATTCAGTATTACCATCAAATAATCATTTCTAGCACAGACTTTTACCAGAATGCATGAGGCAGTTGCTTAAAAATAGTTCACATCTTTTGTATGTATTTTTGGCCGTCAGTGTCAGCTGTGTTCTTCCCCTCCCTTCAGGTGCACCAGTCCTACCACAAGTATCTGAAGCCTCTGCAGTCCAAACTGTGAGCTGTGTGCGTGTGTGCGTGTGCGGAGGACCTCAACGAGCCACTCAACTCACTCAGCCCCACCAACCCCAAGATGGAGGTGAAACATTTCTCCCCTGAGAAAGGGGAGTCTGCACTTACCAATCAAACAGGCATGGGGCCTTAGTCATATCATTTCAAATATAGTCTGATAATGCAGGGCCAACAGGGTTTGGACCCATAGCTAGCAATGCTAGCAGGGATAGCACGTAAGTGCTCACAAGCTAAATACACTAACTTCATCAATCATCATTGGTACTTATAACAGTTTTCCAACTTTTTTAGAAAAAATAATTGAAGTTTTAATCAACACGCTTTCAACATACAAATAAGACCTTTAGATCTTTAATATGGTGTAAAGCATGATGAATTATTCCCTGAGGGCCGGAGAATATCGCAAATTGGCTTGGCAGGGTGAAAATTATTTTGTCAAAAGTATATAAGCATAAAGCAGTTTGCCAAGATGATTGTTAGTCATGAAAGATAGATTTCATGAGGTAATTTCATGAGGTAATTTAGGTAAGTTACATACATGGTCAATAAAGTTGTAGGGAACATTTTGTATAAAAGAAGAGAGTTGGAGGTGTTAGGCATGATGGAGAATGTGAACCAATGCCTTCTCCGTATTATTTTCACTAAACTCCGCATGTTTCAAGGCTATGAACTGTAAACAATGGTCAGTTGATTATTAAATCAGGTTAGGTATATTGTCTGATTTACATAGTTCTGTAAAATACAAAACAAAGTTAATTAAAGAATATAATGTGTGAAATGGAACCAAGGCAATGAAAACATGCTCTCAAAGGAATACAATCATAATGGTTTTCCTAAAGGTTTTGCCGTGTCGAGTCGGGCAATTAGGTGTTGCTCCTTGATTTGGCCTTTCATCAAGGTAAAGAAATGACTGAAAACCACCGGTAAAGTACAGAAATGAATGTGAATCTTACTCTCACTTTCTTTCTTTCTTTCTTTCTTTCTTTTAAAAAAAAAAAAACATTGTATTGTAATCATTGGGAAAATAATTCTGTAATATTTGAAATATGTAAATACATTTATAGTTTTCTAACAGCCTCTGTAAAGGTTTATACATGTCACTTGGCAATTTTTATTGACCACAGTTGTATCTGATGAGTTATAATGGTTAATTGAATTTACATGGATAAGCCATTCTTATTTGATCTGGAGTAGGCCTAATATAGTGCAAATGTATGCCTTAACTGAATTCTGCTACTTGTAGTGGAGCTATGTCCATAAACCAATGGAATAGAAGTTAGATTGTCTTGATTTTATTTTCCATTTTTGTTATGTTTTGATCAGTTTAATGTGTCTGGTATAGTACTCTGTAGTGGTCGGATCAGATCACAATCTCAAATGCCTTTTAAATAAAAATGTAGAGGTATTAAAAATAAACATCTGAAATGTCAGTGTTCTGTCTGCTGGGAGTGAACGTTGACCTTATGTCAAGTATGTGCATGTGAATATTCAATTGTGTTCGCTAGATGTCAGTGTTTACTTCATTATGTGACTACATGTAAATAAAGAAGAAAAGTAAACTAGGTGTTAAAATCTAATTTCATCTGTATTTTACGAAGCATTAATCAATGTTTGATTTTCCTGTCAGTTTATAACATGAAAATGTCACGTCCCTGAACTTTCTGCACCCTGTGGCTGTCTTTAAGTGCAACGGCACAATTATAGGCATAATTCTGGCATTGTATGATACACATTACTGTATTGTAACGTTATAACTTTATTTTAAGTAGTTGCAAAACCTTAATAACTGTCACGCTTAAACTACTGTGACGCGTAGAAAGTGTGAATGTTATGTCTCTTGTGAAATACCAGCCGCCGCATTATCAGATGAATGCTTGCGGAAATAGAACAAGTACATCGCAGCCTACACAAGTGGAACGTAGTGCCAAGGTCCAATTCTTCCTTTCTACAGTCATAGAACACTATCAGATTTCTTTTGTTTTATATTTCTTTGGTTCCCTTTGTGTACGCACAGGCTTATCCAGGCGTTGGAAAAGCCAAACTATTGGAATGTCAGACAGAACGTAGACTTAACACTTTCTAAATAGACACATGCATAGTAAACCTCTATAAATAGCACACATTTTACTTAGTTTCTCATCTTTGCAGACTTGCTCAATTAATGCCATGGTTGATACACTCTGTCAAGACTTGTCCAAATAAGCCCTCCCACTTTTCCTCTCCCGAGTGTAAATTGTCTTGGGAAGAGGAGAGAGGTTGTTTTCGAAACACCACCATAATTTTGGTGATACTGCAGTATTCTCAGTGACTTTACATTAAACTTAACGCCAAAAACCTCCTCTGGACAAATTTCAGGTAAGACTTTATTTGTTGAGTCTGACCTTTTATGCGTGTAGACAGTGACTATTAGCATGTTCCACATGTTGGCAATGTATGGTATCCAAACAGACACCATACATCGAAATGTGTAGAGCGCAAATAATATTAGCCTACTTTATGGAAGGAGACACGAGGAAATAGACTATTTGTTTGGGATACATTGTTTTTAATAGGAGCGATAGACTACATTCAGTTGGCTGATTTTGTATAGCGTTGCCCAGCGTACTTTTGTGTTAACGCGCTTTATGGGCTACGGTTGCCAGAGCATACTGGTAATCATTAGCATACTGAAAGCATTCTTTTCATAATGAAACTGCGAAGAACTTCCGCTACAATCTAAAATTCAAGTTCATCCGTCCATTAATCCTTTACTGAAGATTGGATGAGGGCTCTGAACGTCGAGTAGACGCCAAATCTCTTTGGAATCGGTAGGATTGATTCAAATGTAGCATACCCACTATCAGTTGCCTCAACAAAGCTTTTTTTTTTGGAGAGAAACACCATTTCAAGTTTGTTTTAGGATTTGCAATAGACCAACTTCTATAAATTGCTATAGCCTACTCTGAAAGTGGCTCCCCCGTCTCCTCCGTGAAGGTTACGCACAGCAACAACTTTCGACACTGAAAGAATACGAGGGCCTGCCCCGTTCCATGCGACTATGCTGCGTTTTAACAAGGCTGAGTGTGTATGAAATATGAAGCCGAGTGCCTGTTGTGGCTTGCGTGAATTGAGGACCCTAGACGGATTGGCTGTCAGTTTGAATTGGAAAATTTGAACAACAGTGTAGCACGCAATGCTTTGTTCCTCCCATCACACTCATTTAACAAAATTGGTAGCCTGGTTGGCATCTGGCCATTGAGTTGGCGTTGTGGGCCAACTCAGCTACTGGTTTGTGGGTTGTCTTGTCAGTGAACACCCTTGTTCAGTGGGGCCTGTTGAAAATACGGTTACACCACACACCACCTGGATTCCCACAGGAGAGAGTAGCAAGTTACAGTTACAAAAGAGGAACACAGATGTATAATCTACTACTGTGATGAAATCTTTTACAAAAATGGCTACAGTTACACTGCCGTTTTTGTTAAGTACCCTACAGTGCAGTTTCATGTCCAGCTAATTGCATTTATGCAATGTAGCCTAGTTGCAGTGCATTTTGTCATGGCCGAAACACTTAATTCCTGCATATGAGCTGCAGGGGAAAACTGCTGTTTGTTTCTGTAAGGGATAACATGCTATAGCATGGGCGGACATTTTGGCTTGTTAAAGTATGTGGGTCAAGAGTTTGTGTGTGGGTCAAATGTTTTGGCAGCATATCACTGTACAGATGAGACTGCTTCTTGACCTGCCCCTGTTTCTTTGCGTACCTCTGTTATGGTGTTTTCCACAATTAGCCCGGAGGCCCGCACCCCCTTTCATGTCAGTGACTTCACTGCAGTGCAGTCCCATGCTGTTTTGCTGTGCTACAACATGCCCAGTGGAGAACAGGACCTCAGGCCTTCCCTAGCAACATAGTCAAAAACCCACTACCTGTGCTGTGAACCATCCTGGAAGTATTTTTTTAATGCAGTGTCATGCATCCATGTTTTTGTGTCACCAAATGTCTGATACTGTATAGAAAAGTATGACTGAAAGACCCCCAGACTAGAAATGCGTCGCCATGACTGCAGGTCTGTGTGATCAGAGAGTGTGATCCAAGTGTGTGATCAGAGACAGAAAGTGGGCCTTTTTGCATTCCTTCTGTGAAACAACGTGTGAGTTTGTTTTTACACATCTGTGTGGTGATAAGCATAGTCCAACTTGTGCAGTATCTCAAAAGATAAACTCAGGCCTTCTTCTCGGAAAAGGGCTGGAGACTCTCTTCTCACTAAGCAGCTGGTGATGAAGTTGCCGGTATGGATTTCAAACTCTCATGCCTCTCAAGTCTGGACATGTACTTGGTGGAATTTCTGTAAAGAGCTTTCCATTACAAAAACCTTGTATAGCCTGATTCCCTTGTATAATTACAGCAGATAGTGATTCCTGTTGAATAGTGACAGTTGTCATGGCACATCACTGTTTTATAGTTCATGCACAAGTACAGGAATGGCTTATGTGTTAGATTCAAATTCATGCAAGCATGGGAATTGCATAAACCAAATCAAATGTCCTCTTTTTATCAAGTGTCTTTTCATTGCATTTAAAAGTGACCTGGACCCATGTGCGCTGTGACATGCGAGTACATTATATAGCGGTGGCTCCTGTGGCTGTGAGTCGCTGAGCTGTGTGACATGTTTAGACGCTTGCTCTGCCTGACCCTATTGGTAGATGGAGAAGCTGTGGTCCCGGTGAGCTCAGTATGAGCTCCATCCTCCCCCACCTCCTCCTCCTCCTCCTCCTCCTCCTCTTCCTCTCGCCCGCACAACGCGCTCTCCTCTCTAGTCTCTATATTTGCCACAGGCGATGAGCAAAACCACATTGTGTATGTGCATTAGGCTAAATGTGTGTGTGTGTGTGTGTGTGTGTGTGTGTGTGTGTGTGTGTGTGTGTGTGTGTGTGTGTGCGCGCCGTCATCTTCTTTCTCACACTGACCCCCACCACTTTTTGTTCAAATCAGATGGACTGAAGCCCTCGGGAAGATGGTCACTAGTGTCGCAATATGAGGCTGAGGCTAGTGACACTTCCTCTTTCAATGAGCCGAATGTGTTAAGATAGATCCGGCCGAGAAGTGACACCCATCTTGTGAAAACTGTAAGTATTTTTAAACAGGGTTTTGCAGCTAGTTGTTGAAATATTTTTGTTCTCAGTTTTGTTGGTGTGTTTATGTATGTCACATATATCTTTTTTTGTTCTCAGTTTTGTTGGTGTGTTTATGTATGCCACATATATCTTTTTTTGTTCTCAGTTTTGTTGGTGTGTTTATGTATGCCACATATATCTTTTTTTGTTCTCGGTTTTGTTGGTGTGTTTATGTATGTCACATATATCTTTTTTTGTTCTCAGTTTTGTTGGTGTGTTTATGTATGCCACATATGTCTTTTTTTGTTCTCAGTTTTGTTGGTGTGTTTATGTATGTCACATATATCTTTTTTTGTTTTGCGAGAGCCGCTTGACTGTCTCCGATCCCAACTGGCTGTGCACTGTGTTTGGACCCCTGACAGTAGTAACATTAGTTTGAAGTGGAGTCACTGGCCTTTTAGAATGAACACTGCTGGTCTTGTGGTTCTCCACCAAAACCTCCAGTTCTACGCAAATTGAGCTGCCCTTGGCTAACTGACTGTTATTCTGTGGCCACAGTGACATGGAGGGGCATGGAGCGGATCATAGAGAGCAGAGGCTGAATGCACAAATGGCACGGCAGATGGCCTGGAATGCAACAGGAAATGAAACCTGACCTGATAGCTGCTTTCCTCTATGTTCGGTCCCTGCCACTTGCTCGGTGCTAGGCAAGACTAGTCAGGCTACTGTAAGCTGTACTCGCCTTGACATTCAAAGAGAGCTTGTGCTGGTTCGTCTCCATGGCTACCACATAGGGTGACAGCTTGGGAGACCTGGTGGGGTGGGTGGGGGGGGTTGGGATGAGCCAAAGCTACCCGGCGAGTCCCTCCTGGTCCTTTCGGACAGTTCTGTCAAGTCTTCCTGTCATGTTTGTTTAGCCTCATGCCTTAGTCAGATGACTTCTTCCCAGTCAGGCCTTATAATCTGACTACCTATCTATCTTTCTCAAGTGTGAGTGAGTATTGGAGTGACCCGTTTTGGAAGCACTTGCACCTTGTCATAAGCTCTGTAAGGAGGACCTATGGTGACAACAACAACAACAACACGTTACATTTATATAGTGCTTTTCTCAACACTCAAAGCGCTTCACATGGAAAGGGGGCCCTCACTAACCACCACCAATGTGTGGCACCCACCTGGGTGATGCATGGCAGCCATTATGCGCCAGAACGCTCACCACACACCATGATGAGTTTGCCATGTTCTGCAGGCACACTCCTCTGGTGTGTTTGCAACGTCCACATGCTCCTTTGCCTTATATGTAACTGACCATTCCTCACCCTCTGGTTATGTTTTGATGCCGAAGTGTATGCGTAGGGCAGATGGTGTCCAGATACGCCTGAGAAATCAAATGCTTTTTTTTCTGGAAAAGTCTGTCAAGCCGAGTGGCAAAATAGTACTTTTTAAATTGTCTAGGAAATCATGTGACTGGGTGCTGTTCCCACAGACTAACTGGCTCTCCAGGGGCCTGCTTTTGTTTAAGTCATTCCTGAGCGCAACCAAAGCCCTGGCATTTGGAAAAGTTTCTTTTTTAGACTAGAATAGTTTTTTTTGCAATCAAGGTTCTGAACACTTAGTCGATACTTTGGAGGCTGTGTAGGGAAAATACTGGAAAATGGACTGTGAGAGAGCCTGCTTTAAAGGTACTGTTGCAACATTATTTTCCCTGAAATGGACAAGTCAATGAAACACATTGAATTGGAGAGAGAGAGAGAGAGAGAGAGAGAGAGAGAGAGAGAGAGAGAGAGAGAGAGAGAGAGAGAGAGAGAGAGAGAGAGAGAGAGAGAGAGAGAGAGAGAGAGAGAGAGAGAGAGAGAGAGAGAGAGAGAGAGAGAGAGAGAGAGAGAGAGAGAGAGAGAGAGAGAGAGAGAGAGAGACTGAAGGTGTTAGACAGCTGGTGAACTTGATTGACACATGGTGGCACCAAACTCAAGGGCAGGGTCCTCGCTGCAAGGCCACGCTAACGAGCCTGTCGTGTCAGAGTAGAACCCGCCCTGGTAAGTTCATTGACCACCAGCGTGAGTTACGTGGGCAGCAGCCTGTCTTAAGACGTTGCATCAGTCACCCCATTGGAGTAGCCACTCAGGAATGTTTTGTATCCGGGATGAAATGTCAGTCCTCTGATGTGGGCGTAATGGGTTGTGTCAACAGGTCCTTGCCTGACCTGACTCCATAATGTCTGGGTGTGTGAGTGGTATGTGTGCGTGAGCTAGAATGAGCGTGCTGGGTATGTTGGAACAATTCATTAGTTCCGCAGAGTAGTTTCAGGCAAAAGGCTGGGCTACTGCACATCTGTAAAAGGTTTGTAGTGCACTCTCATGTGAACATGATCAGGGGGGTATTCCAAGTACATGGTTTAGAGAGACAAACCTGGGTAAGTTAACTCTGAGTAAGTGGTAAAAGTCCTATGGCATTGCTTTGTTAGGAGAATGAAGCCATACAGCTCTTCTACTAGGAGGTTTACCCCTTACTCTGAGTTAACTTACCCAGGTTGGACACTAAACCACATACTTGGAATACCCCCCAGAAGAGCTGTCCCACCACACCTTTTCCAGTAGCTTTCCAAGAACTTGTCAGAGACAACTTGTGGAAGGAAAGGAAATCTGGTTAATCCCAGCACACTTTTGCTCTTACTAGTAGACCACAAAGTGCTTAGTTGCTCAGGTGTCTCCATAACAACGGTTGCTACTTGTGCTCCTGTGGTCGATTGAGTCATACCAACACTTGTGACCGGATCTTACCTTATAGGCTTGCTGTAAATAGCCATACCCTGTTTATTTTCTCCTGGGGAAACTCCTACATTTAATCTTATAAGCTAGTTTTTGAGTCCTTGAGTAGATTAGCGGGAGTCCCACATTTCCGGTATGCAAAATTAAGAGTTTTAATCTACTTATTAGGAGGACTTCCCCGTAAACAAACTGATGCAACATGTGGTCACGGCAACCCCAGAGCATCCCAATGTCCACACCGTATTCTTAGCAGTCCTCTTTTGTCCTGCACCTAGACAAACAATAAACAATGCTATTTTAAAGGTTGTATCAGTGATGGCGGGGTAATGTCACTTCTGTTGACGTTCAAACAAAACAGAGAGCTACCTCGCTACTCCCTCCCCCTCCCTCCCGTGCAATTGAAACTCTCCTTAACGCGCACCTTGTCAGTTATTGGTTGGAACACTTTATTTTGCCTTTGAGTGGTTGGCAACACTTGTTAGCAATTGGTTTTGTGTGCAGATATCAGAGCCTAGACTGCCTACAGAGACGCATTTTTTTTGACGGCCTGCTTATGGGGCAGGCAGCTAGCGGATCGTTAGGAAAGATAAGATCAATATGATAATTTATGTTTGGGCCTTTTTTGGGCCTGCAATCGCTGATACAACCTTTAAGAGAACCGCTTCACTGCTGAAATGCAGCTCCATAGCTTTGCCAAGACACAATTCTTCAGTTGCTATTGAAGAATTAAACTGCCTTTATTTCCTTGAGCTTGTCTCTGCTGTGGGGAGAGTCAGTCTGTCTGTCTGCCAGCATGAGTGAATGCCTCTGTGGACAGTAGAGGAATAATGGCCATAGCCTTTCAGGAGTGCCGTAAAAGACTCCATTAGGGAACGAGGGATGGAGGGAGAGAGGGATGGATGGATGGATGGAGCGAGGGAAGGAGCGCTGGCAGTTTCCTTGGCGCTGTGGTTGTTTTTCATTTTTTCATTAGCGCTAAGTGAATGAGGAGGGGGAGGAGGAGGAGGAGGGGGGGTCCCATGGCTGTTGAGGTGAGCAGAGCGCCATCCAATTCA
Organism: Alosa pseudoharengus; assembly: GCF_046254945.1. Lineage (NCBI taxonomy): Eukaryota > Metazoa > Chordata > Actinopteri > Clupeiformes > Clupeidae > Alosa > Alosa pseudoharengus. The sequence continues at coordinate 53,341,081 of NW_027468564.1, forward strand.
AACACCGCAAACCCCTCACACTCACTCCCACGTCCTCCACTGTCGCTCCCACACAGACAGCCATATGGTGCACATCATATTGTTGGCATGATGTGCATATCATCTTATCTGAGGTCTTAACGATTGAGTGAGAGAGGGAGGGAGGGAGTGTAGCTTTGTTATTGATCATCACACTGGTCTTCCGCTGTCCCGGGGGGCTCACACTACCATGGTGACTGCATCAGGTGTGGTCACTAATGGCGACTGGCATGTGTTTTTATATTTCTGTGGGTGGGGAGGGTGGTTTGTATAAGAAAACACCACTGGCCTGGCCTGGCCTTCAGTTGGCTTCACTCTCCAAAGAGAAACACTGATCAACATCTTATGTCTCTCCACCAGCGTCACAGCAGCGGAATGATGTCTGTTTGCTTTGCTCTCGGTTGCTGTTTGAGGCGGCATATGATGCTGCAATGAAATCGAATCATATGTGATGAAATTGCAAATTGGACCGGCGAAACAGTGAGTCTGCACTGTTGATATTTGTGTGGGGAAAACGTTTCTCCTCCTTCAGGGCCTCTGTGGAAGAGCCTTGGCACCAGGAAAGTGTCTGGGAGTAAGCATCCCGTGAGCGCCTCTCGAGCGCTGTGGCTGCTCTGAAACCGGAGCTGGCCTAATGTACTGTGCTCACACTGATGGCTCTTTCATGACTGTGGCCTGGCTTGCCATAACATCAACATTCATGAAATCAAATCAGCTCGTGGCACGCACGCTATGCTGGGACGCTATGCCCCTCCACACTGTGAGTCTGATCCCACCTGCTTTTGGTCAAATTCTGCTAATCTGCAAGTGTTTGGTGTTCTGACACAAGCCGGCCTCTGTAAATGGGATCAAACACAGTGGTTTGGACAGCGGAATAAACAATCTCAACAACAATCTCTAAACAATTAATGCTGTGAGCACGGAAGGGGGGGGGGTGTAATTTGATCGGCTGTTGAAACGTAATCTGAATCGTGGACTCCATCTTTCATAGAACTAAAACAAAAGCTGTGCTTGTGTATTACCCCACTTTATCCTTTGTTGGACTCCAAACTAAGGTATTGGTGTGTGTCTATGGAATTGTAATTACACAGTGGTTTATGATATGTATATAGAAGGCTAAATTTCAGTTCATATAAACAGTATGTGGGTTATTCATTATTCAGTGTATCCTGCCAAGTAATAATCAATACATTTCTTTATGGATTAAGGGATAAATAAGACTTAACTACCACATACCAACAAATTCATTTGAAATGAAGGGTGTCTGAAGTGATCTTAAGGGGGTCTCATATCTGAATTGTTAACGATACTGTGACTTGCTAGTGGTAAGTTGCATATTACGCATGTTAAAGCGAAACCCCCCACTGTGTCCCTTGTGGCATGTGTGATAGCAGTCTAAATATAGGGCCAAAGTCAGATGTCCAGAGCAGTGGACTTCACCCACAGGCATGAGAGTCCAGCATAGTGGAGAACGATCAATACCCCTCTTCATCCACGCCTCTATTCCTGTGCGTTTGATTATGCCTTGGAGCAAAGCCATTCGTTTTCTCACACATGATGAAGTGGTCACTGTCAGCATGAGGAAGCGACTTCTGTAAGTCATGACTCACGGAGGGCGGGCCGTGAGGGCAGTGGGAGGGGACAGAACTTGTGACTTATGACACTGATATCATCAGTCTGGGTGTTTTTTAGGTTGCTGCATCTTCAGTGCAGGCAGAATAAAATATATGTTTGTGTCGTGATTGGCTCCAAAGAGCGCTGCTTCATCCACAGCACTGTAACGAAGGGCCTCTGAACTCTCCCCGGGGGAGGATCGTGTTTCGGACTGTGATGGACTATCTCATAACCGGCACTCCCAAACCAACATAAGCAGTCTGAGGTTGACCGTGCACTTTACATCAAAAGATATGCCACCATTGATATCTCATAGCTCACTTTGGATGTGTGTGCATGCACCTCATTTGTAACTCATTATAGATAGAAGCATGTGCCAACGAACAAAAATAAACATATCTATGTGAGAGAGGAACATCTGTTTGTTAAGCAGCAGGGTTCACAGTCCCATTGATTCAGTTTGTTTAGAATGAGCTCTTATGCAGTTACCATGGGTATGAAGTGCACAACTTTGCCAGGCTGTTTGAGGGTGGAGAGGGTGTTGGATTTTCCTGTTTGTTCATCAGTGGGATGGTGTGGTGTAGTGTGATGTGGTGTTTGTGTGTTTTCTCTCCCCTGGGTCTGGCCCCGAGGGGTGTGGGGGGAAATGGGAGTGTGATATCACACAGGTCCTGGGTGTGTGTGTGTGTGTGTGATCCCGGTGATGTCATACATGGCCTCCTGTGGGGATGTTGGGATGTGAGTACCACCAGGTCATGCATGATCTAAAAAGAGCTCACTTTCATCGTAACAGAGTGGACAGTAAGTCTATGAGCTAACATGGCGTGTTTGTGGCACCTCATGTGAAAGGATCTCAGTATGACATGAAGGGCCCTTAAGATTATACTAATTGACAATGATTTTTCTTTCCAGTATTTTTCATTTTATTTGTTTGATTGCGATACATAATCTCATATGATCATCTTCCTATTTTTCCCTTATTGTACTGTGTGAGAGTGCCGTTAGCTCTTCTCTTCTCTCCTCTTTGCCAACAGTCTACAGACTGTTTCCATTCGCTTGGAATTCTATGATCAGCAAATATTTTTGCTCTCCAATCATTTCATAATTCACTCAACAGTTCAGCACAGCCATCTATCAAGAGGACAGTTTTGTATTGTTCACAAGTCACAGGTCATCCTTCCTTTTGCTCACATGGGCCGTTGCACTACAGAATAGAATGGTCAGCCTGTATGAGAGCTTCAACAAGTAACGAGTAACTTCCGTATATATAATCACAGGTCAGTGACTGGAACTAACGTTGTCGCCACATTGCAGGTCATTGAAGGTACAATCCTTGATTCTGGTGAATGGCTGTTAAGCTCAAAATATGAACAGATTTCACATTGCATGCTTCCCTTCCGTGCTCGAGGCAACATGTTCATTGGCTTGAATAGCGTATGGCTTCCTTGTTCCAAGCCACTTTGTTAGCTATTTACTGGACTGTGTACGACCACTGGAGTTTTTTTGAACACACACAGCTAAAAGACTTTGACAAACAATTATCTGAGAATTCACAAAAAGTGTATTGCATTGGGATTGGGGACCTAACCAATAAATATGTACCTTATTTGTGGCCAGGATGTAATGGTAGAAAAATCGTTATTTGGAGTCATACCAAGAATTGTTATTTGGAGTCATACTAAGAATCATTATTTGGACTCATACTTGGAGTCATACTAAGAATCGTTATTTGGAGTCATACTAAGAATCGTTATTTGGATCGTTATTTGGAGTCATACTAAGAATCGTTATTTGGAGTCATACTAAGGAAAGAAACACCATTTGCTTGTCTCCCCCAGGACCTGAGAGAGACGTCAGGATGTCGGCCCAGGAGGAGGCGGAGCCAAACGGCAGCGGCAGCCAACCAGACAGCCGCCTGAAGAGCAAGAAGCCTCCAAGCTTGACCATCGCGATCCCTCCGTCCCAGGAAGAGTGTGAAGCAGAGTCCAGCAAACAGGTCAGAACCTTTTCAGAGCCTTCACATCGCACGCAGATGACCTCCTGAGGGAAGTGAGAGGTCCTGTTTTCCCACACTGACTGACCATGGCAGCAGTAGCACTACTAAGGGTCCATTGTATATTATGGCCTTTTAGTGACATGGGCTGGCGATGGCCTTTGTAGCACTCTTTACGTCATCATTGTTGTAATTCAGTAGTTGAATGTAAGTTAACAGACCATATTTCATATTGGATTACATACATGGGGTATAACAACTAGGCAGACCTGTTTGTCTTTGTTACCAGAAGGTCTTTTATTTTAACAGTCTATGGCTGATGTTCATCACTGTTTCACTCTCACACTGTTATCAACACTGATGATGTTGTCTCATAGCTTTTGTAGGTCAGTGGTTAAACCTCATGACCAGTTCAGCTGTGCACGACGCACGTGGTGTTTGAGTGCAGACTGGGTGTGGCCATAACTAGAGAGAGAGAGAAACAGCTGCACATGGCTGGTGACTGGTATTCACTGGAGGGTTTGGTGTGACAGTTATGCAGCATGGTGGTAACTGAGTCTTGCAAGACAAAAAATGCATGACTCCATTTCCTCTTGTGAATGCCTTTTATATCGCTGTAATGTAATGATGACATGCAAGTTATTTATATTTAGGACTTTATTAGCCAAGTAACAAGAGTTGTGATGCATTTCTTGAACATGTTTGGATAAATGATATTTGTTGAGATGAAAAATATACCATATTTGCTACATTATTTAGATATTGAGTGCTACATCCTATTAGATGGGATGGTTTTATTCTTGCAGTTTTGACAGAGCGTGTCCTGGGTGATGTGCTGGTGTTCTTGGCTGTGCCATTGCTCTGTGTTGATGTTACTCTTGCTACGCTTGCTGGGAGTCGGAAGTTGCTGCTGACACATAATTCCGCTGACATGGAAAGGAATATTTTCCAGACAGATCTTGGGGATGGCACACAGCTCCTCCCTGGTTTATAGTGAAGACGTCGCCCCTGTTCTTCTCTCTCTCTGTCTCTCTCTCTCTCTCTCTCTCTCTCTCTCCTCCCTGGTTTATAGTGAAGACGTCGCCCCTGTTTCTCTCTCTCTCTCTCTCTCTCTCTCTCTCTCTCTCCTCCCTGGTTTATAGTGAAGACGTTGCCCCTGTTCTTCTCTCTTTCTTTCTCTCTCTCTCTCTCTCTTTCTCTCTCTCTTCCCTGGTTTATAGTGAAGATGTCGCCCCTGTTCTCCTCTCCCCCACTCAGTGCGTCTCAGTCGTCTCACTGTGGTCAGGCACTTAAGAGCCAAATGGCCCAGATACTGCTCTAAGGATGTCTGTCCGCCCATGAGGCACTCGTCCGGTCTAAATGGCTGTTTGAAAACGCAGTTGATGTGCTCCGCCACGCGTGAAAGTGCACAGCACCACTACCTGTCACAGGCAATCAGAGCAGTGTGGGGTGTGCAGGGAGGCATCCTCCGCTGAGGCATTTTATCATAGAGCACACACACACACACACACACACACACACACACACACACACACACACACACACACACACACACGCACGCACAAGCTCTTTCTCAGAAATGTGCAAGCTTAAACACACACACACACACACACACAGAAAAACGCTCACATGCATACTCAGACAATCTCTCTCTCACTCTGTCTCTATCTATCAAAACACACACACACACACACACACACACACACACACACACACACACACACACACACACACACACACACACACACACACACACACACACACAATAAAACCTTGTACCCCACCTGCTGGCAGGGTGCTAGCTCACATGCTGGTCTTTGTACCATGTTCAGAGATGTCCAGGGACTGATGAGTGATGGCCTCTAAGGAGATTACATACATACATTCATATACTTTTTCCCAGTCCTGTGGAGCAGTCAGTCAGCAGTAGGTGTCTGTGTGCTTTATCATATGGAGAACTTGACTGAACAGTGATGTGTTCGCTTTTGGCGCACTTGCTCTCCTCTCTGCTGTGTAATGTTTCTCGAAAGTTAAGAAGATTCATGTGGAAATTAACTTGTGTGTGTGTGTGTGTGTTTCTCCAGCCCCTGCGGCCATCGCTGAAGAAGAGCGTGAGCATGCAGCAGTCGAGCGAGGCCCTGTCCGAGCCCTCGGCCGAGAGGAGGAGAGCCCAGTTCCACCGACAGACCTCGCTCTCGCAGAGCATCCGCCGGTGAGCCATCGCTCCACACACACACACACACACTAACTCTCTCTCTCTCACACTCACACACGCACGCACACACACACACACACACACACACACACACACACACACACACACACACACACACCTCCCCACCACGTTTGGCTCACCCACCACTGCCCACATACAGTACACTCACATGTCGCTGCTAACATATCACACACCGACGACGCACCTCAATAACAACACTCAGGCAGCCAAGACACACACACTCACATGCCGCTGCTAACATAACACACACCGGCAGCCACACACTCACAACATTCCTGTGTTCACAATCTGCACTCACACACACACACGTTCACCTGCACATTGAATCCTTCATTGTCATGGATCACTCATGGACCTATCCCGGGCAGTTGTATTTTTTTAGGAATGCACACAAAACAGAGCACTCTGGTAATGGCTTCTTGGAAATAACACTGAACCAAATCGAAATGAATTCCTCGACGCGCACCACAATTTCCTGGATTGCGCTGTAATCTTGTTTCCTAATGAAAATGTGCTCCAGTCAATGCCATTAGTTGAGATGGCTTAGAGGGCTGGAGTGCTGCCACTGCTCCAGTCAGCCTCCATATAAGATAATTACCCAGGCCTGAAGTGGAGGAAGTCATCTCTGGTCCTGAAGCATTTCATCGGCATTTCCATTCCATTGGCATTTCCGAGGCATGTAGTCGTGCAGAATAAAAATGTCTCACAAGAAATATGTATTTTTTTTTTGGATCAACTGGTGTCGCAAACTGCACAGGCGCTTTAGTGCATTGAGCTAATTTCAATTGAACTGCTTTATTCACTACAGTACAGTCTGTATGGCTTTCAGTGGATACTACTATTTGAATGCCTCTGCATTCAGTTGTGTATGTTGTGTCTCCACCCCTCCCCCTACTTTTCTCTCCCTCCACTCTTCCCATGTTCTTTTTACACTTCTCACTCTCTCTCTCTCTCTCTCTCTCTCTCTCTCTCTCTCTCTCTCCCTCCCTCTCCCTCTCCCCCCCACCTCTCTCTATCCCACTCCTCGGTTCTCCTGACCACAGGGGCACGGCGCAGTGGTTCGGCGTGGGCAGCGACTTCGAGACCAAGCAGCAGGTATGGCAGCGCAAGAGCCTGCGCCACTGCAGCCAGCGCTACGGCAAGCTCAAGCCGCAGTACTGCGACGTGCCCGACGGCAGCAGCATGGAGAAGCTGGAGTCGCCCGGCGCCTTCAAGATGCCAAAGGTACCCAGGCAGCTCTCCAGCCAACATCCCCCCCCCCCCAGACACACACGCACCCCGCCCCCCACCTCCTCGCTACTCTTCTTACCCAGAAACCCCAGTGCCCTGAGGGACCAGAGTGCTAGGCCAAAATAGTTTGCATTTCTGAAAGCCCCAGAAAAGAAAGTGGAACTAGCTCCTGCCCAGTAGTTTTGTTTTTATGAGGCGTTTCACAAGTTCTTTACTAGGGGGCATTATGTGTTCCTCTCTGTCTGCAGTGGCACAGTGTGAGGCCTACTGGGGAACAGTGCTGGAGGAACTGGAACATGGGTTTGGGTGGGTTAGAACAAGAGTTGTTCTGTTCAGTCCATTGTATAGAAACACAAAACAAAATGGCCTGTTCCCTGAAAAGATACTCAGACAGTTACAGACACCACAGTTCAGACTGGTCATTCACAGTTCAGCTGGTCATTATGGGGAAAATAAGTCCCGACAGGGCGAACCGGACCCCGACGCGCCAGCGGCCAGCGCCCTGAAGGGACTTATTTTCCCATAATAACCGGCGTTCTATACATTATCCCGCTTATTATATGGCTACTTGCCAAAACGAAAAAATAAACTCCACGATATGTCTCTTTACACTTAATTGTTACCGTTTCGTCGTGGCTTTTGCTGAGAAACAAATAGTTCGCAACACACGCTGAACTTGATTCAAACATTCTTTAGAACACAGCTGATCAACCGTCTGCTTTCACTTTTGAATGAAGTTCCAATGCAAGAAGTGACCGGAATACTTGCGGAGTGATATGATCAGCAGCACAAAACCCGTTGCCATTGACAGCGGTAATTATATGTTTGCAGCGGTAATTACATGAATTTATTTTACCGTAGAACGTTGGGAAATCCCATTCAAGTCAATGGAGCGTTCTACTAGCATTGTGAAGAGCCGTATAATAAATTAATTTAATAGTCAACAACTAATTGATTAATCGATGAAGCCCTAGTTCAGACAGTTTAACTGTGGTGGATGAGCCCCTGGTTGGGACATGTGAAGGGTCTGCTATGAGGCGGGTGGGATCAGAGGAGGAGGAGGAGGAGGGGGAGGGGGAGGAGAGAGTGATGAGTGAGGGTGAGGAAGGTCTCAGAGAGCACTACTCCCCAACCTACTGTAAATAATGGAGCAGTGCAGAAGGGGTGCTTCAGCTGCAGCTGGCACTCATTTCTCTCTCTTTTTCTCTCTCTCTGTCTGTCTATCTCTCTGGCTATCTCTCTTTTTCTCTCTGTCTGTCTATCTCTCTATCTATGTCTCTCTCTCTGTCTATCTCTCTGTCTATCTGTCTTTCTCTATCTGTCTATCTATCTATGTCTCTCTCTCTCTCTCTCTCTCTCTCTCTCTCTCATAATAACGTCACTCTCTCTGAGTTTCTCTCTGTTTGGCTGCTGCCTCCTCTGGTCACTGCTAGCCAGCACACACTCTCCTCTCCTCTCCTCTCCTCTCCTCTCCTCTCCTTCCCTTCGCTTCTTCTTGTTTGTCTCTCGGCAGTGTGCACTGCTGTTGGGGGCTAGGTCATGTCATGCATTTAGGGAGTGTATTGGGTGTCTCATGAGACGTGCCTGTGCTCTCAGATGTCCTGATGAGGTCTTTTGACCTTTGACCTCATGCTGGTAATCTCTCTGGTGCCTTTGTAGTCCCCATGCTTACATTCTTCACTGACGATATGTTATTTTAATTTCTGTTACGAAGACAAGCTGTGATAAATTTGTGAGGTGAAGGATATGAAGATGCTATACAAGCCAAGCACTGTATTGTACTGTAAGCGAATCCTCTGCCTAAAAGTTCATGAAATTAAATCATGAAAATGTAAATGAAAATAAATGACTTTTTCTGTCCCTTATTGTCCTTAAAGCACTATCCTGTAACACATCTTCGTCTCCTCTCCTCCTCCTCCTCCTCCTCCAGATCGTGGACCCTCTGGCCCGCGGCCGGGCCTTTCGTAACCCGAGCGAGACGGACCGGCCGCCGCGGACGCCCTTCACCCCCCGCATCACCTCGCTCAGCTCCTTCTCCAGCCAGCGCTCCGGCTACAGCCGCCTGCCGCGCCGCAAGAGGGAGTCCGTCGCCCGCATGAGCATCCGCGCCGCCTCCAACCTCATCAAGGTCAGGCTCCGGGGTCAAAGGGCAAAGGTTACAGCGATGAGCTTTATGGCACAGAGAACTAATGGAGCATCTGCATTGGTCTGATGCAGTGAAGTGTGGTGGTTGTGGTACATGTGCAATTTATAGTGTTTTGGTATTGGATGGGTAGATGTCCTGATGTTCCTGTTTACTTTCTGCCTTTTGTGTCACTGGTATATTTTGTAACATTCCAAACCAAATGAACACAAACAAGTGCAAAATAACCTGTGTGGTTTTTGGAAACTTTTGGAGGCTTTATGCTGGTTAAAGATGGCAAAGTCATCTGGGGAATGTCCAGGTGTTGTTGATCCTCTGTTCAGTGGTTTTTCGAGTGAGACTGCTGAGTGACCGTTGGGGTTTGTGGTTTGTGTTGCGTAGGGTCGTCCGGGGCTGCAGGGCTCAGTCCGTGGCTTCCCGCGCCGAAGCTTCGCCCGGCCCAGCTGGATGGAGGAGGACACGGTGGACACGGCCGACACCTCCGACTCCGTCTTCTTCAGCAAGGTGAGAGAGAGAGAGAGAGAGAGAGAGAGAGAGAGAGTGTCCCTCTGTCCAACATTTACCTGCTGTTCTCTCGTCCCTTTCGTGCCCTCTGTGTCTCTCTGAAATGGTAGTGTTCAGTATGCAATTCTTTTCTTCTTTCTAGTGACTCAGTCATATTCGAAGTAGCTGTTTTCACTTCACTCAAAGTTTGGGCGGTTTGTTTCAAATGGATAGAAAATGGGGGTTTATTATTTCTGTTTACTTCTCACCAATAAGGGAAGTCTCTGCCCTCTGTGTCTAACCTTTTCTCTGTTTACCATCTCCTCATTTCCTGTGTATATTCCACTGTTTTTTTTTTCTCCGTACAGGTAAATCACTAACATCCTGCACATCAGCTTTGAGTCAGTCATGGGCTGGATCATTAAAACGAAATGTCAGATGTTATTTCTGGTTCCCCATGCACTGGCAGACTGTATGAGCTGGCTCCCATTTAGCGTGATGGGTTACTCCTCTCGGCCCATTAGCTCATGGTGTCTCCAGTTAGAACTAGAGTGTCAGGACCACTCTTAGAGAAGGAGCCCTATACCAGGAACTATACACTTCTGTGTAAAACTCTGAATCGTTGATAGAAATAATCTATGATGGGACTCAAGCTGATAAGTTAGCAGAAGAGTATGTGGCCAGTTGTGAATGGCTTGGAAGGGGAACTTCTGTCTGTTTCTATGGATGTGTATACAAAAGGGAGTTGTATGCATCTCATTTTATTTCCCTCTTGTTTTGGTTGAATGCACAAGAGGAGATATATCCCATTGTTTGACAATGGAGCAAAAGGAAGCTAAATGTACGCATTCAGTGATGGGACCAAGGCTAATGAGTTAGCATAGATGTTGCATATTCACAGTACATGCTGGTAGCTAGTCTGTGTAGCCATGAATGAGTGAATCTGTTGTTGCTATTGAGCTCACTGTGCTGTCCCCTGCCTCAGATTGACGCACGAGAGGAGATGTACTCCATGGCTGACGACGTGTTCGAGTCACCCCCTATGTCCGCCGTGTACGGCCAAGGAGATATGCCCTTCAGCGATGGGACTCCTTTCCACAGCCTGTGAGTCACACTGGGAAGAACCAGGATTGAGCAACACTCACACGAAAGGCCTCTTTCTCTTCCTTTCTTTACAGTCTCTCTTTCACTTTAACTTCTACTTTCAGCTCCTTTCAGCTGGTCTCCAGTCTCCAGTCTCCTTTCAGCTGGTCTCCAGTCTCCCCGCTCCCCTATTTGTAGCTACACGTATATATGTTCAGCTCTGGACAAATATTAAGAGACCACTGCACATTTGATGTCATCCTACAGTTGCTGAGTTGACAGTCATATTCAAATTTGCAATGGTCTCTTAATTTTAAATATGACCGTCAACTCATTCAAATGTCACTCAGCAACAGTAGGATGACATCAGAAAAATGTGCAGTGGTCCAGGTACTACATTTGGGTGGACTGGTAGAAATTTTAGGTGGGCAACATAGGAACGCGGTCAAACTTGATCAAAATTGACATAAACACAAAACACAAACTCAAAAAAAATCATAACTACCTAGCTCGAGTCGCTGCAGTCAGCAACCAGGGATGGGGAGTATTTCTGATACATGTATTTAAAATGCAAAATAGTGTTTTACTATTTTACACCTACTTTTGGTGATGTGATGACATCATTAAAGGGTAAAACAATGAATGTAGCCTCTGACTGGTGCTAACTTAGTAATTTGCCCAGACTTGCTGTGATCATAATATTGAGATCCAGTGCAGGATGAGTAACTTGTAGGTTGCTAACACACACAATACACTTCCTCTCATACCATTTTCAAGTTTCTTGAGAACTTTAATGATCAGTTTCTTGATTACTTTAATCATCTAATCGGAACACATAGAACCGGTTATGTGGTTACCCTGCAACATTGTTCAATCTGGGCACTAGGGATGTAACGGTATGAAAATTTAACCTCACGGTTATAGTGACCAAAAGTATCACGGTTTTCGGTATTATCACGGTATTGTGTTAAATATGTTCAGAAAGCACTGATAGGCCTACACAAGCTGAAATAGTTTCAAAAAGTGTCCCGTTCAGTTTTTCATGTTTAATTGGCTATGTGCTTATCGCTTAACTTACCCTACCATGACTTGGAGGTTGCTATTACTGTTATTTGGATCCAATGAGTGAGACCAGGCTTGGAAATTCACCATTCTGGGGGCAAGGCCACTTGGCCTTCAGTTGGGCATATTTGGTGGAGGGCACAAAGGCCACATAGGCTATAAAAAATATCAAAGTTGTATAGCCTATTCACTGCAGTAGACCTGCATCACTGTATGAAACATTACAAAAACATGAAACATGATATATTATATAGAACTGCAAATCATCTGAACATCTAATATTTACAGATATCTAGGCTATATTTAACATTTATTTTATATTTGGCCTGTTAAGGAAATCATGTATTGAACAATTTAAGCACAGTTCAGCTTTAAGAAACTCAAATAGAACTAGATGCATGCTTAGCATTTTGTGATCTACTTTCACAAACTCTTAGTCAGCTGTCCTCTGATTTACCGATATATAGGCGATATTTGTAACATTTATTTTGTATTTGGCCCGTTATGAAATCATGTGGAACAAAAACACATTGTAAAACTTAAAGCCCAAATTTGGAGACATCCATGCATGTCGAAATGTAGGCCTACTGCCAATTCAAAAGTGGATTACTCTAGAACGGCTAACTGTACAGGGGACTGCTTTACACCTTTATGTTCGGTAAGGTCTGCTGTTTATTCTGATATATGGTTTGTCGTGTGTTAAACGAAAGGTTCGTGAAGTATTGCACCTAGAGGAATGGGTAGGGAGATGGACTAAAACATTCAGTAGAATTTATGATTAAATTTAATTATATTATTTACGTTTCTCGCGAACCGTTCACCACAGCAATTCGCAGCTAACATCGTTTAAAAGCTGAGAAAAAGCTCTTTCATGTGATACTTGTGATGTCTGTGTGATGAGTAGGCTACTTCGCGAATAGTTCAACTGAGAAGAATAGGTGAATTTAGACGCACTTTCTTTCTTGCGCGGTCACTTTCTCCACTGCGTAAAAGAAATTAATTTGCGCTGTGAATGCTAAGATTATTTTGACAGGCCATAGGCTAAATAAAATTTGCTATTAGTAGGATGCAAAGCAGAATATTGAAAGAAGGGCACCAAGGGCACCGTGGCCTGTAAACCTCTGATTTTCAAAGGGACATCACAGCCAACGCAAGGGGCAAAAACTTGGCCGCCGTGAAATTCCTACCCTGAGTGAGACCAAAGTAAGTGTTCGAAATAAAACTTTAGGCTACTGTGTTCTTCTGATAACGTGAGTGGAATGGATTTAATGTGCACACGCGAACATAAAAAGACGCAGAGTGCAAATGATACAGTGCAAGTTTTGCGGTGAAAATGTTCCGCCTTTTAAAATCAGTATAGCCTAATCCAATTCGCAGTTAAAACCATCAATTAGACAACAGAATCAGTAGGGTACCAATTTTGCTTCATTGTACCAGGCCTACTGTATGTCAAAAGCAGGCTCGGATGAAGCTGGGAAGGATTAAACACACGGTTTCAACACCGTGATAATCAACCGTGATAATTATGATATTTCAAAAGAAAACGGTAATTGTTATCGTCAACATTTTTATCACGGTTTATCATTATACCGGTAATCGTTACATCCCTACTGGGCACGATGTCAGAGACTTGTCTCCACTTTGTACTGCTTGACAAGTTCATTTGTGACTTTTTGAGTGCATCTCTGATACAGTATTTAGGCTATGGGATGTAACAGGCAGGTCAGCATAGTTGTCCTGTTGAATCCTGCAGGTTATGGCATGTCTCGTAGGCAGAGAAAAGCTGTTGTTCTCAAACACTTCCAACTTAATCAACACAGTCAGTGTACTGATGAAGGAATAGATTAAATAGATAAATATGGAAGTTTTGCAAAGTGATATCATGCTCACTTTAAAGAGTATTTTAGTACACCAACTTTTTAAAATAAAAAATACAGTATTTTATTTTGATATAGATAGATAGATAGATACTTTATTGATCCCCAAGGGAAAATTCAATTCAATATTTTTGTGTGGCTAATGTATTTTGTAGTTTATTTTGCTACACTTTAAATTAGGGTATTTGATATTTTATTTTAAAATACATTTTGATGTATTTTTGCCCATCCCTACCAACAATTAGAGCAGCCAGGCAGCTACAGTGCTTCACTCCGGGGGCATCTTTAAAATCACGCTGCTCAGAGTGTAGCACTGTAGCTGCCTGGCTACTCTAACTGTTGGCTGCAGCAACTCGAGCTGGGTAACACCGATTGTTTTTAGCTCATACCGACAGTAGGCTACACAGTGACTTTGAGAAACAGAGTTTAACTAACACAGGGTTTACCTAACACACATACATAGACCTACTGCACAGCTATGCACCAGCTAGCTACCATTACACTCAACGCCAACTCATCTACATCCAAGCTGGGTTTGAGGGGGCACACTGTGCAGATGCACAACTGAAAAAAACCTGTCTTTGGGCAACCAATCCACAATGCTTGAGTAGGCTTAGCCCACCCATTCCCCTGCTTAGAGCCAGCCCTGCAGTGGTATCTTAATTCATTCCAGAGCTGTGTATGTGTGTGTGTGTGTGTGTGTATGTGTGTGTATATATATACACTGCTCAAAAACACATTTTTTGAAACCTTCTACATTTTTTTCCATTCTCAAACTACATTCACAGAATGTTTAACAGTTCTTGCAAAATAAAACACTCGCCTGAAAAGTTTTACTTGTGCTCAGAACCAAACAGTATCAGAGTGTATGATTGAAGTATGTGTGTATGATTGAAGTGTTCCCTTAATTTTTTTGAGAAGTATATATATATACACACACACACACACACACACACACACACACACACACACACACACACACACACATACACATATACATACACACACAGCATGCCTGTCTTTCAATCTCCGACCATCTGTCTGTGTCCCCCTCTCTCTCCGTCTCTCCGCGTGCAGTCGGGACATCAGTAAGACGCCCCTGCCTTGTGACCGGCCCCAGCAGCGGCGTGGGCGGCGCATCGCCTCGCAGGTCAAGCACTTCGCCTTCGACAAGCACAAGCGTCTGTACGGCATGGGCGTGGTGGGCAAGTGGCTGAACCGGCACTACCGCCGCAGCCTCAGCAGCAACGTGCAGAAGCAGCTGGAGGACTTCCACAGCCACCGGTGAGGCCGTCTACCAACACCACCAGCACCAACACCACCAACACCAACACCAGCACCAACACCAGCACCACCACCAGCACCAACACCAGCACCAACACCAGCACCAGCACCAACACCAGCACCAACACCACCACCAACACCAACACCAGCACCAACACCAACACCAACACCAGCACCAACACCAGCACCAACACCACCACCACCAACACCACCAGCACCAACACCAACACCAGCACCACCAACACCAACACCACCACCAACACCAGCACCACCAGCACCAACACCACCACCAACACCAGCACCACCACCAACACCAACACCAGCACCAACACCAACACCAGCTCTCTGTGTACAGGGCTGTGGGACAGCAGGAGGGACCCTCCCCCCCATGACATGTTCAATTCCATAGGAGTACACTACTTAAATCTTAAGTTTTCTGGACAGTTATGTCCTTTTTTGTGTTTTTAAGGTCAGTGCATAATATAGGGAATGGGAGGGATGGTTCAAATCATGAACATCCATTTGTGATGTGGATGGATTTTTGTGCCTCACAATCTTACAGGAGGTGGAACAAGTATGAAGTCATTTATCAAAAGTCAGTAGGTATTCTTTTCATTCCTGTTGCAGTTCAATTTCATTACTGTTCAGTTCAACCATGGTGACCAGTTTATACAATTAGAATATCCTAAAAAAGATCCTAAAAGAAGATCCAAAAATATGGAGTGACCAGTTTGTTCCTCATAGACACTCAGTGAAGACTATGAATAGATTCAATTGCCGTGGTGACCAGTGGTCAGTCTTTTCTCTCATGGGCACTCCGTGAAGCCTGTAATGAGAACACTCGATCTGACCCATCTGTTTCCCTCCCTCCAGGCCGTACTTCACCTACTGGATCACGTTCGTCCACATCGTCATCACCCTCCTGGCCATCGGCACGTACGGCTTCGCCCCCGTCGGATTCGCCCAGCGCTCCACCTCCGACCTGGTGAGCCCCCCTCCTGAGACCCCATACCCCGCCCCACCCACGCACTCCGCTCCCCCACACCACGTCCTTAGCAACCAGGCACACGACAACCAAATCACTAATAACTGCTGGTGGTATTAGTGGCAAGATGCCCTTGCTGGTGCTCTGGGGATGATTCTAATACTCTCGGGCCATGAAAGGTGCTTCTGGGTTGGGGAAGACCTCCTGCCTAGTTTCCGCCCTTACACACTAATTATTTTCATTTTCACCTACAAGTGAAGCGCACAGTTCGCAGAGCGTAAAAATAGTTTTGGAAGGCTGGTCTCATTTTTTTGGAAGGTACCTGCGAAGCTGCTGTCACATCTAGTGTAGCCAGTTTCATTGATTACAGTGGAAGCTAATAGCTGCAGCAGATGCTCAGTGAGCTGAATGCATCCGTTACGTGCTGGGTGGAGCCTCCTGGTCAGAGACAAACAGCAGACCAGCGCTCCCTGCCCACTGCTAGTCCAAACTGAGTTTCTCATGCGAACCCTGACAGGAATCCCACTCTATGCCCTATCAGTGATTTCTTTTTAATAATGATATCACTTTAATTTATTTTTATTCATCTACTGGCTTCATGTTTTCCTTCAGGTGCTGAAGAATAAAGGCATCTATGAGAGTGTGAAGTATGTCCAGCAGGAGAACTTCTGGCTCGGGCCTGCCTCTGTAAGTTTGGACTCTTCTTTCTGCCGTTATTTTTCCCCCGGCACGCAAGGAAATGAGAAACTAAATGTTATGATTTTATAGCGAGGAAAGCTGAGGAAATATGACCACCATATTTCAGAGGAAATATGACCATGAAACCTTAAAATCTGAAAAACATTTTTGCTCGTACTGATAAATCTAACTGCACGCAGCTGTAATGTATGTTATTGTAAGCATTTGTGGCAGCTCTTCATCTGTGCTCTTGGTCGCGTTCAGGATGATCTCATCCACCTTGGGGCCAAGTTCTCCCCCTGCATCAGACAGGACCAGCAGATAGTGCAGCTCATCCGGAAAGCCAAAGACCTGGAGAAGCAGACGGGCTGCTGCGTCCAGAACGACAACTCTGGCTGTGTGCAAACCCTCAATACAGACTGCTCAGTGAGTGGGCACCCAACACACACACACACACACACACACACACACACACACACACCTCTATACACAGAGAGAAAGAGAGTTGTGGGCACTCACACTCACTTGCTTTATCTCTGCATATATGTACATGCACACACCTTTAACACAAGCAGGGTTGGGTAGTAACGGATTACATGTAATCTGGATTACGTAATCAGATTACAAAAATCAAGTAACTATAATCAGCCCAGATTACAATAAAAAAATTGTGTAATCAGATTACAGTTACATTGTTGGGGATTACCTGATTACATTTTATCATGCAAACAATGCAACTTTTTTATGATAGCCTAGCTATCTTTTAATTTGACAAGCTTCGGGCTTGCCGGTTCAATCCCCAACCAGTAGAAAAAATGTGGTTGGGGGAAGTGGTTGAGCACTGCTCTCCCATGCCCACATGCACGGCTGAAGTTCCCTTGAGTAAGGCACCTAACCCCTCACTGATCCCCGAGCGCCGCTGTAGCAGACAGCTCACTGCTCCGGGTTGGTGTGTGCTTCACCTCACTGTGTGCTCATTGTGTGCTTCATCTCACTGTGTGTTCAAAAGAGTATCTATACTTACTTACTTATTTACTATTGGGGCAGGTCTCTCGGCACACTGCCTGATCTTTTCCTCCTAATCTTAATGTAGCCTCTTGTTTTAGTGTTACCGCTTACTTTGAGAAAGTCACCAGGTCCCCCTGGTTGAAAAACATCCCAAAGGAATAATTTTCTCACCCCTACAATTGAAATGGACATGGTGTCATTCAATCTCAGGCCATGTCCCTGGGTCAAAAAAAAATCCAGCGAAAGCTAAATTAATTGTCCAGGTGTGCCGTTATAAAGGTTAAGCTGAGTTGTGCATGTTTGGTGAATAGTGATCCATGATCACATCCATTATGACTAAGTGATCAATTTTGGGATGGGGTGAAAATTTCAACCACCAAAACACCACCCCCAAAGTGGAGAATAGCTATAGAAATGTATTCGTTTGGGTTTTTTTCAGACAATGGGACCTGGTGACCTCAAAGTAAATGGTAACACTAAAACAAGGGGCTACATTAAGATTTTTGGAGGAAAAGATCAGTTAATTCACACAGGAATGCTTTACTTAGAGCAAAGAGATTTCTTAGATGTAATGAAATAATAAAGAGAAAAATAGAATGAGAATTCTTTCATCAATTCAGTGGTGGTGTCTTTTTCTTAAGGGACATATTTATTGAAGTAATCTAAAAGTAATCCTAAAGTAATCAGATTACGTTACATGTTTTTGGTAATCCAACTGATTACGTTACTGATTACAAAAATTGCCATGTAATTTGTAGTCAGTAATGGATTACATTTCAAAGTATTCTGACCCAACCCTGAACACAAGATGATACTTTACTGTTCAAGAGTTTGGAATCACCCCAAAAATGACAGGAAAACTCAGCAAAGTTATTATTTGTGCTTCATTTGTCAAAAGAAGTCTATAGGGTATGGAATGGCAATGGAGTTATTGTACAATGGAGTAACTGCCTTCCTTGGTAAAGATTCCTTATTCTCAGTGACAAAGTACACATTTGAGCAAAACCAGAGCACCCTCACACCAACACATCTTTTCTGCCAAAGCGAGAAGCATGGCTTTAACATTTCGTCCTTTTTGTGCCTCACAATGTTTCTGCTCAACACATCAGTTTACTTTTGCCGATCTATAATAATCTAATGAATTTAATTTAAGTAATTTAATCATCTTCCACCCAGCATCTGTTTTCTCTTGTCCATTTCAGTCTGTTCCTTTTTCTGGCCAATGTCCGTGTTTTTGTTTTCTATGAAACTGCATAGAGGCTAGCCAGCATTCCTGAGACTCATTACTGTTGAAGATTAGACAAGACAATGTTGAGCTGCTCAAACATTATTGTGTTTCCCTGATGAGAAATCAGCCTTTTACACAATAAAGTAGAATTAGGATTAACATAAATTAGCCTTTTGCTCCTATGTAATCCAAAATAATCCAGCTATAATATTGCTTTTCAAAATAATAATTTTGGCACTATTTTTGATCAATTTCAGGTTATTATTTGAATGGAAAAGACAATGTCTGTGATTCCTAACTTTTAAACAGGACTTTTGAGTCTAACAGCATGAATGCTTTTAGATTGTGTGTTGTAACCTTAATTTGATTCAGAAGTCAAAGCTGCACCAAATTATGCGCGCATACCACTCAAGGTCATACTGATAGACAAGCAAAGCACACTGTGTTGCATAGCCCTATACTGCCACCTACAGGGCCAATATTATGGGTCGTTTCATTTGAGTCGTAAATATCATTCTCTCTCCTGCAAGGAAACACTAGGCACTTTCATCCAGTGGACAAACGAAAACGTGGACATCGTTAGGACGTCCGGCGCTGTGTGTCACCAGGACCCAAGGTACTGCCTGGAAGGAGATCTTACAAGATGGCCGCTCGCACAGCTGTTCATAAAGCACAGCAGCGGAGATCTGTTCATGCTCTTGTTTCGGCTTATGTTTATATTCATGCTTTAACGTGATCTGCCATGATTCTCATCCGTGGTCTTTTCGCCCAAACATGGAACATGGCTACAGGATCTGTGAGGAGCCCGGCTCCATAGCACCGCACGTTTGGCCTGATGACATCACGGAGTGGCCGGTGAGTGGTGCAGGTTTAGTCTACTGAGGAAGCTCTTTGTGGAGCAGAGAGAACTGCAGTTCTGTTTATAACTGCTGCAACTCACTGCAGATGTTTCCAATGTGTTAAACAGAAAATGATTGTTAGGTGTAATAAACATGCTCCAACAGGAACCTTGTGGGGCAGAAATAAGGAAATCATGTGGGATGTTTTTGCATTGTTTAATGGAGAGCATGGAAAGCAAACTAGAAAGACCAGTCAGGAAATGAATTGTATAACTGTCTGGCTGTCTTCCTTATCTGAAAGAAGTATGTTTGCATAGTTTTCAAAGTAGTTTTCAAACAAATTTACAAATTTAAAAGCATTAACATGTAAATTACCCTCTCATATTTACCGGCCTTTTCTCTCATGTGGGTAATAGTTTTAGCCTCAAATTGATATCTCAGGATTATGTTACACTTGTGCATACAGACTGTGTATGTGTCTGTTTCAAGAAATATTGGACCTTTTCTGCTGTTCTCAGATCTGTACCAAGCGTGGCAGGTTGAACCAAACAGGCCTTCGGCACATGGACTGCAAGCTTAAAGGCCGGCCCTGCTGCATAGGCACCAAGGGCAGGTAAGCCACAGCTCCACAGGGCACTCACACATACACTCTGGAGTGCATGTAGTTAAAAAGAAATACAACTTCTGGTTAAATGGATCAAGTGGATTAAATTAATTAGTTGGCAGCAGGGGTGGTAAGTAGCTCAGAAATGTCTGCACTTAATGCCATGGTGTTGCTCAGTGTGATATCTCTCTCCCTCCCTCCTCTCTCTCTCTCTCTCTCTCTCTCTCTCTCTCTCTCTCTCTCTCTCTGGATCAGGTGTGAGATTGCAACACGAGAGTATTGTAGTTTCATGCGCGGATACTTTCACGAAGAGGCCACGCTGTGCTCACAGGTGCTTTTATGGAACATATGACTTGTTTTCATTTGAATACCTGAAAGCTCTCACGTTTTTAAGCTGTGCTTTACTTGCCTAGTGAGCAGGATATGGGTTAAAAATAAGATGTTTCTCATGCACACAAGAAAGCATCTGGTGCTTTCCAGAAATATACTTTTTTTTGCCCATGTCCTCTCGAGGGCTTTGAGTTTCTGGTGCGCATTAGAGCGGATCTGGTACGCATATGAAACTTTTTTTTATGCATGTAGCCCTTTAGGAGCTCTGTGCTTGCCTTAATCTCTCTCTCTCTCTCTCTCTCTCTCCCTCCCCCTTCGTGGCCAAAGGTAAATTGTTTAGATGATGTGTGTGGGCTGCTGCCCTTCCTGAATCCAGACGTGCCGGACCAGTTCTACAGGCTGTGGCTCTCCCTCTTCCTTCATGCCGGGTGAGAGAGACTCGCTGACCATTTCAGACTCACTCTTCTCCCCTCTCTCCCTCCTTAGAACAGCAGTCATGGAGTGACAATGTAAAAAGTAATTTTGTATTTTTTACTAAATTGTGTATTTTATCTGTGTGCGCGTGTGCAGACTGCTGCACTGCCTGGTGTCGGTGGTGTTCCAGATGACCATCCTGCGGGACTTGGAGAAGCTGGCGGGCTGGCTGCGCATCTCCATCATCTACATCCTCAGCGGCATCACCGGCAACCTGGCCAGTGCCCTCTTCCTCCCCTACAGAGCCGAGGTACAGTACGGCAAGCCCCTCAGGACATAACGCGCCAGCACAGTGGCTCAGATATATAGCGGTCAGCTCCCCCTGCCCCACGCACCACTATGATCTATCTACCTCTCCCAACTCCTCTCTTTTCATCCCTCCCTCTTTGGCACAGCTCTTCTCTCATTCAAGCTTATTCCCTTCTTTTTCTCCCTCTCTGTTTAAGCTGGGAAATTAACATTGTCATTGGGTTTATTGTGAACGGCATTTTTTTACTCAGAAGTGAACGCAGACACAAGGGTTCAGTGTGTGATCAGTTTTGAGGCAAAGAGAAACAAAAACACCACCTTGTGGCTCAGTCAGCAGGGGTTCCCTGAGGTTTAGCTGCGTGGGCCATGGCTTGCTCTGAGATTCCAGAACCCTCTCTAAGCCTGTGGCACGCTAGATCCCCCACGCTCTGGCAATTACAGTCTATGCTGTGCTGACCAACACATATTAAAATGATGTAAATAACACTGACCTTTACGTGGTTGGATACGTGGTTACGTGGTTGGTAACCTGCCTTGGGAGGTGTGAAAACTTAACGATGAGCGACGAAAAAAGGTGCTGGCGAGAAAATTGTTGTGGAAAACTGTTGTGGACCGAGCTTAGGTTCGGTCAGTGGAGGAGCTTTTTGTTGTGATTATCTGTCTGCAGTGACCGTCTGGACAGTGACCGTATAACCTTTTCACCAGTGTTTGTACTAGTCTTAACTGACTAGCATTCTTTGCTTTATATATTACATATTTGCTAGTTTTGCATTACCATTTCTGACTTGCAATGACTCTTGGATAGATACTTCACAGCTTCTTAATGTTGCTTATTGTTTACAAAGCTAGCAGCTTGGACCTGTTGTGTTTTTGAGATGTCGCTGAAGCATCTATCCCTATTCTGCATTAATGCCCAGGTATAATTAATCTAATTAATATTAAGTCCAACAGGTACTCTAAAGTCCTCTCAATGAAAATCCAGATTCTTTCTGTACATCCTCTGGACAGGGACTTCCCAATAAATGTGTGCAATCAGCTCACCTATCAGCAGCTAATCCCATTCCCTTTATCGTGTGTTTGATGTGCTGATGGAAAGTTGGGACACAATCCTCTTTCAGGGCGGATTAATTGTGTCTCAGCAATGCTATAAATGGGCCTGAGGTGCCGAAGCAGCCGGAGTTAAGTTTAGCTCAGCAGGAAGTGACGAGTGGCCAGGTGGATGGCCACACAGCCAGTTGTGCTACCTGACTGCGGTTAGACTACTTTGAACAGACCAGGAGCTTGAGTAACAATCCTGACGGTTCGACTACTTTGAGCCTTAGTAACAATCCTGACGGTTCGACTACTTTGAGCCTTAGTAACAATCCTGACGGTTCGACTACTATGAGCCTTAGAAACAATCCTGATAGTTTCTGGTGTTTTTATATGATTAATTGATGTCTTTTTGGGGTGATTGGAAATTAAGAGACTTTCACAGAGGTATGGGTGTATGTGACCCATATGTGTCTCTGTGCTGAGGTGTGTGTCTGTGTTCAGTATACATCAACATGTGTGTGTGTGTGTGTGTGTGTATGTGTATGTATATGTATGTATATGTTATTTAATGTTAAGAGACTTTCACAGAGGTATGGGTGTATGTGACCCATATGTGTCTCTGTGCTGAGGTGTGTGTCTGTGTTCAGTAAGCCCCTCAGCAGTGTTTCAGGGGGCGTCTGTCTCTCGAGGCCGGCTGTCAACCTGACATGCTCCATCAGGCACTGGCGTCACTGTGGCGTCAGGAAGGCATCATAAACCCATTGGCCAAAACACACAGCTGCAATGACCTGCAAGCTACTTAGGGTGCCTGTAATGAGGCTGAATTATCCTATTAGTCCACACCACAGGGCTTGTTGGCTTGATTCTGTTGCACAGCCACGGATGGTCACCTTTTGCTTGTAATGAAGGGGCATTTACAAGGATAACTGTTGTAGTCAGAGCACTGTGCAATCAAGGCAGTTGCCACTTCAAAGGCAAAACAATCTCTTCCCCTTTGCTTGGCCCTAATGCTGGGTCTTGTTTGGGAACCTGAGGGTGAATCCAATTCCTTGTTTCATCTCAAGTGCAACTGATGAGCAGCTAGGTGCTAATCTCAACATTAGCACTCTTGCTCTCCGTGTGACCTTTGCTCTTGCAGAGAGTCTCGTCAGCACGTGCCTCCGGCTAGGTGCACGTTTCACTGGGCAGTCAGGGTCATCGTAGTCCAGTCTGCACACCCTGAGGTGCATGATGGCTCTTAATAGAACTAGATTACAGACACACCGACCAGCTATGCAATCATTAGCTAAGGTATCATGGCAAGACCTAGGTATTTACAGGTAGTACTTACAGGAACTAATTATTAAGATACAAGTGCTTAGTATTTAAAGGGACACCAGGCAAGCCTGATGCTTTTTCTCTATGAAACTCCCCCTCGCTCGGTCTGAAGCTCTTTTCCTTTTCTTTGCGTCTTCCGTCAAGGGTTTTCACTGCTTCTTCGCCGGCTCTGCCATTATACACACGTTTGCAACAATCTCTAGCGTTTCGTTAGCCTGCCTCTGTGCTGTAAACTGATCCTTCTTCGGTCGGCGGGTAGGATACACCGAACTTGCAAGTGGGATATTCTTCCTACAGGCAGTAGGGGCGGGCGAGAGAGCCTTCATTCGCCCCGTAATGAGTCATTTAACCATATACCGACTTACAAAGATGATTAATTAACACGAAAACATTGCCTGGTGTCCCTTTAATTATCAGTAACCACACTCTCTTTTTTTGTTTCTATTTAGTGTTGTAAAGTGTCGATAGTTGTTCACCCTGACATGTTCTGGATGATTACTGTGATATTGTAAGGTTGGGCATGGGCCACTATGGCAAGCCCCCGACCAAACTTTATCTGGCCTTGTTCACCTTATTATGTTGATCCTCTTATGGAACAGAATGTTGACCCGTTTCCAAGGTCAATCGTGAATATCTGATTTGATGTTGGTACCAAATTTGTATGTAGAGCAATTGAGCAGAGTTCATTATAATCTGACTTTTGTGACGTTCTGACGTTTTGAAGCATCTTATATGCTGGGTCGGACATGAACAACTTAGAAGCATGAGGTCTTTCTTACCTCTAGTATAATAATGTGGCTATGCTGGTGTGCAGGAGTAATGAGAGCAACATCTCAGCTATTTGTTTGCTAAGCTTCTCTTTGGGCATTTCTTAAAGACGCATAAGAAAAGTCTGGTATTATGTCAGAGAATGTGAGCCCTATAAGCTCCTTGAGAAGTCTAGAGTCCTTTCACATGCTCAGCAGTCAGAAGTCAGGGAGTCCTCCAGCCTCAGCTTTCACTTCTCACTCTCCAGAAACGTGAGCATGACCGCGTGGTGCGGCGTGACTCTCGCTAATGCTAATGCTAATGCTAACATGGTTGTGGCTAGCACGTGACGGGCGTGTGTGTGTGTGTGTGTGACACCTATTCATGGGCGTGTGATGTGTGTTAGGGGGTGTGGCATGTGAAGAGCATGTGAAAGGGAGCACACCTCTCTTCTCGTCTCGTCTCTTCTCTTCTCTCTTTCTCTCTCCCTCTCTTTTCTTTGCCCTGCTCTGTCTTTCCTGTTGCCTGCTGAAGTAGGTGCCCTCCTCAGATTAGCCATCTGCTTCAGATGACCTGTCGCCACCATCCTGACGTCAGCCCCGACAGATGATCATCAGACAGGCCAGGCAGGCCCTGCTCTACTTGTATCTGAGAGAGTCAGTGTGAGGGAAAGGGCTTTGAGGTGAACTAAAGTTGAACTTGGAAAGTGTCTTTGTAAAGCCCAACACTTTTAGCCACAACATTAATTCCAACCATACATTGTTGTATATTGCACTTTAAATTGAGGTTGGAATCTGTGTGCAAATGTATGTGTGATTAAAGGCGCTCTAAGCGATGCTGGGTAACGTTACTTCTGTTGACGTTCAAACAAAACATGAAGCTAGCTCGCTACTTCCCTCCCATGGAATTGAAACTCTCCTAAACACGCATCTCGTCCGTGATTTGCTGCAACAGTTTGTTATGTTTTTATGAGCAAGGTTTGCCCAAGTTGTTTTGTGGCTGTTTTTGGAGCCTAGGTTGTCCACAGAGATCATGTTTTTTTACAGGCAGCTAGCGGATGGATAGGTGATGTTTGCTGTAAGTGACAAAAATTATTATTTTTTTTATCTCAACCGGTTGTAATTTTTTACACGTTTGTGTTTTCGTTGACAGATTTTTAGCCGATTCACGGTGCATCGCTACATCCCTAATATTTGAACAACCACATACATACAGTTTACATTTTGTTGCACCAGCAGGTTAACTATAGCTGTTATCTTGAGACACATGGCAGAAAAGGAGAGAAAGAACAGTCGTTATACGGACCGTAATAAGTGTAACTCCGTATTAACAGCACCAACATCTGTCGGTCTGAATAACTCCCGTCGGTTATTGCAATAATTGCCTGGTTGTCTGTTTTGTTAATTGTTGTTTGTTGTGAGCCTTTCTTTTTCCCCCGGCTATATTTGAGTGGCTCATTAATATCACACAAAGAGGTAATGGATGGCTAGTGGCGGCCCAGATGCTTGACTAGTATTAGCATTCACATGACAATCCCCTCTCATCTGACCCCACCGTCCACCGCTACAGGTTCAACAATGCACATTCAGCCAGTTCGTGTGTGTGTGTGTGTGTCAGTGTCTGTGTATGTGTGTGTGCGTCAGTGTAAGTGTGTGTGTGTGTGAGACATCTCTGCATTAAAGTAATAACAGCCTTGCCTCTGCACACTGCCATTAGAGGATGCATTAAGCCCAACAATGCAAGCAGGTTGTGTGATTTAGAAATAGTGGCAAGTTGTATTTGGATGATTCATTCATAAAATGTAAATCATTCACAACAAATTGTCCTTTTTTTATTCATGTTGATCTGTGAATTTCTTTCTCACATGGATGCCCTACAAACAGTGACTTATGAATGAAACCTCTCAGTTGCTACATGCATTAGCTTTCTTGTGTTAAAGACGTGGGCTACTCACACTGGACATGATTCACTTGTACCGTCCCGGGGTATGCAACGATTCTAGAGCACAGCAGCTCAACCGTGCCTGGGTACGGTTTGATAGTGTGCAGTGTGAGTGCGGACCAAGAAAGGCAGAGAACCGTACTCCGGCACGGTACAAGTGAACCATGCCCAGTGTGAGTACGCCCTTAGTCACTCGCTATCTCTGTCATCTGTCATAGCAGCAGTAGTAGCAACACTAGCTGATGCTATTCTTTTGGATGGTTCATTCATGACTTGTGTAACTAAGTGACTTGACACTAAAGGCTCTAATGCGATGTGGTTTCCAGTAACGACTGAGCTCTTTCTTTTGCTCTGCAGGTGGGTCCGGCCGGCTCCCAGTTCGGCCTACTGGCATGTCTGTTTGTGGAGCTCATCCAGTGCTGGCAGATCCTGGCCACGCCCTGGAAGGCCTTCCTCAAGCTTGTGGGCATCGTCCTCTTCCTCTTCTTCTGCGGCCTTCTGCCCTGGATCGACAACATCGCGCACATCTTCGGCTTCCTCAGCGGCCTGCTCCTCTCCTTCTCCTTCCTGCCGTACATCACGTTCAACACGTTCGATAAGTACCGCAAGCGGGCCCTCATCCTGCTCTCTCTGCTGGTCTACGTGGGGCTGTTCTCCTCGCTCATCGTCTGGTTCTACATCTACCCCATCAACTGGCACTGGCTGGAGCACCTCACCTGCCTGCCCTTCACCAGCAAGTTCTGCGAGCGCTACGACATCGACCACGTGGTGCACTAGGGGAGGTGCAACGACGTCGGATAGCTAACGCTATAAACGCCGTATGTCCTAAGTGCATGCGAACGTGAGTTGGTGACAAAATTCTGTTTGAGTACTCGATTGTCGGTGAAAGTGTCCAAACTGGACGCGTGTGAATACAACTTGATGCAGCGTGAAGCAGTGCTGTGCGGCGCGATGCGGTGCCGCGTTTTGAGCAGAACGTTTGTCGGGAACGCCCTGTTTCTATTTTTTTGTCTGTCGCGCGCGTTGTTCTACAAAACGTGACGCAATAGAATGGCATATCTCTTGGATTCAGTGTGGACAGTGAGCACTCAATGCTATTTGACAGTCGGGACGCTTGCATGCAGTTAGGACAAACTAACTTGTGGGGGGCGTATGGTGGGCGCGCAAAAGCACTACTAGAGAGAAAGTTACTCTACCCCACTCACAGGGTTGCTGAAGGAGCAAAGGGACTTCACAGGTCTGTGCAGACCATGTGCGCTGTCTGCTATTACGAATGAAACTGTGGACAACTACTCTGAGACCCTTAAGAATGGGCATTTTACCTCACAACATTTGTTACATTTCCTGCATATTTGTTGTTTTGCAACACTAAAGAAAATGTCAACGTTTTCATCAAGGAGCTCATCAGGGCACACGGTTTAGGACCTAATTAGAACATAAGCCATCCTAGACTTAGAACTTTTTCTATCAAGTGTTTGTGAGACATTCTGTTAGGCTTGAGGGTTTTGCCAGTGGGAAGTCATCAGAGGAGATGGCCCTTAGGCCTTACACTACAGTACAGTGTAGTCTGAATTTCACATTTTTAAGCCAAGAAAACCTGAGAAAAAAAAATCTGCCTTTTTTACAGAAGAAACAGTGCATATCTTTTCAGATCTACCATTTGTCAGTTCCTGTAAATGTTGTTGTTATTTAATGCCTTGATTCTTTTTAAGTCAAGCCAACTTACATCAGTGTGCTTTGAGTCTCAATTAGACTGACTGAACATGTTGGTATTCATAATACTGTGCAGCTTGATAATCAATGTCATCACCTTTCTGGCATCATTTCAGTTGACAGAACTGAAAATTGCATGTTATTCAGTAAGTTCCAAAGTGGAATGTAGCCTAAGTATTCATATTGATTTTATGGATTGTCACACATGCCCAGTGCATTTCCATCACATTTCATTTGTCTCCGTTTTGTTATAACGTGTTGCATTTGCCTTGAATGGAAAGCTTTTGAGTAATGTAGGGATGTGATTGTGCCAAGCTGAGAACGCCTGTCCAATATCATGTATAGCATGTACTGTGCCTTGTGGGTGGGCCACTGGCTCCTCTTCTCCACAGTTCTTAGACCACAACTCTAGTGCTGGACGTGCTGGACTAGCAGTCCCTTGCTGTTTACCGGAAAAAAACAGCCGTCACCACTGCCAGCCTCGTTCCCCTTGCACTTGGATTAGAGCTCTTGGCCTTGGTGAGTGTCTGGCTTTATCCGCTGTGAAAAGATGACTGTGAAATGGATTACAGCCTAATTGGGGCTTATATGCAGCTATGCGTAATCATGTACCCCCTTCTGTGTGACACATCTGGGAGTAGGATTCATGGGGATGGTAATATAGAGATGGTTAAGAGATACCACTGGTTATCTCTCTGACCATGTCTATTCATGGATATGGATGTTGCAGGGTTTTGATTTTAGTACCCTACTGCCTGTTTCTCTGACACAGAAGTGTGTTGCAGAGACCTATAGCCCCTTTAGGTTTTTTCAGTAGGATCTTGTTGACATTGGAATGCAGTGTGCCTTTTAAAAAAAAAAAAAAAATCAAGTTTTACTGCCTTTTATGATTGCATTAATTTGTATTAACAAACTGTACAGGTGGGATTGGACCAAATAGATAGTCACTTATTTAAAAAAAGGGAAATTGTAAAATTATATATACTGATATTTTTGATGGATTTTATATGTTATTCCTTTATGTGTGGATTAAATCAAATGTTTTTTCTTCTTTAAAACAAATGTAAATAAATGTTTTTCTCCTATGTCTGTGTACCAAGTACTAGCTGCCATATGTTAACTGGTGGGGTGTCCTGGGCTACTGACTGAGCACCTGCAACAGGTGGAGCTGGTGGATTTGTGTGGAGTGGCCTCCCCAGGGCCACCGTTTACACACCATCAAGTAGAATCTCCTCCATTCCCAATCTAGGGTGCTTTACCAGCCAAAGCACTACAGCTCCTGGACAGTTTGCTAGCGGGTTATTGTTTAACGTCTGCCTGGAATCAGACAAAGAGCAGCATCAATTTTGGGAAAATAATCCCATGATTTTTATTTTTGCTGTCAACAAAAGTAAGTCTTGTAAAACATGTAAAGGTGTCTTGATTCAAGACTTGAGGCAAAAGTGGTAGTTATTTCATCTAATAGGAAAATAACCAAGTCCTTCCAGCAGAGTTTCACCGCCTTACAGCATTTACGGACACATTGGTTGGTGTAATGACCATTTCCCTATACAACCTGGTCGGCAGATTGAAGATGGCCAGATGATGGCTTTTTTTTTTTGGGGGGGGGGGGGCAGTTGTGATAAATCACTGTTGTCGTTTGTATCACCCTGCATTTCAAAGGGCTGATCAAGTGGTCAATGGTGGCAGACTTGCTCCAGCAAATCCTCAGATGTTTACATTCATTAGAGCTCTCTAATGGAGCTGAAGGGGCTTGAGGTACTCTTGAGCTGCTAAAGCCGCACATGGAGGACTGGAGAGGTCCATCTGGAGGTTAGGGTTAGTGCCTTTTGGCTGCACAAGTGGCTCAAGCTGATCCGGAGTCAGTCCCAACCAACACAAACAACAATTAATAACAGTAGAAACTGTCTTCATCACAATATGAATACAACTGAACAGGTTTGCTATTTGTAATGAGCAATCCTTTGCTTGAGCTACATATTTAAAATAAGCCTGATGTGATATTGCATTTGGCTGCATGATAAATGTGTCAAGTAAAAATATATTAATCACAATAGGAAGAATACAATAGGCCTATGTTGTTCAGCAAATTGTTTACTCATATAGTTGAAATATCTGTGATGGCGTCTTGAATCACAAAAGACTTCAATCAAAAGGGGGTCCTAAATTGATGCTATACGAGTATTTTAATGCTTGCATTGCACACATACACAACCAGTGCAGCCACAAGACACTAACAGAGAAGAAGGGCCATAATTGAACTCCAGTAAGATGCACCTGCTGAATACATAGTACAAATTGTGGGGGAAGGATGAATACAATAAAGACTTAATACTGAAAACCATGCTGCTTAAGCCCAGTTCCTGCCCTCTCCAAACTCTTCTTCAAACTACAAATCTACTAATATTCTTAGAGACTATACAGTTAATTATAGAAATGATCTATGTCAAAACGTTCTATGTAAAAAATGTCCAACATTAAAAAAACATGATGCAAAATGAAAATATAAATACATTGTCCACACATAAATATAAAAATAACTGAAAATAAAACATGAATGTAATTATTTTCTAATTGCTGCAGTAGTCTCCAGCTGTAGGGTGAGCAAATGATGCTCATATAGGTCCTTTGCTGACTATGGGTCGTTTTTACTGGATCAGTGTTTTTTTTCCCCCGCAAACATCAACACTCATAGAGCCAACAAAGCATGAGACGTTTACACCTACACAACAAGCTCATGATAAACTCCAAACACTGGCCAAGGGCACATCTTCCCCGTCTTCAGTTGACTGAGACTGACCACAGAAACCAAACAAACACGCAAGCAACATCAATCACATCACACGGTCCAGAGACCATTCGGCTCAGCAACCGCTGTTGCGACGCATAAGAGCGTGGCCCCGGACATGGTACAGCATCTCGGTGAAGGTAAGGGGGCCCACGGTGATCTCGCACGGGCCCTGCACCTTAAACCCAGACTTCTGGTAGAAAGGCACCAAGAAGTCCTCGCACATGAGGACGGCGCGGCGCACGTAGGGCAAGCACCGCAAGTACTGCAGGTAACGCCACATCAGGATGGAGCCTTTGCCCTGCTGACGGAAGGTACGGTGGACAGCTAGCACGTGGATGTGGACAGTGGATCCATGGGGTTTATGAAGAGTCAGCGCATCCTGTGTCGACAGAAAAAGAATCAAGGTAAAACTACTTTAGTAGCTGTCTAATTGCTCTTCCTCTCTGCCAGTGTTGACTAAGTAAATTTACATTACTTTATTTCTCAAGGCTAACAAATTTGAATGTTCAAACTTGAAGAGCATATGCTCCAAAGGAAATAAAACAGCAGAGGCAGAATTCATGTTTCTAACCGTGGTTAGCCGCTCCTGGTCCCAGAGGGAGCCGATGATGAAGGCTACCAGTCTGCCTTCCTCGAACCACCCCAAAGACAGCTCCGGACAGAGTGTGAGAAAATGACGCACCTCGTCCAAGTGCAGGGGACATTCTCCTGACACGGAGATGAAAGCTGTTGAAAAATAGAAGATGAGTGTAACTTAAGTCTTACGTCCCTGGATTCTATACAAAATTACGATTAGATGGTTTGGCTTTAGATAAATTTACTCTATAAATGCCTCGTGCTACTGTAAAGGCGTTACAACTTTAAACACAACAAACCAGTGCTTGTTGCTCTCCACATTATATCATCTGACGAATTGTAATAGAAATCGAATTGAAACGACTTGTAAAGCAAAAGTGGTACTTTACCTTCCCTCTCGATCTCAAAAACACTGATAGCGTCCTCCGGACTGAGGGAGCGAAACTCGCTGGCCGGCAGTGTGTGGCGACGCTGACGTCCGGGAGAAATCGGAGCGCGCGTGTGGAGAGTATTGAAAAAAGGTAGGGCACTCACAACCGACATTGTGATGGATCTTTGTCCTTTTCTTGAAAATGAAGCTCTTTTATGGTTGACTTGCTTCTATTCCTCGGTGCTCCCTCTTCTGTGTTCTGTAGGCCAAGCCCAATTACTTGTTCATCTGACAGCCAAGATCAATGCGTAAAACTGTGCCGCGGTGGAGCAAGTCGCGCGTATTTATACTGGAGGCGCTTAAGCGCACTTAGTCATGAGCTGACATAAGTGGGGGCGTGATGACCAATTTACAATTTGTTTTCACGAAAACGTTAAACTAGCGTGTTTACATCATTTGTTTGGGATTGGGATTATCTCGCCTAACCGTTACGCACGTTCTTACCGGCGATGACGTGTCTGTCAATACCATCACGTCGTTTTTTTCTTAATGTATGGGCCCCTGAAGTCCGATTGTCTGACTACCACGAGCTCACTTTTAAAATCCATCTCGTGATGTTATCTTACACTCCTGCCGACTATATGGCCACACACATGACACATGCCATCATGTAGGCTGTTTGTTGATGGAACAAATCTCCGTTAATCCTTCACAAAACAGTTGATGACTAAACTAATTCCAAGATTTTCCCTTTTGCTTTCCGGTAACAATCATCAAACTTTAACGGGGATTAGAACCTTTGTGGAACATGGATTACATTGTTTATAGGCCTACCCGAGACACTGTTTACAATAACAGTGCCCAATAAGGCATCTGCTAATTTAGGCTACTAGATCTAAATGGTAGATGAATGATGGACCTCTATAACGGCAATAATTAGGCCATGACTCCAGTGGCAAACCCGCCATGATTGTGTTCTTGCTTGTTTGAGAGTGCTTGAGGAAACTTCCCACAGGAGAACCTCGATAATCAGACAACCTCGACTGAACCCACTGAACTGCCAACCAGAACCCAGAACTACTGTGTATAACCATCTTTGTATTTTGGTCGGCTGTATTAGTCACATGCATACCACGACTCGTTACTACTCCGACCGATATACAGACACAGATGTCAGTTCCCAGTTTGTGAAGACTGGGGCTTAATGTTATGATAGGCCCTATACTAGAAGGTATGCCAGGATGAAGCGCGCATGTAGAACTACGATACTGACACCGTGCGGCCAAATTAATTTACCATGTTGCGTGGGTGGAGCTGAACATGTGCTTTATTGTTGGATAGGTTATTACTACCGGTGTTATGTGACTACAAAATAGCTTGTCTTTTAGGTTCTTATTATAGCCTATTGTGCAATTATAGACTGCTATATTCGCTGCATTCCAGTTGATGTTAGGCGCGCCAAATTAAAACAAACACAATTTGCCTTTTAACTCAATTTAACTAGCTATCTAAATAATTATATGAGTTGATTTTTTTTAATATATATAAATTAGTAGGCCTATAGGCTGACAGGTGGTCATTCTGTCGTTGCATATTGTTAACATCTTGTGAGTATTGTCAGGCTGTTATTCCACTCCCTCTTTTGAAACGGCTTCGTCGCTTCTACCAACGTGCGGTGATACGTACCGACGTAAACACGTGCAGGTCCCTGGTTACAGGTTTCTGCTCATTATCCCTTCTCTACCATCCCTCTCGCTCTTTCGCATCATTCCCCGACAACAGCAGCGATGGCGGAACCCGTGGCATCGGAGGCTACAGACGCAGCATCCCCATCCCCGACTCCAGCCCTTTCCCCGGCAGCTAGCCCAGGATCCGAGCCTCCTTCCATGGCGCTCTCTCCTTCAGCTGGAGGATCTGAACGACTCCTTTTCACCCACGACCTAGTCTCAGGTCGGCATCGTGGGTCGGTCCGATTTGGCCTTGTGGTAATGATATATGGCGAGGATGATTTTGACTCTGATTCGGACATAGATGTGGACATAGCGGGCGATGGCGGAGGTAAAGGAGGTGGTGGTGGCGGCTGTGGGGTATGTGCTGTCTCCGGTAACTCTGATACAGAAAACGGTGCTGCGGACTCGCGGACACGGCCTCTGGGAAGAGGTTTTGTACGGGTGCAGTGGTATCCAGATGGAGTAAAGCAAGACGTTCATGAAACCAAGGTAAGTGTAAAATGTAGCACTACTTTCTCACAATATTTAGGCTATTTCATTGTTGGCTGGGTATCACACCCGGGAAATGTTATGCTAACATTAAGGTTGTTCGTTTGTTAGCCAGTATTACCAGCACCACACCAACATTTTAGTCAGCTAGCTAGCTAACGTAAGATGTGCTCATTAGCTGACTATTGCTAACTGTCTTATCCAGTACAACGCCTCGTTGAACACCCGATATGAAGTAGTTGGCCAGCAAGGTCGCAAGGGAATGGACAATATGGCAAGGAACGCAGTGATGCATTAGCTTGCCTTGCTAGCTACTTCACGTTGTCAGTTCAAACAAACTGGTTGTCAAACAGCTACTCGCTACATCTAACGGGAAGAACATATACAGGCCATGGAAAGGATTGCATGTAGGTTCAGTAAATCAGTCAAGCAATTTGCAATGTGCAGAGATTCATGTTGCATACAGAACAAGTTAACAAGCTAAGGTCCATGCACTAACAGCTAACGTTAACCCATTGCCCGGTAGATGGAATCCTGCCAAACAACTTTGAACGTGACAATGACTTATCCTGCCTACATTTGCTGACTTGTGAAAAGTCCCGAGCTCGTGTGTACAAGCCATCTAAAGACCACCAGAATCACAATATTTTTTCAGCTTTCATTGCCATTTACAGCGTGCAGCTGTGAGGCGGTTAGACAGGGTTGTTGCTGGAATTTAATATCACTGTGTCATGGTAGAAAAAGAAAAGCAGATTAATGCTATGTTAGAATTAAAAATGTAATTAGTTAAAATTAAAATCGAATTAAAATCTCTTTCCAGCACATAGTTTCTCTGCCACATCATGCAAGTTGTAGGCCTACATCAGCAAGGATCTACACAGTTATTTGACCAAAGGATGGTCATGCATGATACATTGCTGGGGCAGGGAAAAGATGGAGCTAGGGACTACCAGAGTCCCAACATAACATGATTGGCCTAGAAGGTGCTCCAGCTCTTGCATCCCTTTGCAGTCCATTGTGTGAACATGAAACGCTCTGGTTGAGTCTGGTGTGTGGAGTGGCCTCTGACTCATGACAAAGCCTCATCTTGTTGGCTGTGGAGGAATAATGGGAGTCAGTGGCAGTTTGTAAACAGACTCTATGTTCTTCCGACTTCCACCCAGTAGCCATCAGTCAAGCTGCGATGCTATACTATAGAAGGAGAAGGTTACAAAAAAAAAACACCCCTCGCTTTTCTTGATGTCTGGAACCTACCCCCATAAGAGCACAACCTTGAGATTTGCCAGTGGCTTTTTTGTAATAGAATTTGCTTTCAATCAAAGCTGGGTTGGGGTGGGTGGGTTTAGCAATTTTCATTGGCCTTATAATAATTATGAACCAATTACTATTAAAAATGGTTGAAAGGTTGAGTGACAAGATCTCTGATTAATATTTGCTTGTTAGAAGTTGTGTCTAGTTAGCCTTATATATTGACTATGGAATATAACACAAGAGATTAGCTGTTGGTGAGAGACCATTAGAAGGAAGGTCAGATTGATCCATCTAGGCCTAAGTGAAGCCGGGCATCTTTGGGGATGACTGTGCTATATCTGGCGTTACGGCATCCCATGACGGCCATTTGTCAGGCCTGGACTGCAGCCTCTGCTGGCGTAATTGCTGTCGCCCCAAACCCCTGACTTTTCCACCATCTGTTAACAAGGGTTACTGCTGCTGCTGCTGCTGCTGCTGCTCCTTCCCTTGCTTGACATGAACTACCAGACAGGACTGTTTACTGCAGTCCTCAACATCTTTTGGTGGGCCTAAATCCAATTAGTTTAGGCGGGGTTGCATTTCTACAGTAGCAGTAAGACCCTGTTTTGTAGAGGCATTGGGAGGTGATTGCTTATATGCGACACATATTTGTTGCCCTTCATCAGAGTGAGTCCTTGGTCTCCTTGGAGATCACAAGCACGCAGTCCAACACAGGGGCTGTTAATGAAAATCAGCTATTGAGCGGGACATGCCGTCTCCTTTGAAAAACATCCCACCACCTTGCAGTGTATAGTGTTTGTTGTGGAAATTCATCCTTGGGAGGCAGACACTTTTCAGATTAATAAGACGGGGCACTGCACAACCTGCACAGACACGGCTTTGATTGAAATCTATTTAATGATGAATGCCCGCCAAGGTGTGTGTGTGTGTGTGTGTGTGTGTGTGTGTGTGTGTGTGTGAGTGTTTAAATTCAGTCCCTAAAAGCGAGAAGTCAGTAAACACACTTGACTGCATGCCGTTCTGCGAGTCTCGTTTTCTAAGATAACAGAGAGAGTGGGGCATGCTGATCAAGTTAAGGCATGTTGATCAAGCTGATTTAAGAGCCCACCACCCCCACCCCAGCCCAGCCCTGAAGTGCCCCATCACCGCTGAAGTCATTAGGAGCCAACGCCCTGTCCGGCAGGCCTTCCCCTGGGGATGGATGGAGCGGGAGAAGGAGAGAGGGGGGAGGATTGGAGAGATGACACAGCAGAGGAGGAGAGGAGAGGAGAGGAGAGGAGAGGAGAGGAGATGGGAAGGCTGGGTTGGTGGGGGAGGGGGATGGGGCGGGTGAGAGTGAAGTGGCCAGGTCTGCTGTCGACTTGGGTGCAGTGGGACAGATGGTAGCTATGCTAATTAGCTTGTTTCTCCCCTCTTTATTTTAAATCTAGCCCCCGATGAAGAGTTGGCGTCCCTTATCTGTTATCCCACTCCAGTCTCACACACCCCATTTTTAGAGGCAGCCTCAGTCTTCATGCGGCCCTCAGGCGCATTAACAACAATAGCCTCCATCCGCATGGCCTGCCTCATGTAGCACTTCAGTTTTTTTCTACGGTTGGCTTTTGCGTGGGTGAATATGAATGTTTATTGCCAGAGCTATTTAATATTTGTGAGATGCTGTGAGACACACACACACACACGCACACTCCGCCGTTGCTTCCAAAGCAATTTGGAGAAGAGTCACGTCTTTCCTGGCAATGTCCTAAGCACCAGTGTGGATGAATGCATGGCTCTCCCATCCCATCCCATCCAGGTTTCTGCACACGCTCAGCTCAGGGAAATGGAGTGAACAGGGCCAGTGATTGATGGGGGTGGGGGGGGCTCTTGAGTCAAATGTCACTGAACCCATAAACGTCTCCCAGGCAGGCGGGCTCAATGAGGCATCTGCCATGCTTTTGCTACCCGTCCCAGGACCCAACCTACGCAGCGCACACGAGCGCTCGTTAGCATGTAGCATCGCAGCTTGCTTGCTTTTTTCTGCACAGTCATCCTGTGTGCTCTGAGTGTGCGTGTTGCTATTGGATGAACCTGGTGACTGGTTACCAGCCAAGCCCCCGCAGGCCAGCCCTTTTGTTTACGCTGGTATTCTAGCACTGCTGGGGCTCCGATAGCCGTCACCTAATTAGGACTGGCGATCGCTTTAAATAGGCTTTTAAATTTCCATTTTCTCTTCACTTAGGGAAGCATGTTCCTGTCAGCGAATCTATTTAGGCCATGGCAGCACTTTTT
>NW_027468564.1:53383726-53418726 GCF_046254945.1 Alosa pseudoharengus
TGCAGCCCCACAGCAGAAGCTGAGGGCCATGCAGCTTGGTGGTGGCACATGTGAAATCCTGGGCAGACTCCACCACTTACCAGCAATCTCTAGAATCCTTATTAGCATGTGGCTCCACGCGTTGGAATCTTGCCGCATTCCTACCTCACCCCTCCAGCCTCCCTTTCTCTCCTCCTCCTCTCCTCTCTTCCTCCTCTCCTCTCTTCCTCATCCTTCTGTCTTCGGCTGGCCTGTCAGCGAGCGATGCTGTGTCATCCCGTCTCATCTCCCGGCGTCTCGCTCGGCTCCGTAGCTGGTGTGGCAGGCAGGGCCGCCGCCGCTAAACTGAGCTAATTAGCCGGAGAGGAGGGGAGACGCTGCCTGCTGTCACCTTGCTTTCGCAGCCTGAGCCTCAGGGTTGTTACTCTGTGCGAGAGAGAGAAGGAGAGAAGAGAGGCAGCTCAGGGCCACTTTAAGGCTGTAAAGTTCTCTGAATTTCTGAAAGTGTGTCTCATGAATGTTTGTGAGGCCGCTAGTTGCACATTTAAAATGAGAATACGTCATTATTAGAGTTGCCACTTTTACATTACAGATGCATCATTGATTGTATCAGGTAGTCGGGTAAATATTCATGAGTATGATTAAGCTAGTTGTAATCGATTGATTTTTAACATCATGATAAGTGGAAAGAGCCCTATGTCATTGTTTTGTTGGAGAATGAAGCCATACAGCTCTTCTATTTTACCACTTACTCTGAGTTAACTTGCCCAGGTTTGTCACCAAACCACGCACTTGGGATACGCCCCAGGTAGCTCCCCCTTTGTTCCCCCTTTTCCCCCACTTTGTTTGTTTCCAGTTCACAGAGCTGGAACTTTGTAACAAAGATCTTGAGGAGATGTTATTTTTTTTGGAACATTCAACATGTTAATTGCTTAGCATCAATTGCCCTACCTTAAGATGTGCCACACTATACCATCCCAACCACAGTCCTTAAACGTGAAAATTATTTCAGTAAGAATCACTCATGAGAAGAAGCAGAGAGGTAGAGGGGAGGTGAAAGACTGGAGGCTGTCAATCTCTGTTTGGTGCTTGATACCTCGTGATCATAAAACTATTATTGGAGTCGAGATCGAGGTGTAATTTAGGTTCAACACCTTTAAGATCTTCCAAGAGATACAGCTACTGTGGCAGAGTGACAACTGATTTTAATGCCCGTTTGCGAAACTATTGCACCGATGACATTTATCTTTCTGCAGATAGAGAAGGTACTGCTGTCTTCCTGAGCCTGGTGTACAGAGTTGGATTCTTCCCCCTTTAGTTCCATGAGGCTCCATAATATTAAAGCTTAGAGCAGCCTGTCAGTCTGCAGGCCTTTTTTGAAAACTTTGCAAATGTTATCTTCAGCACCCACACACTCACTATATTTAGCCACGTTTAGCAGTAGCAAGGATCATTGTTTTTTACTGGCAGAAACATGACCCAGGTCCCTGTGGATGGGAAGGCCTAAGGCAAATAAGAACATACACACCGCACACTGTGTGGTGGATTTCTGGCCCTCCGTTAAGCTGGTAGGCCGTGTTGTTGATATGCGGTGCGTGCCCATACATTATGACACGGCATCACGTTGATCCTCCCTAAGCCAGTCGGGCGCCCCATGCAGGTGTCTCCACAGCCCCCCCCCCCCCCCCCTTTCTCTCATCCCCCAGAGCGGCCTGAATGAATGAAGCATATGTCCTGCTTCTCGCCACACTTTTCTCACCACTCTCATGCTCCTCCTGCTAGGGTTGGGGATGGGGGGGGGGGGTCCTAATTATTAGGTAGCTGCAGATTTTGTCTGTTTAGAATTCAGCGAGTTGCCTGGCGGTGCTGCATGGTGGCGTACTGTGCAATGACATTCACTTGGAGCCTCATTTGTTGCTTACGACATCACCCTCTGTTCAAATATTTATCCAAAAACATACAGATGCAGTTGCAGATAACCAGCAGGCTGCCAGCGAGGCTTCTCTCGAGACTGACAATGAATTTGGGTCACTTATTTTTTGCCATGTGCCGCCGACACCCTACTTTTCCCATCATCCTCTTGTGCCTCCCTGTCCTGCAGAGCCCGGGGTTCACACTCCCACACTCAGGAGATGCTGGAGAGACATCTGCTGCACCTTCGCCATGGCAACTTGCCTGTGGAGGTCCCTTTTGAACTGTTGGGGGAGGGGTAGAGGTTGTGACTTACCCAAATATGTCTCCACTGTAGGGTTTATCATCACACTCAGCGTGGAACCTGTAATATGTGGTATTGGGGTGTTTCATTGTCCTTGAAGTTTGGGTGGTTTGCAAAAAGGGTACTCGTTTTTTAACAACTTGCGAGAACTCGAGGAGGGCGGTTAGGGTGTTAGACTGGCTTTCCCTCTGGTGCTCTTTAGTTTCAGGGATTGAAATAGTTGAAAATGTTTTAGAGAAAATCTAGCTATTCAGTTAATACAGGTGAGTGCCTCAGATTTCCTTTAAAACATTTTATGTCTGTATATTCTGCTGTTTCCTTTGGTTCATTTCACTCAGACTTGGACAACTGTCTGGGTATCTTTGAATTCCATCGAATCTGTGCTTTTAGTGTGTATGGTCCTTCAATTTGCTTCGCCTCTGTCTGTAGTGAGTAGTAGAATACAAATTTAAGTCATCACCCCCCCCCCCCTCCATGGTCATTTGCTCCCCCTGAGAAAAGCCGGCGTGCCTCTCTCCTCTCTCCTCCCCAGCATTTGAAATGCATGGAGTCATCTGTGGCTGCCCAGCCCCGTGCAGTGCAGAGCTCTCCGTTCCCATGCAGCACCCTGCCCCACCTGCAGCCGCCTGCCAAGTTGGGAACTGGGCTTTGTTGTTTTCATGAGCTGCCAAACTGGCACTTCTCCTTTGGCCAGTTGGCCTTACCTGCCACAGTCTCCGCGTTATTGCTCTGAAGAGCAAGGCCTTTCTGCGGTGGCCTTTTTGAAATGCCACTGCACACGCGAGCCGT
Source organism: Alosa pseudoharengus (assembly GCF_046254945.1). Classification (NCBI taxonomy): domain Eukaryota; kingdom Metazoa; phylum Chordata; class Actinopteri; order Clupeiformes; family Clupeidae; genus Alosa; species Alosa pseudoharengus. The sequence goes on from NW_027468564.1 coordinate 53,386,710, forward strand.
GATCGGTCAGTCGCTGGCTAGTCTGCTGCCCAAACTACCCACCCCATCTCCATGGCCAGCTTTTGAGCCCTCGTTTTTAATGCAGGCCTCTTCTCCTCAGTGTCTGCTAACAGTACAAAATGCAAAACCTCTTCCTGCTGGATGTGTCAGTTTGTCAGTTAGTGTGTCTGCTGGTGTCCCAGCCCTGCAGAGACCCCTTCCTATGAGCGCCAGTTTCATTAAGTTGTTTTGACTATTAAGAGAGTAAAACACTGTATCTGTAGCCTAGATCTATGTTTTGACTATTAAGAGAGTAAAACACTGCATCTGTAGCCTAGATCTATGTTTTGACTATTAAGAGAGTGAAACAGTGTAGTCTAGATCTATGTTTTGACTATTAAGAGCGTAAAACACTGCATCTGTAGCCTAGATCTATGTTTTGACTATTAAGAGAGTAAAACATGGCATCTGTAGCCTACTGTAGCCTATATCTACACCGGTCAAAAGGTTGGGGTCACTTAGAAATTTCCACTCCATTATAGACAGAATACAAGCTTAGATGAGTTGCATTGTTTTTTTAATCAGGGCAGCAGTTTTCATTATGTGCTTACATAATTGCAAAAGGGTTCTCCAATGTTTTCTCAGTTAGCCTTTTAAAATGATATCAGATTAGTAAACAGAATGTGCCTTTGGAACATTGGATGAGTGGTTGCTGATAATAGGCAATGTAGATATTGCATTAAAGATCAGCCATTTCTTTCTACAACAGTTGAGAACACTTTTGCAATTATGTGCACATAATGTAATCTGAACTGCTACCCTGATTAAAAAAACAATGCAACTGATCTCAGCTGGTACTCTGTCTACAATGGAGTGGAATGGAAATTTGTAAGTGTCTCCAAACTTTTGACCGGTAGTGTATGTTTAGGCTATTTTGCATTGAGGTGTGAAAGTGAAACTTCAGTTGGTCACAGGCCGCTGCTGTACTATCCAAGTGTGTATCCAATCAATGTATCAGGACTTTCTGAATCCAAGGAACTCAGTACTGGTATAAGTAGCTCGGCCACAGAGCACCACTGGTTTATGCTTGATGTCCTCAACTGCCACACAAAGCAAAGTCAAAGCCAAATTAATATTCTACTGAAGTCCTTTGTAAATGTACCTTTTTTCTGTACAGAAAACTTGCTGCTACAATAAACATAAAGCTGCTAAATAAGCAATTACTGACACGATGAATCGGTTATTAAAAACACAAATAGGGACTTTGTATTATTGTATGCACTGCAGGCAGCAACTGGTTAGTAGTCAACAGCTCCATCTGCTCTACTTGCAGCTGAATCGCTTGACTAAGAGAAGTTGGGTCTGGGTTAGAGCTCATGCGGTTGGCATGGGTTGCCCACAGTGGCAGAAGGGTTAGGCCATTAGGTTAGGCTGGGCTCCATCCATCAGGGCTGGAGAGACCTTCTGAAGTGTGGGTACTGCTCGTGATCAGGGCTAGAGAGACCTTCTGAAGTGTGGGTACTGCTCGTGATCAGGGCTAAAGAGACCTTCTGAAGTGTGGGTACTGCTCGTGATCAGGGCTGGAGAGACCTTCTGAAGTGTGGGTACTGCTCGTGATCAGGGCTAGAGAGACCTTCTGAAGTGTGGGTACTGCTCGTGATCAGGGCTAAAGAGACCTTCTGAAGTGTGGGTACTGCTCGTGATCAGGGCTAAAGAGACCTTCTGAAGTGTGGGTACTGCTCGTGACTCGTGACTGTGCTCCACCGTTAGCACTCACCCCTCTCTCTTCTCCTCTCTCCTCCCCTCTCTCTTCTCTTCTCTCCTCCCCTCTCTCTTCTCTTCTCTCCTCCCCTCTCTCTTCTCCTCTCTCCTCCCCTCTCTCTTCTCCTCTCTTCCCCTCTCTCTTCTCCTCTCTCCTCCCCTCTCTCTTCTCCTGTCCTCCCCTCTCTCTTCTCCTCTCTCCTCCCCTCTCTCTCAGCTCAAACTTGAAGATCGATCCATCGTGCCTAGAGACTTTGTACGACGGTTGAATTCCAATGTAAGTAACCCCCCCCCCCCCCCCCACACACACACACACAGAGAGACGCGCACACACACAGACACACACACACTCATTCCTACATTCCCTGTTCTCTTTTAACTCTGGTGCTTTATCGTTGGCTCACTGTTTGATTAAGCTTCTCGCTTAAAGCCGTGGAAGCTTTTGATGAATTGGGTGTTAATTAATGAGACTGTGATGACTTATCACTGAACCGGGCTTGTTGACCCATGTGGATATGAACGTGCGCCCAAACTTCAGAACTTTAAAAAAATTATCATATTCATTTATGATAATGAATATGAGATATATGAGTAAAAATGAAACTTAATAGGCAGAGCCGGCATGTCATACAGTGATCAAGTCAAGTCAAGTCAAGTCAAGTCATTTTTATTTATAAAGCGCATTTAACATGTACATAGTACAATCCAAAGCGTTAAGCATTAAGTGCAGGGGTGTCTGTATATGAAGGTTTGTTTGTGAGATGTGTTTCATCTCTGTGTATTGGTTTCACCCCCACAGGATAAGCAGTGTGGTATAGTCACCAACATTAACATAGAGTGTGCCGTGAAGCTGGTTGGAACCAACTGTGTCCTATATCCTGTCAGCAGTCGAGACCTGCAACACATATGGGTAAGAAGCTCTCCTCTTACCTGTCCATTCTTATTTTAGGTCTCCGCTAACCATTTTCTAGAAAGGTTAATGGGTTTACGTCATACCTGTGGTGATTTTCAGGTCATTCTAACATTGTCTTTTCTTCTTCGTCAGACATTTATGTATGGGGATTACATAGTGTACGACTTCTGGCTGGGGAAGGTCTATGACTTGAGCAACAATATTATCTTGAAGCTTTCCAATGGAGCCAGGTAACTTTTTTTTAATGACTTAATCACTTGTGTTGGGGTTTTTCCTCATATTGAAACAGTCTTTTAACAGCTGTTTAACAGCCTTTTTCTGATGCTGCATGCGTGACCGTGTGATTTTGCTTGATGCAGGTGTTCAATGAGTGAGGAAGATGGCTCCAAACTCTATGACGTCTGTCCTCACGTCAGTGACTCTGTGAGTGGAGCCTCTCGAACCATTCCTTTTTCACTTTCTCCTTTTTAAAAGATGTCATGCTGCAGCTCACACTCCTTTCTTTCTTTCTTTCTTTCTTTCTTTCTTTAACGTCCCTCTCTTCATCCCTCACTTCTCTCCTGTCAGGGGCTCTTCTTTGACGAGGCGTATGGGTTCTACCCAGGCCAAGTTTTGATTGGTCCGTCGAAGGTATTCGCCAACGTGCAGTGGCTGTATGGCGTAAAGCCAGTGTTGAGTAAGAAGACGAAGTTCCGAGTAGTAGTGGAAGAGGTAGGTGGACCCCAGCCAAGCGCACAGATGTAGACGCACACAAATTCACCACATTCGACTGGAGCACTTTGTTCTTTTGATCCCATTTCTGATACGTTAAGTGCTAACTGTTGCTACCTCGAAAGATGACCTTACCATGACATAGCAAATACATATGCAAAGTTATTTAAATGTACACACTCACTTTTCATGGACCTCAGTCTGCATTTTGAATTTTTCTGTATCACTTGTCGGATAACAGTACAGTATATAACTAACTATAATGAAGGTCTCAACATTTACCAGCAGCTATTCAGCCAAGCTAAAAGAATAGAAAGCTGAGCTGGGTCTAAAGAGACTTGTTCCCCCCCTCTGGCCACAGGTGCAGGTGGTGGAGCTGAAGGTGACGTGGATCACCAAGAGCTACTCCCCCAAGGGCTCCGACAGCGTCTACCCCCCGCCCTCCACCATCACCCAGGAGAACCTCAGCAAGTATGTCAGTCACACGCACGCACACACAGACACAAGCACACACACACACGTTGCACCAGATGAGTCCATGCTGTGCAGGGGCTGGAAGGGGCGCGTGTCATTAGCCGCCTTTGTTACTGTGTGACATTGAAATGGACTGCTGCAGCCAAGATGCTCATTGTATTCAAGCCGTAGTGTCATAGTGTGTGTGCGTGTGTGTGTGTGAGATGTCCAGCACACATCTTGTGTTTTGATGCTCTTGTTGAGCAGCTCTAGCCTGCTATAATCATAGTTTGAGTATCCTTTGGTGATTTGATGTGTGTATTCATTCATGTAAGAACATACTGTTCATTTTACCATACAGTATGTGACCTTGGAGTCTAATGATGCTGTGTCTGTTTCAGAGTGAAGCGGTTGGGTTACTATGACCACACGCAGAGGCAGCTGGGTGACCGGGCACTCTATGTGTTCCCGTCCAAGGTGGACGCCACGCGCATCACCTGCGAGGGGCCAGAGGGGGCGCCGGTGCACCCCGAGGATCCCGTCTGCAGGAGGGTGCGTATGTGAGGTCACTCTGGAGCTCTGAGCTTCTCAGGGGTCAACTGTAATCTGCCCCTTCGTCTTTGTAATGTACTGAAGTTTACTGTCCTTCCTGCTGAAGGTCACTCGGCCCTTGTGTCCATTCTTCATGTTCACATCTTGCTTATGTGTTTGGTTTTGTGTGACCAGCTGAAGCGGATGTTTAAGAAGGAGCTGGGGAGGAAGTCAGCGGACAGTGCAGATTCACACGGCAACCGTCTACAGCCAGGAGATAAGCCTGACCACGCAGACGGTAGGTGGGAGTCTCGGGTCAAATTTCTTTGTGATCTTGACCAAAAGTTGAACTGGAATATCAAAGAAAAGGCCCAAGTTGAGGTACTTTGTTTTTGACTGACTTAAAGGAGAAATCGGCGAGTTTTCACATAGATCTCTGTTTCTCGAGGTCATTGAGCACTGTCGGTAAGAAAAAAACGAACACTCGCTGGATTTCTCCTTTAAGATTTCCAAGGATTACATGAAGAACCTGTTTACTTGCCACTTGGCTACTTTCTCTTCTCTTGTGAGAGAGGGGTTTATTATCAGTGGACGAGTGAGATGAGGTCTGTAGTTATGGCGTTCACATTTACTCTCCTGTGCGTGTTCAGGTGAAAAGCAAACTGAGGCCAAGCATGATGGGATAGCGGAGGACCCCTCAGCGCCCCGTTGCCCTAACAACGGCCCCGTGGAGCGGACTGACGGCGTGACGGACAAGGAAGTGCAGACGGGCGAGGAGGGCCACGGCGAGACGCTGGGCGACCTGGACTCGGACGCGGAGGCGGACGACACGGACGACACGAGCTCCATCACGTCGTCGGCCAGCTCCACGGCCTCGCTGCAGAGCACGGGCCTGGGCCACAACCGCAAGAAGAGCATCCCGCTGTCCATCCGCAACCTCAAGAGGAAGCACAAGAAGAAGAGGACCAAGTTCTCCCGCGAGTTCAAGCCCGGCGACAGGTGAGCGCACTGGGGAGAAGGCCAATGGTGCTCAGGCCTCTTAAGCACATGTAACCTGGCACAGTAAATAGTGATGTTCCACCGCACTTCTGGTAACACTCTTGTGCTTCACTTCTGGTAACACTCTTGTGCTTCACTTCTGGTAACACTCTTGTGCTTCACTTCTGGTAACACTCTTGTGCTTCACTTCTGGTAACACTCTTGTGCTTCACTTCTGGTAACACTCTTGTGCTTCACTTCTGGTAACACTCTTGTGCTTCACGGGAGAGGACTGGTCATGCAGTAAAAAGGAGAGGAGCACAGATGTTTAGATTGCTTATTTTGATTTAGAAAGGAGCACAGATGTTTAGATTGCTTATTTTCATTTAGAAAGGAGCACAGATGTTTAGATTGCTTATTTTCATTTAGAAAGATGCAGCAAATTACTAACATTTCGATGTGGTTACATCTTCATCAGAGTCCATTAACCTGGCACAGGGCTCGCTTTGAAAACATTTGCAGAGATTTCAAAAAGCAATTGGTTAACGCTGGGGAGAAAACATCTCTGCTTTATGGGATTGTAGTTGATGGTTGATTTTTGGGGTTACATTTGTACTGCTTCAGGACATGATACTGGATTTCGGTGTTCACTTAGAGCCAGTGGAATTGTTTGCCGTTTGCAAAAAAAAAACCCACACTGCTGAAAAGGCAGTACTGCGCACCGCCCCTTGCTATCGTAGTCCTCATTAAGACTGGCTGCCCGCGTTCCCGTCCTCTCTCTGCAGTCTGTAGAAAGTGTTTCAAGCTTCACCTAGGATGCCAAGACAGACAGGAACTGCAGCAAATGCCTTAAAAATGTCAGAAGAGCAGTTTCCAGCAGGTTTTTGTTATGGGCAGGGCCGCTCTGAGCAGCTGGAGCCTAGCTGAGTCGGTGTCAACGTCTGCTCTCCCAACGGGACCACAGTCTGGGCATTCACAGCGCTGTCACTCACCCTGCATGCAATTACCTACAAAACCTAAAATATGAATTCTTTGAAATGTACATGTTACAAGCAGATGGGTGCAATAAAAGGACAGATGCAATACTCTTAGTATACTAAGACTTTTTGCAGTTATTTTTTTAAAAGTTATAATTGGAGGGCAGAGGGTGCAGGTTGAAGCATTCTGGTTAAGAGGTCTGGCACGGTCATTTGCGCCGCAGGCAGCCGGACACTTAACTTGGCCGCCTGCTCCCACTCCAGTAGTGCTGTCTGCGGACACACAGCATTGCGCTGCAGTGAGTGCTTGGCACAGCGGACCGGGCTCATCCGTCTGCCAGAGTATCATATCATCATAGTCATCATCATCATCTTCATCATCATCATCAGCAGCAGCAGCGCAGCGGCCGGCTCAGGCCATCGAGCGGCGCGGCCAAACAAAGGAGCTGTTCATCGATCGCACTCTCGAGCCCCTCTGGAGACGGCTAGCGCTTCTCTTTCCCGCTCGGCCAATCGTTGGTGCCTCTCCCTCCGGCTCCCTCCGCTCTCAGCAGACAGGGCCTGGGTTGTCTCCGCTCTGCTAACGAAATGCCAACATTGCCCTCAGCCTATGTACCAATTAGCATGTGACTGTACTAACACTACTGCAGACCTGGTTTCTTAACATTGCTTTCCATGTTGTGCTAGCCTTTGTATAGTATGCTGTGTGGTTTAGGAAGGGATGTCTGACCCTGTCTGACCAACACCTACACCCCCCTCCCTCTCTGTGTTGTTCCTGCTGACAGGGTGGCGGTGGAGGTCGTCTCCACAGTGACCTCGGCTGATGTCATGTGGAAGGACGGCCGACTAGAGACGGGCATCCGCTCCAATGACCTCATCCCCATCCAGCACCTGGACAACCACGAGTTCTGCCCTGGCGACTATGTCGTCGACAAGCGATGTAAGTGACCTCACAATGGCTCATTCATAGACTCCATATGCTTCATACATATCTAGATCTACGTGGTGAATTATGGCACAATGCTGCAGTGGCTGTTTTCTTTATGATGCTTCAACGCATATTAGTTTGTGCTAGTCTCAGTAAGAAGTAGATTGCCACCTGAATGCTAGGATTTCCTAGACTTCAAAGTACATGGATTGGAATAGATAAGAGGGCCTTAGTGGCCTTAGGGTTTGCTTGCAAATTATAGAGTGTGTGTGTGTGTGTCTTTCTCTCTCAGCCTCCGCTCCCCAGGACCCAGGGCTTTATGGGGTCATTCAGTCAGGTGACCACAAGGGCAGGACGTGTGCTGTCAAGTGGATCAAACTCAACGCTGCGGGCGACGATGTAGAGGTCAGCCAACTCAGTGTGGGGTCACAGTGTGGTTGCCATGACGTCGGCAACATCAGTTGCACTGACCCGGTCACCTCTCTGAAGCCTATCTCTTTATCCATCAACAAATGATATGATTCATTATATAATAATCAACCACTGAACCTAACGACAATGTGTGGGTTTTGTTGTGCAGAACATTGAGTTAATGTTTATTTTGTTTACGCTTGCATATTCATTTGTTTTTCCATCGTCTAGGTGATTGGTGAAGAGGAGGATGTCAGTGTTTATGACATCGCTGATCATCCAGACTTCCATTTCCGCACCACGGATATAGTCATCAGAATAGTCAACCCTGACCCAGAGGACTGCGAAAATGACAGTGTAATGTCCAGTTATTCCATCTATAGACAGTCTTAAGGGAATTTCATCACATTTACACTCATAACCAAGCTTCGAGTGAGAGCAGTCTTAGTGGGCCAGACATGAGAATCCTCTAATACCCACTCATAATGTCTACTGGCATTATCCCAAAGATTCCTTCAAACCCCACCTTGAAGGACTTGAGTCCGTAAATAGCTTAAACCGCATTTGAAATGTCTGGTCACCCACATGCCCACATCTCCCTGTGGTTGTTTCCAAACATGCCTGGACATAGATGTGGCTATGCGAGACGAGAGTGTAATTACATCTTTGTGTGTGTGTGTTTTTTTTTTCTCTCTCTATGTGCAGACGTCAGTGGGTCATGTGTCCAGAGTGGATGTCAGCAGTAAGGTGGAGGTGGTCTGGGCTGACAACTCCAAAACCATCGTACTGCCACAGGTACTGAATCAAGCACAACACAAGCACAACACAACACAACACAAACACCAGCACACAAGCCCAAAACAAAGCCATTCCCCGCTGCATATCTCTGATCTCCAAGATGGTGTCTGGAACTGCCTCTCTGAACTTATGTTAAAGTCTGAGCTGTTTCTCGTGGAGATGAATGGCCCTCACATAGTCATTGCAGAGGAGTTGAATGAAGTTTAAATTGGATCATTTAGATACGGCTGAACTGCTCCATTACGTTCTGTACTTGTGCTCCTTGACTTGATTTGAGCTCTCGATTGATGGATGTTCTCTTGCCCCCGTCTGCCCCATCCGCAGCACTTGTATAATGTGGAGTCGGAGGTGGAGGAGTCGGACTACACCTCCGTGGAGGGCAGCAGCAGCGGCGCCTCCTCCGAGTGGGAGTGGGAGGACGAGAGCGACAGCTGGGAGACGGTGGAGGAGGAGCACAAGGAGGACCCGGCGCCGGCCCCAGTGCCCACCGCGGCTACCGCCGCCATCGCCGCCCCCGAAACCACGCCCCTGATGCCAGTCAGCGGGGACACCCCGGGGGCCGTCGGCGCCGCCGCTACCGCGACCCCCGACCCGTCGGCGGCCGCAGCCGCCACCACGCCAGGGATCGCGGAGGAGAAGCCCGGTAAGGAGGGCACGGCGCGAGGCTTGAGGGAGCTGAAGGAGGCGCTGAAGATCCTGGAGAGCCTGAAGAACATGACCGTGGAGCAGCTGTGGACCGGCTCGCCCACCTCCCCGACCTCCGTGGAGCCCTCGGCCGCCGCGCCGACCGCCACCGCCGCCACTGCCGCCGCCACCACGCCGGCGTCCGCCGAGCCGGGCGCCAAGCCCACCAAGGAGAAGCGCTTCTTGGACGACATCAAGAAGCTGCAGGAGAACCTCAAGAAGACGCTGGACGTCGTGGCCATCGTGGAGGAGGAGCGCAAGGAGGGCGCCGCCGAGGAGGAGCGGCCCGCCGCCACGACCGCCTCCGCCGCCCAGCCGCAGGCCGAGCCGCAGACGCCCGTGCGCTCCGAGTGGCCCAGCGACACGCCGGTTCTGTGCCAGCAGAGCGGTGGCAAGCCTGGCGTCACCTTCACCAGTGCCAAGGGAGAGGTGTTCTCCGTGCTGGACGAGGCTCCAGGTAATTTGAACCTAATGAACTCTGCTGCTCTGGGGAAGGGAAGAATCCATTGCCCCATTTCTCCTCTCCTCACTGCAGTAAAAGTTGTGCAGTTAAAGCAGCACTAGGGAGCTCTGGTCTAAAACTAGCGCGCTAACTACCTAAGAAGCATGCAATAACCTTGCAAACACCACCTTACAGCCCAGTTGGGACTGTGTAATAGCCTGGATTGGAAAAAAAAACTAGTTGCCTATAAAAACGCATGCCTCAAAAAGAGGCAAGTTGTTGCTTTAGAAGAAGGTCTGTCATGTTGCATTACACTTTCACTGTACTCAAATCAGGACTCTGGGATGTCCGGACTCGGAGAGATTAAAGAAATGAATTTTAGGATCCCTCCTTTTCAAGTTGGTTAAAAATAAGGGTTTCAGGGACACCACTTCTCATCCTGACCTTGTTGCTGGGCCTAGTTTTCGACGCTGGCACTATTTTAGAATCAGCTCTCTCTATCTTGAATTGGCTCAAGGTGTAGTGGCTACACCATTCATCAAATCTCCTCCAAAAAAACTAAGAACTTTCAGAGGGGTGAAGTTTTGAGACAAACGCTTATCTCTTCAGTTACATTTTAATATTTGTCTCTGCTGCGTTTCCTCTCCCTCAGAGACTCACACCTTTAAGATCATGGAGTTCCAGCCGGCCGAAGCCAAGAAGTTCTTCAGCACGGTGCGGAAGGAAATGGCTCTGCTGGCCACCTCCCTGCCCGACGGCATCATGGTCAAGACCTTCGAGGACCGCATGGCAAGTCCAGGCCTTATCCACTGAGCACCACCAACACACACACACACACACGGACACAAACACAGGGACACACACGGATATACACACACAGGCAAAACTTGACCAGACTGAGATGATTTCTTCTCAGCCTACAGATGCATGCTGAACAGAGAACAGTGTGCCTTGAATGATGGTTGATCTGATAGAGCGTGTGTGTCTCTGTTCCTGACTAGTGTGTGTGTCTCTGTTCCTGACTAGTGTGTGTGTGTGTGTGTGTGTGTGTGTGTGTGTGTGTGTGTCTGTGTCTGTTCCTCACTAGTGCGTGTGTGTGTATCTCTGTTCTTGACTAGCGTGTGTGTATCTCTGTTCCTGACTAGTGTGTGTGTATCTCTGTTCCTGACTAGCGTGTGTGTATCTCTGTTCCTGACTAGTGCGTTTTTCCTCCGTGCTTCCTGCTACAGGACCTGTTTTCTGCTCAGATCAAGGGCCCCACACGCACACCCTATGAGGACGGGCTCTTCCTGTTCGACATTCAGCTCCCTAACATCTACCCTGCAGTGCCCCCCCTCTTCCGCTACCTGTCCCAGTGCAGCGGCCGCCTCAATCCCAATCTCTATGACAACGGCAAAGTGTGCGTGAGCCTGCTAGGCACCTGGATTGGCAAGGTAATGTGCTTTGGAACTAATGTTTTTGCTTTAGGGAAGACCTGTAAGGGGGCACTTTAAGTGACCAGTTATCTATTTTGGACTTTTATGGGGCCTGGCATTTGATAAGGCTTGTTTTATACCCATTCGTCAGTTCATATATTTTGAGTTAGACTCATCAGTTTCTTATGAGAAGTGGTTTTAGAAGTGGTTGAGTACCTGAGTCATTTTGTGTGGGAGCCTTTGAATCAAAAAGACTGTAAGACCTCGAGTCCTGTGATGAGATTTGTATGACTGTGAGAGAAAGTGGCAAATTAATCGACTCATTCTGGCTGGTGGAGATTGAGAATTCTTGCATTTAAGTTTGCCACCCACTACATGTGTTCTGTGGTTATTCTGTCCTGCAGGGCACAGAGAGGTGGACCAGTAAATCTAGCCTGCTACAAGTGCTCATTTCCATCCAAGGTCAGTGAAAACCAATATAGTTTCATTGATGTTTTCTCGTTACATGCTAATTTAATTGATGATTGACTGTTATAAGGATTTATTGGAGTCTTTTTTTAATTTCATCATAAACACTAGCCTGACGTTGTCATACTCAAATTCTAGTCAGAATATGAGTCTGATACTGCTCCATTGGGACGTAATTATAGGGCGTGTTTCAACCGATACAGTGGGGGAATGCCTCTGCATTCAATTGGATAGACCTAACCAATCAGTGCAACGAAATAGCTTACCATGACATTTAGGAAGAACACACAAACCATCCTTCTTCTCCACAAATGCCTTGATTTCTGGTCTTTTGTAAATGTTTCATTTATATATACTTCTAAAAATTTATATCCATTTTGATAAGGTTTGAGGATTGCTTTAATGAAATAGTTTTGATGTATGACCTGCCTGGTAGGAAGAACAGGAGCCATTCTTATTCTAGTCCTGTAGGGCCATTCAAGGTGAAGCCACCTGCCCCGTCCTGCTGCCTGTCTGATCCCATTGCAGATGTATGTTTTATTCATATGGGCACAGACTGCGGCGAGAATCTCATAAAAGCTCCTTGATACCTTAAGCAGATCAAAGTAGGGATGCGGCAATGGGGATTTCAACTTTTAATGATTCTTTTTTTTGTAATGTAATAGAATTTCTGTCCCAGTGAGCCTCCGTATAGGTTCTGCAATGCAGAACGACAGTCTAATTTTGTGTAATGAATAATTTACATGCCTGAAGATGTTACACTGGGTCCTAATAATGAGGAGTTTGGATATGCTTTTTATATATCTATAGATATAGATCTGTTATTAAAGGAACCGTATGTAAGAAATGTATTTCAATTAATCATAAAATGGCCCTGATGTCACTAGACATTAAGAAATCATGTTCATTTCAAATACTTATATCACTGACAACAGTAGTAAGACCAGGATCTTGTCATTTAAAAAGTGAAGTTGCAGCCCTCAACTGATGTTGATGTTGTCATGTTGTGTTTTGGCCTGATGCGCCACCCTCCACTTATCTACTAATCACAAAGTCAGTGTTTCGGCATCCGGGTTGCCAGCTCTGCCAGTCAGGGGGGAGGGGGAGGGGATACACCGCTCTACAGTAATTTGAAAGTGATTGCAGCACCAGTTTTGGCCACAATCTTACATACGGTTCCTTTGAATAATTCAATGTGGACTGGCCAGTACTCTGCTATCAGTAGACATCAGTGTGACTGACTCTTTGTTGCCGTAGGTCTCATCCTGGTAAATGAACCTTACTACAACGAGGCCGGCTTCGACAGCGACCGGGGACTGCAGGAAGGCTACGAGAACAGCCGGTGCTACAACGAGATGGCGCTGATCAAGATGGTGCAGTCCATGACCACGCTGCTGCAGCACCCCGTGGAGGTCTTCCAGCAGGAGATCCGGGAGCACTTTGACGCCTGCGGCTGGCGCCTGGTGCACCGGCTAGAGTCCTGGCTGGAGCTGGACGGCACGGTGGTGGAGCGCGGCAGCGGAAAAGCGGGTACCGGAGGAGGAGGAGGAGGAGGAGGAGGAGGATGCTTCCGAGACCGAGAGCCGCTGGAGGAGATCCCCAAGGCGCTGGCGCACAGCAGCCCCAGCAAGGAGGAGGACCTGGAGGACTCGGGCCTGAGCCACTCCACCACGGCGGCGGCCGGGGGCTCGTCCGGGAGCGCCTCCACCCTGCAGCAGGACCTCAGCCAGAGTTCGGACTGCGAGGGCTCGGTGACCGGGGGGAGTGCGGGCGGCGGAGCGGTGGAGGGGTCGGACGGGGTGACGACGACGACGACGACGTCAGACGGGGCGGCGGCGGTGTCCACCACGCAGGGCTCGAGTGGCGTGTCGCAAACCAAGGAGTCTCAGCCCACGGTCAGACCAAAGAAGCGGAGAAAGAGCTACCGCAGCTTCCTGCCCGAGCGCAGCGGCTACCCGGACATCGGCTTCCCGCTCTTCCCCCTCTCCAAGGGCTTCGTCAAGAGCATGTGTGGGGTGCTGCTGCAGTACCGCGCCGCCCTTATTGCTGCTGGCATCGCCGAGCACAGGGAGGACAAATAAGGACCGATCCCCACCACCCTGTCGCCCCCTCTCCTCACCCCCACCACCCTGTCGCCCCCTCTCCTCACCCCCACCACCCTGTCGCCCACTCTCCTCACCCCCACCACCCTGTCGCCCACTCTCCTCACCGCCCTCCAGTCGTCTCTGCTTCTTGGCACTACTCCAAGAAAAGATTTGTTCTCCCCCCTCACCTGCCTGCAAAAAGCTGCACTGTGCCCCCCCTCTCTTGCTCTCTCTCTTTTTCCCTCCTCTCCAGCCAGCTGCATCCTCCTCTCACACGCTCTCTCTGACTGTCACTCTTTCTTTCTTTCTTTCTTTATTTCTTTCTTTTGTTCTTTCTTTCTCTCTCTCTGACTCTTTCTTTCTTTCTTCTCTCTCTCTCTCTCTCTCTCTCTCTCTCTCTCTCTCTCTCTCTCTCTCTCTCTCTCTCTCTCTCTCACCCCCTTTGTGCTCCAGAAGCATTGTGTCCCAGCAGCCTACTGCCTTTACCTGTGACCTGAGGAGACCCTCGTCGCCTTGTCTTTGTACTGAAATGCCTAACTAGAGCCACTCCCCTTCCCTTCCCCCTTCCCCACAAGCTGTGTTTGTACCCATTCCGAGTTCCTTGAGCGTCTCGAACATAAGCTACCCCCACACTTCGTCCCTTTTTTGACAAATGCCGTACCCCCAAATACCCCCCTCCCCACCCACCTGATGTTGTTCACTGATACTCTGGTCGCTCAGGGAGACATGGACACTGAAGGCACGGCTCAGCCACAGTAGGGAGGAGGCTGAAACGGACCTTTTTGAGACCCAATCGAGTCTTGACTGAGCCATTCGAGAGCCCTTATTGAGCCCTTCTGTGTGATTTCAGTTTCTCAGAAGGGTTTTGGTGGGCCCCTGGAAGAAGGCAGGCAGGACGGGACAGATCCAACCAAAGCCAGAAGGCTGTTGATGTTTCAGATGCTGTTGGTTGGGTCCCCTAGTCCTGCCCATCACTGCTGTGGAAGGGGTCAGAGTCCCTGATAGGCCATTCATTGAACTGTTACCACACAATGGGTTTGCACAAGTTAGCCCAGACTGCCCCAGCTGAAAAATTGATGGATGTTGTTCTCATTTTCATCAGTGTTGCCATGACATTAACTGTTGCCCAGTCTGACTTGTAGTCTTTGCTTTCATTTTGGACTACATATCCCAGCAAGACTTAAGTCTCTGGTCCTTGTCTTCATACCCCATTTTGCTGTTATATTTTTTTTTGCTAAGTTTTTAACCAGTTTGGTCAACAATCTGATTTGAAAATTTACAATGAAGTCTTTAAAGGTTGACGTTCCTGATAGTTTTCTTTTGCCCTAAACCTGCACACATGCACCCATACACATCAAGAATGTTTGAAAACTGCCCAGACACTTAGCTTCACAACAACAACAACAATAACAACAACAGCCCGTGCTACTTTTTCTTGGCACCTTGCACCAAAAACCATGTAGACATTTTGAGTGTCAAGTTTACATTACTAAAGCCAGATACCTGTTGCACTTTCTTGCAGTTCTTAACTCCATGTTCTTGACCAGGTACCAGACTTGGTGTAACGTGTAGAATGACGCTAGACACAGTCAAAGTTGGAGCTCCAGAACACCTGTATGACCCTGTACAGCTCATTCCATCTTTTAAGTACTTTTAAGAACACCAAAAAAAATTCTCATGACTTCATACAAAGTTTTCTATGTATTTGCCTTGACAACCTCATCTTCACTTTCCCCCCTTTTTTCTTTGTGAAATGCACTTGAAAATACTCTTGGAAGTATCTGCCCCCCCTGTCCTGGACAGTGCCCTCTACAGGGTGGGCAGACCTCTCAGACACTGTCCCAGCATTGTCCCCCTTATCCCTTGACATGTCCTCCTTTTTTTACGATGCTGTGTCTCATGAACATGTTGCCTTACTTGAAATGAGTTTTGGAGCTCGACACTCTTAACCAACCAGGTTCCATCTCATCATCAACCTCTTCACCCAATCAGCACGTTTCTCCTGGCGAGTCTTAGCCGGGTCCCAGCCGAGGCAAGGGGCTTTCGCAAGGTTTTTAGGATTTATGAAATATTGATTTCCACTCCGGTCTCCCCCAGAACCACTTCATGCTGACTTTGCATCCTGAGCAGCTCCCCATCTCTGGCTTGTGTAGAGGGACGGCTCATTTACCTCATCTAAAAAGAGGTTAATTGCCACTGTAACCAAGGCGATGTTTCACTGAATTTTTAGGTCTTTTAGACCTCCATGGCTGACGAAGGGGGGTGTTTGGGAAATACTCATGCTTAGATTATCTTTTTTATTATTATTTTGAGAAGCACTAGATAAGATGGTTTCTAATCAGAACACTGTTCTTGCCAACTGGAAAAAAATTGTCAGCATTCATAGATCATTATTTGCTGACTGCCATTGTTGTGTTTTACCTGTTCTTTGTATTGTATTGAAACTTGATTTAATGCATTTATGTTTATAATGTTGATAATAAATAAGGCAGTATTACTACAATGTAGCACTCTTATTAACGCCAATCCTGTGACCACCCCACACGGCCACCAGGGAGCAGTAGACCACCGGTGCAGACCGCTGCTGGTTGAGGCGCAGTCGTTTCAACTCCTTCTGATTCTGCTTGAATTTTTTATGTTTACATCCATTTCAGACTGCAGTTTTTTTTACACTGGGGGGGGGGGGGGGTTGTCAATGGGTAAACTATGGATCAAAGGGTAGGCTAGCATGCTTGCTTTTTAAAATTCTCTTGCTTTTCTTTCTTTCTTCCCTTTTTATTTTTCTTTCTTAAATATATATCGCAGCTGCTTCTTGTACAAACAGAGAAGAGCGTCTCACCGACTTGGTTCATTTTGACCTTAGATGATGTCTTGTGGGACACAATGCAGTTCAGAACCAAAAATAAGTGAACAAAATGTAGTCCCCCAAGAGCAGCCCGCCGTCCTATGATTTCACAGGAACGCATTTTTCGGCAAAGTATTCATTTCTGTCTCTGATTTTGTTGCCTGTCAGTCCTGAACCGGTCTCCTCACTGCCCCTGTGACCCCCCTCTCGTCCTCCTCTCTTATTTCTCCATCCCTCCCTCCCTCCCTCCCTCCCTCCCTCTTCCTCCACTCCCACGGAACTGAAATGTGAAGCGACGTCTGGGAACATTGAAAACCGATATCAAGCACATGAAGCTATGGACATTTTTATTTTTTCTTCTGTGTATGTGTACAGTACTCTGAAAATATCATAGATATGAGTGACTACAGCCAAAGCATGTAACATGTTGCTTTAAGCCTTAACCGGCTCCACACAAGACTTGACTTGTATGATGTTGACATTTCCACAGTGGCCTGTATTGGTTAACTAATAAACAAAAATAAGATTTGTAGCCTGATTCTTCTGTACAGAAGTCATGATTATATAAAATATATAAATTAAATATATATATCTATATCTATATGTATATATATTTAAAAGAAAGGGAGTTGTGAAAGCGGTCATGTGAATGCTTGGGGCATAATATGTATAAATTGCTGAGAGTGTGTTGTATTTTCTTTTTTGGATTTATTTGTAATTTTTTACAGTTATTTTGGTTGCATTAAAGATGAACAACTGTAAAAAGCGATGCATTAAAAACTCTTTGCAAGCAGAACCATAGCAACTACGGTGTCAAGACAAATGTCATGCTTTGTTGACTCTCCCATGCACCACAGTATACCAAGACAAGATTTAGAAGTATGATTTTATTTTAGAAGAAAAAACTCCAGCAAATCCTTTTTTTTTTTTTTTTTTTGGTTTTGTGCTACAAAAAATACAGACATTTGCAAAGTTTAAAAATAGAATTCTCTATCAGACAGTGTCCAAGAAATGGCTTAAATCATCAGAAGAGTAAAAATGACAGTTCTCTAACCATCACCATACACACCTGAATATAATTTGTTTTCCCCTAGAGGCCATAGCAAAAAAAAATTACAAGAACAGCAATCAGATTGCTTTACAGTAGCAACATTTTTGGAAACAAACAGGAGATTGATTTGATGGGATAGCTGTATCATGGAGCAAACGGAGTCATTTATTCATGAGAAACCTGTCCGCAGCAAATCCTCTCTCTTCCCCACCTCAAGTAGGATCGCATGAAATCAGACATCACAACTGTTTCTGCTAGTGACCAGAGGTCCATATGCTTTCATCCGTGCCACTTGATATTGTACAGTCTATTTTTGATTTAGAATTTGCCATTGCTTTTCTATAGCTCCCTTCAGCCAAAAGCATCATTGGGAGCTTCATAAGAGAGGTTAGCTATGGTGTTGATGAGCATGAGGGGACGGCTGAGCAGGGCCTTTGTCGTGGTGCCTTCAGCTGTGCTTTCATCTCCAGTAAACTGCTGTTCACACCACTCCTCCAGCCACTAGGGGGAGCTACACCAAGGCACACCAAACAGAATAACAAACTGAACTGCATGACCAGCAATAACAAAACACATGCAGTTTTTCTTTTGTCTTTCTTTTCTTTTTTTTGCATAGATAACGGAGACATTTGCTTTGGATTTCTAGTCTTCCTAACCAGATATTGTAAACGCTTGGACATGGAATAGCTTTTACACAGGCAGTTTCACAGTCAACACAGAACTGTCACAGGACTTGAAGCCATACTTTTCTATCCTTTGAAGACGAGTAGCTGTGTGCTTCTTAACAGTTAAGCTGAATGTAGGTCTAGAAAATGCATGCCTGTAGTAGGCCTATTTCTTCCCTTCCAGTTGAGTGGTGGCATGCTAATTGGCCTATTAGTTCCCTTCCAGTTGAGTGTTCAATGGTCACCACCATGTCATATTTCACATTTCAACAAACAGGCTCTGCCTCATTCCTCCTCACTCTTTGCTAATTATTTTCCCCCAGGCTACGGTCTCCTCTGTTCCCTGACTACTATGGGTCAGGGGGGACGAAAAGAGAGATTGCAGTTGACAAGAGAGAGAGAGGGACTACCAAGCAACATATGAGGTACTAAAACGTCTTTCTGGAGAGACCCATGTAAGTTGTTTTTTTTTTCTTTTCTTTTTTTTTAAACGCCTTTCTCTGACAATACAGTACATACTTTTTTAAAAGGTGCATTTATGTGCAGTAAAGTCAAGACACATCTTCGCAAAAACAGTCAGACGTCGAGTCACAAAGGACACCCACAGACGAAAACGACAAAAACAAATCAGTGAACTGCCATCTTGTGTCCTTGATGACGGTTCACTCACTCTCTTTGTCCTGTCTGCTGCATCTGCTTGGGCAATCCCACTGAAGTGTGCCGGGGGTCACAACCTCTGTCCCCAGCAGTGTGAAGTATGAATAGGAAGGCCTAACCTTTCACAGTGTCAGCTAATGAATCCACAGGAACTGTGCATGTGGTTGCTAAAGCAGCTCTCAAACCAGTCAATATCTCCTCCACAGCCCCTCCTTATATTCCTCTCTGAGCTGTGTGGTGCACTTGTTTAATCAACCACACAGGCAATCACCCCCCCCCCCCCCACACACACACACACATATACACCTCCCCCCTCATCATGTCTCCCCCTGTGTGTATTAAGGCAGGACAGTCATCTATAACGGTGTTTGTTTGTTGTTGTTTTTTAAGGAAGCGAGCAGCAGCACTATTTTCTCCAGAGTGCCTGAATCCCAAGTTCAGCTTTCTTTAACAGAAATAGTGGAATAGTGTAGTCCAGCAGGCTCTCCTCTTCAGTTCCAAAGGGAACATAAAGGCTGACGTGTGCTCAACCAGTCAGGTTGATGTGCAGGGGATTTTAGAAAGGGCCGGGTAAGGGGGGGGGGGCGGCCTCATACAATCAAAAGAGTGACAGCTGGGGTTGCGATGGGCGATCGGGGGGAGGACAGTTACAGAGGGGTGGGGGGGGGACTGCCCCTACCGACCCGCAGCCAAAGACCCAAGAGCAGGTGCCACTAGGGCCATCCACCCACCCTGATCTCCGCTTGGCCACACCTCAACACTACACTTGCAGCTCTTTTTGGTTGGTGGAATATGCTGGGGTAAACAGCATGGGGCGGAGATGTTGTGATGGATGCGGTGCAGCACAAGAGTAGTGTGCGTAAGTGTTTCCTCCTCCTCCTCTTCCTCCTCCACTCTCACATGACCCACGTGACTGCCAGGGTATGTGTGTGTGTGTATGTGTGTGTGTGTGTGTGTCTTGGGGGGGGAGGGGGTTACATCATTGCCACCGCTGGCCTTCAGCTGCCTCACATCTCTCTGAGTCAAAGCAGCCTTGACTTGCCAAACATCCGAACAACAACAAAAAAAAACTAAACGAAAGAGATAGAAAGCAAATACAGACTGCATACGAGCAAAGATAATTCAAGTTGAGTTGACACCCCGGTCTGTAAAAAAAACAAAACAAAAAAAAAAAACTTGCTGCAGTGTGACTGGTTAGTGCTTTGTTTTTAAACTGCGGGCAGCGTGGTGAAGGGATACTACATTACAGTACTACTCTCCCTCCCTGCGCCGTGTGCCCAAAGGCTCGTGGGGGCAGACAGCACGGCTAGTGGAGTTGCTGCCTGCCTGCGGCCTGGGTCCTAGTAACACACTGTCACTACACATTCACAGCCATGAGCGGCTCGCGCGTAATGAGAGGCGGCAGCAGCGCGAGCGTGGCTTACTCAGCGTCACCCCCAGGGGGCGTTGTTCTCATCGCTGGGAACGAGGGATGGGGAAGAAAGAGAGAGAGAGTGAGAGTGGGAGAGGCACATGGAGGGGAGGAAGAAAGAGGAAAGTCAGTAGAAAAATAAAAAAAATCATCTCAGTTGTCTCCAGAGGCATTTATCACAATATTAGACCTGGGTCAAATCCATATCTGCTGCATCTTGCGTCGAGATGTCACGCATGACATATCTGGGTTATTTGGAGCCACTTTTGGAGTGCTGCCTGGAATACAACTGTATTTTCAAGGACTCATGCCATCTTTAAACGTCGTGCCCCCACTTCCTTGACATTTGTCTCGTCATTGGATATGCATTTGACTCAGATCTACACCAAATTGCACTTTCCTTTAAAGCAGCAAGAATAAAATAGTCTGAACTGGCGCAGTCGTAGCCTTTGGGGTGGTTGAGGAGGTTGTGGCGGTCGGTCGGTCGGTCGGTCGGTCCTGCGCGTCTTCGCTCTAGCTGGCGATGAGCCGAGCCAGACTGCCATGCACCTGGGCCTGCACCGGCCCGTAGTCCACCAGCTCCCCGTCCACCGTGATCGTCCCCTTGGCCGAGTAGGGCTCCAGGCGGAGCGCCCGCACCTTGGCATAGACCAGGTGCGGGCAGCTGGCGTCCACGTGGGCGCCCTTCTCCATGGCCAGGAAGAGGCGAAGCAGGGTGGCGCGCGAGATGCCCGCCTTGATGTAGAAGAGGTGGATGAGCCCGTCTTCCAGGGTGGAGTCGGGCGCCGCTTGCAGGTCCTCCGACAGGTGCGACTGGTACATGGCCAGAACCAGCACAAAGTCCTCCTCGGGCACCACCGTCCAGTCGCTGGGCACCGGCTGGTCCAGGGGCACCAGGAGGGAGTCCGGGGGCCCGCCGCGAGGGCCCAAGGCCGGGGCCAGAGGGGGCTTGTCCTGGCCCCGCTTGGCCTTGAAGGCGTTGTTGGAGTTGCAGTAGTTGTGGAAGGTGTGCGTGACATTCTGGCCAGGTGAGGCTCTCGAGGAGCGGCACACCAGTGACGAGCAGAAGCCGTGGGGGGAGGAGGAGGTGGGGTGGGGGTGCGTGTGGGCCGACGGCACCTCCGAGGTAGTAGAGGACGACGCGGGACACGGCGGTGTGTCTGTCGATGTGGACGCCGCCGCCGCTGTCTCTGCTGGCAGGTAGGCCAGCTTGCCCTGGTAGACGCGCAGCGACGCCAGGCGCACCAGCGTGCCCACGGTGAAGCGGGCGGCGCCCACGTGCCGGTACTTCTCGCTCTCGATGTCCACGTCGGCCACGAAGCCCCAGGCCAGCGACAGGAAGGAGAAGAGCCGCTGCGGCTGCGGCGCCGAGCCCAGGCACACGGACGTCAGGTCCAGCCGCGCCACCAGGCCCTTGCACAGCAGGAAGCCGCAGCTCACCAGCAGCTCCTCGCTGGACACCGGCTGGGACCTGTCAGGAGAGAGAGAGAGAGAGACGCCGTGAGCTGACGCGCCGACCACGGAAGACAAAGGACACCGGCGGGCCCAGCTGGTGAGAGGGTGGAGAGGTCAGGAACCCCCCCCCAGACACACACACTTTACCCCCACCCCAAAAAGCCCTCTACCCCATATACCCCCACCCCCATCACCATCCCTAAATGTCACTCAGCCTCATCTGTCAGATCGGAGCACCAATTACGTCTGTGTCTACAGAGGGGTCAGATCCAGCTGTCATCACCATGCTTATGCTAATATTTGCACAGGGGCACGACCTCATCTGCTTTAGCGACAAACATGGAGCTTTTTACTTCTGCTTCTGTGATTGGTTGATCAGTTGACCCTTTTCTATTTAAGGGTGGAATTCACCGAAGATTTAAGAATGTGTAAAAAAGTAGCACTTAAGCCAATGTTCACATCAAATAGATCTGTCATGATCAGTGCAAACACATTGGCTCAACTAACTCAAATGTATTTTGAGTGCATCTGAAAACTGCATAACCCCCCTCCCCACCCCCCCAAAAAAAAAAAAACTCCCCCCAAAAAACAGCCATGGACACTGCCCCCTTTACTCCCCCCTACAGGGAGAGAACAAAACAGCGTCTGGATCCTTCCTCCCTTTGTGCGTGGCCGCGAGCGCTCTGCTGGTGGGATTGTGCGAGCGAAACCCCCAGTGTGCCCCCACCCCTCCCCTCTGGTCTGGCCCGCGCTGTTCCAGAGTGCTGCCGCAGTCCCTCCTGAATAACTGGGCATGTGCCCAAACATAAATAACCATCACAATGATGGGCACCCTCTCTCTCTCTCTCTCTCCCTCTCTCTCTCTGTCTCCTCCCTCTCTCTCTCTCTCTCTCTCTCTCTCTCTCTCTCTCTCTCTCTCTCTCTCTCTCTCTCTCTCTCTCTCTCTCTCTCTCTCTCTCTCTCTCTCTCTCTCTCTCTCTCTCTCTCTCTCTCTCTCTCTCTCTCTCTCTCTCTCTCTCTCTCTCTCTCTCCTCCTTTCCCCTCTATACAAGAGCGTCTTTGCCTTTTATTCCCCACCTCTCTCCCTACATCTCTCTCTCTCTCTTTTTTTTTTCTGTCTCTCTTTTTCACACACACACTCGGTCTCTCTCATTCTCTCTCTCTCCCTTTCTCTCTGTCTCTCCATTTCTCTCTCTCTCTCCCTCACACACACTTTCTCTCTTTCTTTCTCTCTCTCTCTCTCCTTTCTCTCTCTCTCTTCATTTCTCTCTCTCTCTCTCTCTCTCTCTCTCTCTCCTCTCTCTCTCTCTCTCTCTCTCTCTCTCTCTCTCTCTCTCTCTCTCTCTCTCTCTCTCTCTCTCTCTCTCTCTCTCTCTCTCTCTCTCTCTCTCTCTCTCTCTCACCCTGCATAGTGATGGATGGAGGCGGCCAGTGCGTTCCCGGAGCCCCCTGGAAGGATCCCCAGCGGGGTCTGAATGGCCTCCTCCCAGTCCTCCCTCTCCATCAGCCCGTTCACCACCTGGGGACAGAGCAGACAGAACCACGTTAGACGACAAGAACAGAGCAGACACAAGGGGGCGCTGCCGAGGCCGTGAGACGAGCCCCGCCGGCCGCACTCATCCCAAGGAGCCACTCACTGTGACCCCTCTTCACCTACACCCCCCCCCACGCACGCAGCCTTTCAAACAAACACTCGGCTGTGTGGTGACTCAGACTGAAAGCACAATGCATATCCGCAGGTACAGTATGTGTTGGAGTGGCTGATTAAGTCAGTTTGAAGGGCTGTTTCAAAAGTTTCCAGCGCCTCTGCTGTGCCAGACAAGGTCAAGTGAGTCCACGAAGCACAACACAAACTGCTGACTTCCATTTCTCCGCCTCCAGACTTCACCTCAGGAGAATATACCAAAGGCAACTAATCACACCACCAAGGACAGAGAGACAGTAGTGGTGGGGATTTCTATTAGCTCACCTCAAACAGCAGGCCGTCTCCCGACATGATGACCAGGGCGTCCCACTTGGTCAGATCAGCCTCTCTCACCAGCTCCCGTGCGTGGTTCTGCCTCTCTACACAGGGGGGAGAGAAAATCATCCATCAATCACTTAGGCAGTGACAGATTTCATTGGCCATGTCATATGAGAAGCCAGAACGCGGTAATAATTTAATTTGGCCAATGTATATAATCCATATGGCACCGGGGCCTGCTCAACAGCCCTGAAAGTCAACTGTGATTGGTTGGAGCACCTGTTCATTTGCAGTGCTGCGTGTTCAATGGAAATGGAGAGTTAATGAGTACGTTCAACATTATATTACACCATGTTCCACGTAATGTCCCATAATGTTCCACTTTATTAACTATGGCACCTGAGAGCTGTTTCAGAACACTAAAACGTCTGGGTGCAGTTAAAGTTATGCCCTTCAGAACACATCATGAGTTCTATCTATCACAGTAAGTAAGTGTTTATCAGATCTAGGACACAATTGTTCATTTTGTATAGTCGTTTTGTTGGAACTGTTTTAGTCAAATTGTTACTATTTATTTCACAACAGGGTCTACGTCAAGACATTCCCATATCAAGTAACAAAATAGACTGAAACGGACACAAAGGTATTGACTCAAATTGATACACCAAGCTCCTTGACTGAGTTGTCATGTGAGTAACATAGAACTTCTTAGAGTATAAACTTTGTTTCTTACAAATGTAACACTTAGAATATTTTTTGAGTGAATTGTACTCCTGCTGCCTGCCTGCCTCTAAGCCTCCCACCGTGCCTTCTATCCTCACTGCTGTTGGACATGTGTAATGTGAATGAGCCAATCCCAGATGAAACGCTGCGTGAGGTGAGGTGCACTCCAGCATTGCCTGGTATGTTCACCTGAGGGCCCAGCTCTCTTCCTGAGGTGATTTCAGGGAGGTGCAGTCTTGTCAAGTAGGCTTACTAAATAACCAGTAAGTAATCAGGGGCACACGGATGAGACTATTAGTCAGAGAGTAGAATGAGTGGAATTTCCCCATCTGCATGACTAGTTTCACTGGCCTTGAGCACGTAACATCTTAAGCACTCTCAAAGTATGTGCCCACTCACTGTGAGGCAACACTAACTGAAACCAGAGCACTTGCTGTTTAGATCCTCCAGACTGTGTGTCAGTATATTACATGTATTTATCCATTTGTGTGTGTGTGTTAGTATCTGTTTGTGATTGCATGTTGTTTTGTATAATTTTATGTGTGTGCATTCCAACAGCGTAGTGGCAGTAGCCTGCAGTGGGCAGCAGCAGCAGCAGCAATAGCAGCAGCAGCAGCAGTAGCCTGCAGTGGGCAGGTCACTCCCCTCCCTCTGCTGCTGCCTCATCACATACCACTGTCACCCTGGTCCACACCACACTTCCCGTCAGAGCTAGAGCTAAGATTAGAACACACACACACACACACACACACACACACACACACACATGCATACATGCATACATGCACACACGCATGTGCACACACACACATACACGCACATGCACACACACACTGCTGGCACAGGCATCTGACTCATACAGTACGGCCCAGTTTGTAATGTTCAAGAACGAGGGAAGTGCCAGAAAAGCGTATGCCAAAAAAACAGAGAAAGTTCAAAGCAAAACCACAATCCCATTATCCCAACAAAAACACAGACAGAGAACTGGTTTAATCACTCATAGGATGCACATTCTTGCTGTACTTCATGAAACTATGAAAAATGAATCTTTGTTCTTTGATCCATCCACTCAGCCTGAGGACATATTCTGCCAGGTCTTTTCTCCCCTGAACAAGCTGCCTAGTGTTTGCTACCCTCCCTCACTTACACAAAAACGGCTGTCCTCTTCACGCTTCATGTTCACAAATTAATCTCGCTGAGCATCTCATGTCGGAGCTTTTGAGCGATGCCTGGGAAGATTCACTCACTTGACGGAGGGGGGGGGCATTGTCCCTCCTCCGGGCTCCGGTTAGCACAGGCCTGTTAAACATGCTTAACCCCCCCACCCCCGGGGGAGGCATCTGATTACAGGCCTTTCTCTCTCTCTCTTCTCCCCTCTCCTCTCTCTCTCTTGGTGCCAGGCCCCCGGATCGATTCCCCCTTATCAGTCCAGTCACATCCCATCTGCCTATGCAGAGGCTCTGAAGCCAGTGATCCGAGACCAGCCAGAACAGAGGGAGGAGAGAGAGAGAGATGCCAAGTGGACCTGACTTTCACTGTAACACTTCTGTTTGTTTGCCACTCTCCTGTCTCTCTGGGTCTGTCACTCTGTCTGGGTCTGTCGCCATGTTAGCTCTCCTGTCTGTGTCTCTGGGTCTGTCGCCATGTTAGCTCTTCTGTCTGTGTGTCTGTAGTCAAATCAAGTTTCTTCCATCTAAGGCTGTTATCTAAGGTCAAGCCCTTTTTATCTTTTAACAATTTTGAAAAGGTGATTCATGCCTTCATTTCATCACGCCTTGACTATTGTAATGCCCTCTATGCTGGCACTAGCTGTTCCTCCCTCACCCGCCTTCAGCTAGTCCAAAATGCAGCTGCTCGCCTCCTGACTAAAACGCGAAAGCAAAAGCACCAGTGCTTGCTGCCCTTCACTGGCTTCCTGTTCGTTTTAGGATTCATTTTAAAATTCTACTCTTTGTATTTAAATCTTTAAATGGGCTTTCACCTACTTATCTGTCAGAACTTTTAAAACCACATGCTCCATCAAGGGCACTAAGGCCTGCTTATCAAGGCCGCCTTGTAGTCCCACCATCAAGGTTAAAGAGCAGGGGAGATCGGGCTTTTGCAGTAATTGGCCCTAAACTATGGAATGAGCTCCCACTACATATAAGACCGGCTCCTTCTTTGCCTGTTTTTAAATCACATTTTAAAACTTACTTTTACTCCCTGGCTTTTAACTCAGTGCTTATTTGTGCTTATTTCAAGGGCGTAGGTTTGGTCTGAGCTTTTGTGGGGACACTACCCACTGACCCCCCCCCCCCCCAAAAAAAAAAATAGATAATAATATAAAATAATTAAAATGTGCTACTGTCCAACTATCCATGATTAAAATGTGCTACTGTCCAACTTGATCTAACTATATTGTGTAGCCTACATAATCTGATTTTAATATGTACAGATATGTAGGCTATATTTAACATTTAACATTTATTTTCTATTTGGTCTGTTATGAAATCATGCATTGACCCATTTAAGCACAGCTCAGTTTTAAGAAACTTAAATACATGCATGCTTAGCATTTTGTGAAAAGAAATCATGAAGGCTACATTGACAGTGACTCTTAACCGTGAGCTGCCTGTATCTCTGATTCTAATATTTACAGATATCTAGGCGATGTAAGCACAGCTCAGTTTTAAGAAATGCTTAAAGCCGAAAGAACATGTTGAATTTGGTTTACAATTTATTTCAATACCGGATTACTCTGGAACAGCTAACTATACACGGGAATGCATTATGCCTTTGTGTTCGGTAAGGTCTGCTGTTTATTCTGATATATGGTTTGTCATGTGTTGCGTGAAGAGTGTGTATTCCACCGAGACGAATGGATGTGGAGATAGGCGCAGAGAATAATTATTAAATCTCTTGAAATTATTTTTCTTGCGAACTGTTTATCACAGCAAATAGTGGCTAGCTAGCACCGTTTAAAAGCTGAGAAAAGGATCTTTCATGTGACATGTGTGATGAGTAGCCTACTTCTCGAGGAGTTCAACAGAGAAGAATGGGTGAATTTGGACGTACTTCATATACCAAAGTGAAGCTGAAGCGCTGCGCAATGCTGCGCAGGAGACTGCGGCTCACTGGTAGTTACATTACATTACATTACATTACATTACATTACATTTGGCTGACGCATTTTTAGCCAAAGCGACTAACAACATGGTAAACAGTTTAAGTTTTAAAGCAATTCTCAACAATTTTAGGACAATTAAAAAAAACTGTAGAGTACAGTAAGAAATATAGCTGCAAGCATCAATGAGGGGGCCAAGCAGTCCAGCTCAGCAGGCCAGATTTGCCATGTAAGTCAATGCCGTTGCATCAGACATATAGGGCTGTATTTTGGGTCACCAGCGCATGGCGTAAAGTTCGTTATTCACCGGCGCGAAGTTGAATTCGTTATTTTGCACCTTTATTTTTTAAGCATTGCGCCCAGGGGTGTGGCAATTAACAACCTAGGGAGGGACCTGGCGCATTGTCTAAAAATCGCTATCATACACCACCTAAACCTGGTCAGAAGTCAATGGCGAGTTGTTCATATGCTATTTTAAGAGCGCATGTCAACAGTCATATTGGCAGGTGCACGCACCATCCTTCTATCATTCATGAATCCACACCAGCGCACGTCCATGCAAAGCATTACAAATTGCACGATTACAATGGTAAACATAATTAGAATAAAGATATTACGAAATACTGTACATCTCATGATGAGTAGTTATTCACCATCATTTGCAAAGTGATTAGGGGAGAGGCGAGAGACACGTATGGAGCACAGCTGAAGACGCACTGTCACGAGATATAAGCAACTCCTCTGCAGGATAAATGTTGTTTTATTCAGTCATTTGAGCAACATTAGGGTAAGTGTTGCATTTTCCAGCCTATGTTTTCGATGGTAACCCATTGTCAGTCAATAGTGAAAGTAACTGCATATAACTGTCTTTGACTGACTCCTTGGTGAAGTTAGTTTCACTTTGCCAATGAGTTCAAATAATAGACGAGTGCAAATGCGTGAAGGCTATGCTAGGCTTTAGTAAAGCATGGTTTAAGAATGACTATTCCATACGGTCTCGCAAGCAGCCTCCTTCAAATGCGCCGTTGAATGCCAAAATACCGATGCATTTATTTGACATATCGCGCGTTGCGCCGTTAAAGGGAATGACAGATGTCATTCTCATTGGTTTAAAATGATGTTACGCCCCAAACACACCCATATGACTGATTAAAAGACCTAGGAACACCTTGTTACGCCATGCGCTCCACTTTTGAGAACGAAACCCCTCCCAATGTGAACTGAACATCCTACTACATTTGAATAGACTTTTGACGAGTGACGATGCACTTTAGAATGTCATGATAGGGCCCATAGCCTTAAGCAGTCACAGCAAGTTCCATGCCATACAACCCAAGATTGGCTGAGTTACAAGGTCAAGTTTCACATCAAAACATAACTGATTTTGTGGGGCTGAACCAGGGCTGAGTGTCGCCGCCCCCTCACCGAGCCAACCCACCGCCGCAATCGCCCGTGTCCGTCCCACCCTGCCCCACTCTTGCACGCACGCTTTAGAATTAACTGGATGGAACTCGCTGTCATCAGTTTCACATCAAAAATAAAAGATCGATTGAAATATTATCATGCTTGCTGTGATTTCAATGCCCCCATAGAGGTCAAAGGTCACCAAATTATTTGTGCATCATCAGGATGAACCAGACGGTTCTATGGGCTACCATTGACCTCCATTGCAGAATAATGCAGCAACTACAGGCCAAAATACATTTTTGCCAATTACAGAGCCCCCTAGAGGTCAAAGGTCACCACATTTATTGAGCGTCCTCCTGGTGGGTCCTGAGGACCATGTACTAAGTTTGGTTTTGATACATGAAAGCGTTGCTGAGATATGAGCTCACTTCCTGTTTGGCGGCTTCGCCGCAAATTTCAATTGGCTGTTACAGGCGAACGCTTGTCAATTGTTCCAGAAAAAAATACACTGATAAGGCATGGTCTAAAGATGGTCTCTGCCAATTTTGGTGAGGATCAGCTGAAATTTGTGACATGCGAATACTTATTCATGTTTTTGATTAAATCCAATATGGCGGCCGAATCAATTACGATGACATCACAAGTTGGCTTGGGTCGGCCTAAGGACTTCCAACAGTATTACCAGACACCACTAGTGCGTTTTAATTCTAAGCACAACAGCAGCTACAGGCCAAAAGGCATGTTTCTTAATTACAGCGCCCCCTAGAGGGCGTCCCCCTGATTGGGTCCTGAGTCCGTGCACCAAGTTTGGCTTTGATACATGCAAGGGTTGCTGAGATATGAGCTCACTTCCTATTTTGTGGCTTCGCCGCAAATTTTGATTGGCTGTTACGGGCGAACGGTAATACTTCCGAAGACGAAAAGTGATAACTTTTGTGAGGCTTGGTCTGAAGATGATCTGTGTACAATTTGGTGGGAATCAGAGAAAGTATGTGACCCCTGATACATTTTAAGTGTTTTTGATGAAATCCAAAATGGCGGAAAATGGCGTCATAGGGTGCGTTGAACTTGGCTTGATCCAAGGATTCCAACGATACCTGACTTTTGAAAATCGGACCTACGGGTCAAAAGTTACGTGAGTGAACACACTTCCAACTTTGGCCTGTTGGTGGCGCTAGAGGGTTCGAGTTGCCGACATGAAACTTGGTGACATGAATCATGGGACCGTCCCCAATTAGTGTGCCAAATTTCCCAACTTTTTACCAGACGGTTCTATCAAAGATCCTTGATTACTCCGCTTTAACCCTATCTGGTTCTATGGGCTGCCATTGACTTCCTTTGCATATAATAATAATAATAATAGGAAAACGTAGAAACACAATGAGGTCCTCGCAGCTTCGCTGCTTGGCCCCCAATAAGTGCATCAGTGCGTGCTGTTTTTAACAGTTACGTGTCAGTTCAAGACGGCTGGTGAGTGCTAGGATTAGCAAGACTTGTAAGTGGTGCTATGAGAGGAGATGTTCTCTAAAGAGCTGGGTCTTCAGGAGTTTTTTGAAAATGGAGAGGGATGTCCCTGCCTTTGTAGGAACTGGCAGTGTGTTCCACCAACGAGGAAAAACAGATGAGAAAAGTTTGGATTGGCCTGAGCGTACCGGTGGTAGAGCTAGACGTGGTTCGTCTGAGGAGCGCAGCGGTCTAGAGCAGGGGTGGGCAACTAATTTCCCCAAGGGGCCACATGACAAACTGGGACTGTTGAGGAGGGCCGGACCCAAAATACCGAACTCAAGTCTGAACTCAATTCTGTCCAATTCTATTCTGTTCTTGTATAACATTAAGTAAATCATATGGTTTTGTTTACTACTCGTAAGAACAGATGAAAATGTGAGGGAGACCAAGGAAAAACAGCAATAGGCTATTTAATCTATGTCCAGCCTATTTAATCCTCATTCTCAAATGATTTTCTGACATTGACATTTTTTTTTTTCAGTTTTCAAAGGCTGATATAAAAAAGTACTACAATATCTATATAATTAGGCTAGGCCATGAAAATGTGAAGGAGTCAGGACAACCATAGGCCTGTGCCACCATTTCATCAACACTCAGCAATATTTCATCATTAAATCATTACCATCATTACCATCATTAAATTAACTCTATGCAGAATTAGACTATGAAAATGTGAAGCAGACAATAGCAGGCTGTCATTAGTTAATCAACATGCACAAAGAAAATTATTTAAAAAATGTAGGCTATGTTTTTGCTTTAACTTTATGCACAAAACTGTGATTGTCAACTCGCCCTGTGTGTTGAGCCGGCTGCTTCAAGCAACCTGTGGGTAGTAGCATCATACTAGTTCGCTAACATAAGCTTTGCAAATAAACTCAGACATATTTTGGTTACAGTGACGGGGTTATCCGAATGTAAACTGTCTATCTGCCAGTAACATTTTGAAATTAACACTTCGTATCTCCAACAAACAGCAGGAGTTCGTTCTGACAACCTTTGCGGTGGTGAGCGACGCAGACATAAGAGACACAAAACTTTGAAAGGTTTACGCCGACTTAAAGGCAACTGCATTGTGTCGACGCAGAAGCATAAATTCTATTCACCAGCACATCAGTGAGGGTGTTTACATCGTATGCATCCACGCACAAACGTATGGGCGTACAAATAGCAGTCGCTTTCAAAATAAAACCAACGATATTGATTTGCGTGCATTATTTCTATGCTAGGCTCTTGACTATTGTTCTTTCACGGACCTTACGCGGGCCGGTCAGGGAAGGCCACGGGCCGGATGTGGCCCGCGGGCCGTATGTTGCCCATGTATGGTCTAGAGGTAGCGTATGTCTGTATGAGGGCATTCAAGTAGTTATTATAAGTAACTTCAAATCAGCGTGATTTACCCGTATAGGCTACTCCACATTACACGATCTGTACGAGATGATCCACAGCACTGAAGTGAGAAATTATTTAACTCTTTGTGTAGCGCATGTGAGCGCTTTCCCCCCCATTTCCACCTGAATATTGGTGGGGACATTTCAGTCGTAATTTGACATTGGTGTGGACACGTCCTTCGGCCCCCACGCAAATCTACGCCCATGGCTTATTTGATCTATGCTTATTTGATCTATGTTATTTTCTATTTTGTACTGTTGGTCTTTTACATAACTTACTGATATGTTTGTTTGTACCACTCCCCCTGCT
>NW_027468564.1:53426226-53478726 GCF_046254945.1 Alosa pseudoharengus
CTAAGACAAGACTATTACACACCCACTATCCTCGTTGCTCTGGTCAGCTTAACAGCCAGTAAAGAGGGTTGGGGGTTGGGGGCGGGGGGGATGGGGGGGGGGGGGTAGACCCTTTGCCTAAACAGCTCTGAAAATAAACAACAATTGCATCCAGCATCCAGGGCCATTACGGCTGAGTCTCCCCGACAGCAGCAAAACAAGACGACTGGGCACAAATGCTGCTTACGCCGCACGGTAAATAATGAGCGCACGCAAGCGTGGCTTAATGATATCTCATCAGCACGCCACACTCTCACTTAGCTAGAGGTCACAGCAGAGCACTGGGATTCACGGGAGGAGATGGGGGGGGGGGGGTTAAGGGGGAAAAATCTGAAAGGAAGGATGAGCTCTTTTTATTGTGGTTGTGTTGTGCTAGATGTTGTTGTGTTGTTTGTTATCTGCCCTCCTTCGTGTCAGTTTGTTTTTTTTCCTGCGTTCAGCAATTTTGCAGCTTAGGTTAGTGGAGTGTTAAGAGAGAGGTTGTTTATTTATTAACAACATCTCTGTTTTCCTTCAGATAGAAAACAGACAGATCTCCCTGTGGGCCAAACATTAAGGCACCGACGCCCTGTGTGGATATGTGGCGACACAGACAGGATCTACTGTTCGAGTTACGCAACAAGGCAACATCAATAAGAAATCACCACTGAATGGCAAGTGATCAAAGTCTGGATCACACTCTAAACGGTTTTCTGACCTCGTTTCTGGAGAAGTGTTCCTCTAACTGTTCCTCTTTTTCAGAAATGAGGCTTTGACCTCGAGCCTTTGTCATCTCACTCATGAGGGAGTGCCAAGCTCTTTATGTATGCTGTGTGGACACAGAGGAGGCTAGAGGGGAGGACACGGCAGTGTCCCTCTGCATTTTGAAATAGCTCAATGAGAGTAACAAGTCAAGTCGTTTCTGCAGGACGGGGAGGAATGTTTGAGTGTGTGTGTGGAGGGGTTTGTCTCTCCTGGCTAATATGACATCCCCTTCTTTATAATGCTGACCCGGACAGGGATGGCTGGACAGGGAGGAGGCAGGGACAATGGAGGACCCTGCGGTGTGTGTGTGTGTGTGTGTGTGTGTGTGTGTGTGTGTGTGTGTGTGTGTGTGTGTGTGTGTGGGGATGGGGGGGAAATATATGTATGAGGGGTTATTTAATCCTAGTCAGTATGCTACTCTGGAATGCATTGGACAATGAGGAAAACTCCATTGGATATTCCTCCCCACTGTCCTTCACATGAGGATGCCCTTGGTCTGTCCTTCACATGAGGATGCCCTTGGTCTGTCCTTCACATGAGGATGCCCTTGGTCTGTCCTTCACATGAGGATGAATGAGAGCATGGAGGTTTCAGCGAACTTCAGCTGACTTGCAGCCAGCATTCAATAGAAATAGCTATTATTACAATAAATAGCAGTGGCGCCACTTCATATGGACATCTAAGATCTAACATCTAAGCTGTCTGCTTGGCCAATTTGCACACAAGGAAACACAGGTTTACAGTACACTTCAGATTCTTATTTTCTTATCCTTGGGCATTTATCATTTGGTTTTTATACTTTATAGTCTTTTAATTTATGTTTATGCTTTGTTTTACCTCTTTAAACTGTATCTTTTTAAATCTGTTTTATTCTATTTTACCTTATTTAACTGTATTCATGGAGTCTTGCACACCTGTCTATGTATCTTCAAGGCATATTGTTTCTGCCTTCCCTGCTCTAACTTGTAAAGCAAACAAATGTTGTTTGTTTCAATGTGCTATACAAATAAAATGAGTGTGAGGAATCAGACAACTCCATTGGATATTCAAAACTGTCCTTCTCCATCAGATGCCCTTGGCCTGTCCTTCACATGCTGGTCTCACGACAAAAACAAAACCCAGCTTCAGGCATCTTCGTTTATATACGTACGTGTGTTCTGAATGACTACCGCACGTGGTCCTGTATATATACAGACCCTTGGTCTATGTGCGAACCCTGTGTGATATAGAAACTAGGAGATAGGCTTATCAAGGTTGCCGCCCTAAAACAAGCCATTAAACCTTAGGTAAAGACCGACCTGCATTTTTTCTATCTGTGCTGGAGCCAATGACTAAAGAAACACTCAGAGCGCCTTATCAGAGAAAGTGAGATAGCAAAAGAGAGATAGAAAGAGAGAGATAGAGAGAGAGAGGGAGAGAGAGAGCTTGATCCATCCATGAAACCGGATACGTCAGGTAACCTAGATAATGAGTTCTAGGCCAAAGTGCCTCTGGGATCCCAATAACCAGCTAAGTCATGCCTGCTCAGTGGCATCAATATTTCATGTTGCCATCGATGGCCCTGCCTCTCTGTGTGAATGAGTTGTGGTGTAGCTCGGAGGAGCGCTCCAACCTGACCAGCCTCCATTAGGGAAGGAAAGCCCAAGTCAGTGGAAGGGTGAGTTAATGTATGTATTGCTAGCTGAATGCTGTGAATGAACGCTATGAATAAACGCCAGGGTCTGTGTTCAGCCCTTTTTTTTGTCAATTGTCAACATTTTATCTTAAGAGAAGCCAGTGGGGAAGTGAAAGAGATCAAATTTGTCCAACCACAAAACCCTAGACTCACACATGTGTGCTTAAAATGGAAAACTACAGTAGAGGTGTGACTGTATGCCCACACCAAAAAAACGACACAGAGCTGCCATCATCCACACGCCAACCCCTTGCTCATCTTTCAACCCCTTTTCAATTAGTGATCTGCACCTGCTGACCGCCACAGCACTCCCTCTCCACCTGAGCTGCCTCCTGAATACATGAGGCCTCGGCTCCCTCTCCACTAGCCTCCTGGCCAGCCCAGATTGGATGCGTCCACTACCCTGGGGCTAATGTCTCCTCTCTCTCACTGGAGAAAGGGTGTGTGTGTTTGTGTGTGTATGTGTGTGTGTCGATCCACCACAGACGAAAAGCACACCCCTGCAGCAAAGGATGACTTACACAGTGTCTCCTGATCCCATGAGCATACAGTAGGGGCTGCTCTCTCACTCTCCTCCTATTCTCTCTCTCTCTCTCTCTTTTCTCTTTCTTCTATATTCTCTCTCTCATCTCTCTGTCCAGGTATTCCTCACTTAACAGTGTGCTTTACATATGAGTCTCTGTGTGAGTGTGTTCTATTTGATCGGAGGGGTGCTGTCACTGTAAAGGAGAATGTCATGAGCACCATAGAGATAAGCAAACACCAGATCACTACCTCACGAATACTGGATCTCATCTCTCTCTCTCTCTCTCTCTCTCTGTGATCTCTCACTCAACCCTTTTCTGTCTGTGCGCCAGTGTCTTGCTCACTTAACATTGTGCTTTACATAGTGGTGCTGCTACTGAGAATGTCATGAGCACCTCAGAGATAAGAAGACACCAGATCACCTCATCAATACTGGATCTCATCTCATCTCTCTCTCTGATCTTTATCTCTCTCTCTCTCTCTTTCTTTCTCTCTCTATGTGCTCTCACTCAGATATCTCTCTCTCTCTCTGATCTTTATCTCTCTCTCTCTCTATTTCTCTCTCTCTCTCTCTCTGAGCTCTCACTCAGATATCTCTCCCTGTCTTGCTATGATTTCACTTTCTGTACACCAGATGCGACTAGGCCACAGGTCCCACGTCAGTCTGGTTGGATCTGAACAAGCTTCAGTTCTGTGAATGTGGGTCTGTGAGGACAAATGACGTAAAGTGTGGACAGACGATCATGTGAATTTCCTGTGGAAATGGAATGGAACTGGACAATGGTGAAAATACCTGGATGAGTAAAGGGAAAACCAGAGTCAGAAAGAAAGTGAAAGAGTAGAAGTAAGAGAGAGAGAGAAAGAAAGAAAGAGAGCACCCATTGGAGGGATGTCCCCCATGCTGTCTCTGTCTTGAGTAGTTCCCTTTGTGAGTTCTCTTATTCTCTCAGCACTGCTTAGGTGACAGTGAGGAGCCCACATCTGATAGATCTGATACTCACAGGAAGTTCAACCTCCTCACACACAACAAGAGAGGTGGGCAGCTGCCTGCTGACTAAAATAGCACTGTAGTTCATTATACTGCATTACATCCCACAGACAGACTAAGTCTGACTAACGAGGAAGAAAAACAGAACAGAAATTCTGTATCCGTCACACAGATAAACACCCACAGACACCCACAAATGCATGTGCTTTAAACTACTACAGCCAGCCTCTCTTGAAGTTACACAATCAACATATGTTCAATTAGTAGTGCATGCGTTCAGTTAGTGGGTGTTTAGTTTGGTGGTGTTGAAGACAGGTACACCATCAACATGAAACCCAGCTAGCTGCCTTTCTACTGTGTGTGAGTGAGTGAGTGAGTGAGTGAGTGGCCGGGGTCTGTAGAGGAGAGGATGAGGCACCTGCCAAAACATCATCAAGCCCAGAGAGCAGAGCAGAGCAGCCACACAGCACAGCACAGCCGTCCCGAGGGACGGAGGAGATGGAGATTGACAGAGGGGAAAGAACGAGGGAGAGAAAGAGGCAGAGAAGAGACTAATGCTTATGTTCTACTGCTGGAGCACACACACACACACACACACACGTGAGCATACACACACACACACACACACACACACACACACACACACACACACATTTACATTCTTAATGGCATTCCACCCCATCTTGGCTGAGTGCTGCTGTGTATGATAAACACTTATGAGCCTTGACAACAGAGGCTCACACAACACAAAAAGCACACGAGATTATAAACCTCCAGCACATAAAATACTTAAGTGTTGACTTAGCGAGGACAGACTTCTTTGTTATCCCTTCAAACACACACGCATACGCAACACACACACACACACACGGAGTGTTTAAATCCTCTGGAGGCCTTGTGGGGAACAGAGCACAATGGCTGGCTGAGTCCAGCTCTCATCTCTCTCCCTCTGGCTGTTCACAGCCTCTCATTTACCTGCCCATTGATTTCCTCATTATCTCTTTTGCCTGAGCTCATAGGACGCCCGGGACCACACTTCGCACAGGTGCGTGCGTGATTGTGTGTGTGTTTACCCGGAGTGCATGTATGTGTGTGTGTGTGTGCGTGTGAGTGAGTGTGTGTGTGTTTGTATCTGTGTATCCACAGTGCATATGTGTGTGTCTGTGTATGTGTTTATATTTGTTTACCCGTGGTGCATATATGTGTGTGTGTCTGTGTGTGTATTTGTATCTGTGTAACTGCATGCATGCATAATGGGCC
The DNA here is from genome assembly GCF_046254945.1 of Alosa pseudoharengus. Classification (NCBI taxonomy): domain Eukaryota; kingdom Metazoa; phylum Chordata; class Actinopteri; order Clupeiformes; family Clupeidae; genus Alosa; species Alosa pseudoharengus. Next base: position 53,431,458 of record NW_027468564.1, read on the forward strand.
AAAGAAATAATGGGCCAAAGAAAAGAACCCAGACATAACACTGCACGTTAAACTAACTCAAAAGCCTTACTGAAAGTGAGTGAGCCCCTCTTTATAACGCGCAGGTGGCACCACATCTGGGAGTGGAAACATGACCCTGAGCGCATGTCTAGCATTTTTGTGAAAATTAAACTCTTTATTCCTCTCACGCTAAAAGGGAGGGAAACTGTAGCTACAACTCATCTGAGCGGGCAGGAAGTCTGCTTTTAATAGCCACAAACCTCTTTCTCTCTCTCTCTCTCCCTCTCTCTCTCTCTCTTTTGACCACTTGAAGGTTGAGTGCAGTCAGACTGCTTTGCATAATCATTTATCATTTGACTTGAATGGCAGATTGCCAGACGGCAATGAATAGCATCTCGTAGCCGCTATATCCGTCTGAAGGCTGCAGCTTTGCAGGAGTAGTAGACCTGGCCTTCACCTCGACAAACTCTCTACACTCACTCCGGTCAGCTCCAGTCTCCTGTGAGAATCTCCTCTCCTCCGTCACCCACGTTCTGAGTAACTCAAGTCACTTCCTTCGGCATTGCAGCAGCCACCCAACGTCCAGTCATCAGGGCTGGGGGCGAAAATGCATGTCCATCGATTTCCAGTGGTCCAAGAGGAGCCAACATAAATATCACTGGAAGGCCTGCAGGGTGGGTGGCTGGGTGGGTGTGTGTGTGGCTGGGATATTGATACCCTCCACCCTTTTTAATAGCCTCCACCCTTTTTAATAGCCTCTCATAACTCACCACACTGATGCTCTGTGTGCGTATTCTGCATATAGGAGCCTGGCTGAGGAGCCTGATACCAGCACAGCAGAATGACCTGCTTTCTGCCTCCCGTGAGCAGCGTGGAGCAGAGAAACAGCCACTCTGTGCTGTGAGGATGGACGCAACTCAGTACAGTACAGTACAGTGGCATGTCCATGGCTAGCTGGCAGCGTTTTGAATTATTAGTCATCTGCGGTCGCTGTGGCGGAGCTGATCGTATCTAGAACTTTCTGAAGCGAGGAGAATATAAAAGTGTGCAGTGTGCTAATAATAGACAGCATAGTTGGACCACCTTGGAGTGGAGCGAGAGAAAGAACACTAGAGCCTATTTATTACTTGGCAGCATTTTGATTTAATTGAATTTGTATTAAGTGGTCATTATGATAAATTATGGTCATTATGGAGAAACGTAAAACGTAATAATATCTGGATCTTTCTGGGGTGTGAAGATTGAGGCGTAGATAGCATACTTGAGTCGAGTGTGAGTCGTTTTCTTCCATACTCCTGAAGTCATTATTGAGATGACCTTCATGACCTTTCGTAACCTAAATCCCATGCAGAGCAGAGCAGAGCTTCTCATCTGAACTTTCAGAATGATTGTTATTCCGAGGCTGCTTCAGAGCCCTGAAGAGATAACAGCAGTTTGCTGCTATTTTAAAGCACATATAATCCAGAGGACAGATGAGAGAAGACACAGGGGACATTACCACAGAAAACTAAAACCCTAAACGAGGGAGCGAGCGTGTTTTGCACCGGGGAACGCTGCGCTTTGTTGGACGTGGAATGGGCTTTGTATGTTTTTTTTATCTCACGCACAGAGTTCATGAATGAATGCAGTGCGCAGATAAAAATACTCTATTTGCATCCCGTTCCCCACTACGACGTCTTTGATGGCAACGCACACGCAGGGCTATACTTGGCGCTGTGCGCTTGAAGTTGGGCTTGCAATCCAGGCGTAACCACTGCTGTTTGGGAAAGACAGTTTTTAGATAATGCCTCAGCCTCACACAAGGGGACTTTCCTTGAAGGCCCTATCTCCTTGTTGTTGCATCTCTGATAGGTCTGGTTGGCTTTGACACACTCTGGCTGACTCCACTACACACACACATACACAGTGCACACAGTCACACACGTACACAGTGCACACAGTCACACACAAATACAAAACACAAACACTTTCTGCACCTCTGTGAGTTTATATCAAGCCCTACATTAGCTTGTCCTCAAACTTGTGATTTGAGTTTTCAACACGTTAAGGCAGAGGTCATTGCTGGCGCAGAAGAAGAAGCCCTTCTGCTCTTGTCCTCTGAGTGGCTAAATTTGAGACTGTGTTTGGAGACAGTGATGCAGTTGTGTTCCAGAAAGACAAGCTTGTGAAGTCTCATCCAAGATGGCCACTGAGGGAAAAACCTCAAATCTCAACCTTCGCCGACTAAATATAACATTCTGTTTAGCTTTCTCCCCAGCAATCTGGGTAAACAACTCCTCTCGGCCTGAGCTCACATCTACGGCACAATCGAACGGCTGAATGACCCACTGTGAAAGTACCGTCTTTTAGACAGCCGGACGGCCGGGATGGAGATCACATGACCCTTCCCATCGCTATGAGACCTCGTGGCTGAGGCGCGCTGTGGAATGCGGGTAGGAAGTGATGGACATCCAACCAAGCCAAACCAAAGACTGGGAGACTGTTATAAAAGACTGCACTGGTCAGCTTCCTTGGGTTAGACTATGTGTCCCATATGTGAGAAACTGAGTGAGAGAAACCCTGTGACCTTGTTAGAACTTCTTGTGGTTTGAAATGAAACATCAGAATGTCAGTGTCTTAGATGACAATGACTACAACAGTGTGTGTTGTGTAGAGCTATATGATTCATAGTGAAATTAATGTGCAATAAGGTTTCCATTGCTGTCATAAAAGTTTTTAGACTCTGAACCTGTAACCATAAGCTCTTACTTCACAAGACAGGTCACACATCTAGTGTAGCAACATACATTTGTATTGCTTCCTTTCTGGAAATTGCTTGCTTACATTGAAAATGTGCATTGTTATGAATATGTAAAACCTCTCTGTTTTCTCTAACCCCTCTATCAAGTAAATATTTAATTTCCTCTTGATGCTTTGATGGAGTCAAAGAGCTCCTTTGACTTCAATTCTTCAAGATAGAAAGGGGATGCGCCCTGCTGTTGTCAACGCGTAACTAAGACATGGCAACGGAGCTGCATTCCCGTAATGCAAGGTGGTTGCTTTCAGACGGTTAAATCCAAACCACGTCTACAGGCTGGAGCAGTTTAATCGCAAATGTTCAGTCATGCGCAACAGCTTTCACGCTATACGCAAGACGGAAAAGACTGCGGTTTTCTTGTCTCTTCTAGACCAGTGATTCTTAAACTAGGGGTCGCGACCCCAAATGGGGTCGCCAAAAACTTCCGTGGGGTCGCCAATTATTTTCTGTATTCAGTCTGAAATTATTATTAGGTGAAACAAAGGAAAATAATATTGGCCTTTTCTGCCTTTTTCTTATTTACACGCAGTTAAGAGAAGAGAGAGAGATGTTTTCGTCTTTCAACGAGATCTGGTTCAGTCTATGGGCTACTGGTCCGCTGATAGAAACAATGTAACTATCTGCTCCCACTACGTAAACTCAACTTGTTCCTGTTATTTTAAGTAAAACAAAACAAAAGACATAGGTAGCCTACTAGCCAAAAAGGACAGGTGGCTGCTTAAAAAATTGAACAAAAGCTCGGAAGTGCCATCTACCAGTGCGTCTACTCCTCCGTGATCCTCAGACGGGACAAGTCTACAGTCCGGTGAGAATAAAAAACAACAAACGGCGCGTCGGCTTTATCAGAATTTCTGAAATATGCATTCACTTGCCAAGTTAAAGATAACCTCGACCTCCCACAATGTGTCATTTGCGGCGATGTTCTGGCGAATGAGAGCTTAAAACCTGTCAAAATGAAACGACATCTCAAAATACAGATGTCGGCTCAGCACAGCACCGTGGAGGAAAATCTCCGTGTCACCGTATGCAGCATTCCTCCTAGAATTAACTTGCTATGTTCACGGAAGCATGCCCACCCTTCCCATTGAAATTTTTAAAGATAGTAAACCAAAAAAGGGAAATAAAAAAAATACTGTTATTGTTATCGCCATAAATATAATTAATGTAACGTTGTAGGCCTAAAGCTGCATGTGTATGTGTGTGTGCGTGCTTGTGTGTGCGCGTGCGCTACGCACATCACTCTGATCTGACATGGCGGCAGCCTACACTTGTTTAATCGTGATTGTTTTATTTTCTTTTCGGTTCTTGTTCATATGGAGTAAATAAAACAAATGACTTTGCTTTCTAGTTTTTGCTTGATTTAGTTGTTAACGTTTGAGGGGGTATTTGAGTAGCCTAATGACCTAGAATGGATTTGGGGAAAGTGGGGTCGCCAGACCTCGCCATATTTTTTTGTGGGGTCGCCAGACAAAAAGTTTAAGAACCACTGTTCTAGACGATCAAATGTGTTGCTGCAAACTCTTTTTCACCTTTGTGTGAGTCATTTAGTCTCTTCTGAAACAGACACTTAAGCCCGTATAATGTCATTCTATCTCCAAATGTAACTCTCTGTACAAAACTCTGGACTTTCCAATTAGTTTTTCATTTGTTACTGAAACATGGAAAGGTTATCATGAATTAGCCATGACTATAATGTATTAACTCTCAGTTGTATATGTGGGTCCAAAAAACTAGGCTAATAGAATGAGACGAGTTTTACTTTCTCACCATTTCGCTGAGGCCGTTGATGCGCGGAGCTTTCACTGATGGCTCGAGCCCATCGCTGAGCCTCCTCCAGGTTCAAGTGAGGGTCCAAGCCCGACGCGACCCGAAAGCACTGTTCTGTCCGTTGTCGTGCTACCCCAGAGCTCATCCAGCGCTTCTTAAACGGGTAAAAGTAGGCAGAAAAATACGCTCCCACATCAGTGTTATCATCTGCTTTAAACGCCCGACATCCAACACAGTCCCGCAAGTTGAAGACCACCTTGCTCCGTCCTGCAGGTGCCGAAGTGATCTTTTGGACAGTAAGATCCCTCTCTGTTAGACTCGCGGCATACCTGAACTTTCGGCTGGCCTTGGTCGTGAATTCTCCATACAACTGGATCTGACTAATGCCGTTGCGATAGGACAGGTTCGGTTCGTCTCTCTTTTCATCCATCCTCTGGAGGTCGGAGACCGGGCGCGATCCGCAGCCCGGCTTGCGGATGTTTGAGCGGCACGCACACACACATACACAGGCTGTGTAGGTAAGCGAACTAGAGAGGAACAGACTGCGTCTGTCTGTCTCATGGAGGTATTATATATAACTGGAGAGAGTGACTAAGTCCCGCCCTCCATACAAATGAATGGTGGAGGCTAGGCTAGTAAATCCGGCCAATTCATAGTCAATGCCATCTTGAACACTGGGGTTCGGATCCAGCGCCAGTCGGCTGTGACCATGCGCCAAGTTACAAAGCTGGAAATGACGCATGGACCAACGTCGATTTTTATTGGATATTCTGTAAAAAGAGAGTCGTCCTCCAGTAAGAGGGTGGCGATAATGCACATAAAGTCCTTGCCTCATAACAAGAAGAAGAAAAAGTTGCTCGGGAACGCGCATGGAGTCCGAGTGGAGTCGCCCTGAAGCGCAACTTAATTTCATTGGATAACACAGCGGCTCTAACTAAGAGCGGTCTGCCTGCTGTCCTGCTGCAAATATGCATTCGAACATATCCATAGTCGAACTATAAATAAACTATTCGGTTTTTAGTGCCAAGTGTAGCGCATTTTTACAGTCTATGATTAGTTTGTTTTTTATTTGATTGTTTGCCATCTCATAGCGTATTCTAGCGTTGGCCCATGACCAAATCAAGCCAATAATAGCCAGTAGCCACAATAATAACTATAGCCAGAGCCCTCAATAGCCACCCTGTTTTGAAAATAATATTGAAGATATTCAATATTATTGAAGATAGTATTTAAGATAACGCACAGAATGGTCAGCCTGAGCGGACAATTACGTCCCCAACTCATCTAAAATGTGGTGTCTTTACTTTGAGTTGTACACTGCAGATAGTAAAGTAAAGGTTAGCCTAAAGAGAATGTTGTCTGCAGACTCAGCAAAAAACAGTTTACTTAGCATCCACGACATCCAATCTTCGCCCTCACCTGTGGAGTTACCATCCAAATGAGGCAGCGGTGTCAGAGGCACAGTAGACGGCCAGAGCATCGCCAGGCGTCCATGTATGATTGCACACTTTCCGTAAATCCTCAAATTATGTCGGGGGTTTGCTATAGGCTTAGGCTGGTATGTTTGGGGCAGGATTGTATGCGAGGGAGACCTTTATTTCTTACATTGTGCGTTTTATTGTGAGACGTGTGTTTCGTTTGGAGCGGCATACCAGGCTATCAAAAGCAGACGATTTTCGGTTTGGCTTGGGATTTAATTTACTTTAGGACTGTTTTATTATATATCTAAATGTTGAGACTGATAGGCACTTAAATATAGGGGGTATTTGATGGCTCACTGTGAGGTTTTATATAGTTGAAAAAGTGTCGGAATTTCCAGCTGTTTATTGCGAGACAAGGAAGCGGCTTTCCCTCATTCATTGAATATGCGCTGTGCTATAATGGAAACCTTATTGTGTAGCCTAAGTTAAGTTCTTTTTTAATTATGCATGAGGAACTTGTTATTAAATTCGTATGCTGGAATGCCTCGCGGCAACAATTGTAGTAGCATAGGCCTACTGCTTCAGCCTCTGGGTAGCTCAAAAGGGGGCTGCTATGATGGGTAAACTTGTTGGAGACCCATGGTGTAGGCTATAACGAGACAATTTAGGCCTTTATGCCGCTGTTGTGTAATTTATTGTCTTTAATCATATTTAGGCTATTTTTGTTCTGGACAAAAAACAACGAAACAAGATCAATACAATTCGCTTTATTTGTCATGCATAACCATAATATATGTCTTCTCATAAGTTCCTCAATTACGCACTGAATAACGTTTGGCTGTAGCCGCCGGATAGGTACCCGCCCACCAACATGTACGCGCATGAGAGCTTGTGCCCAACACGGTTTTTCGTGCATGGAGCTGGTTCCAAATGCTCCATGCAGCGCCATATTTGAAAATGGCGTATGCTAACATGCAGAAGCTAATCTGCACGCTCTAGACCCCCTGGGTCTGGTCTGTCTGACACTTTCAACTGCGGCAGAAACCGGAGTTCCGCGCTGGACTGTTTTGAAACCTAAGAGAAGGACGTGCCACGTCTCTCCCTAGTGACGGAAATTGGTAAAGCCGCGGCAGTAGCCTATTGTCTTTATCTCCAGGGCAACTTGGTGAAATGGTTGTAGAAAGAGGAAAGAGTAGGCTATAATTGTCATGTCAGTTAGTATGGCAAATTACCAAAATAAATAAGAGACAACATATTCTATTCAAATTGGCTCAATATATTTACTGTAGCGTCTGTGGAGAACGCATTACATCACACAGGCTAGGCCCCTCAACTCTTTTTTTGTTTTACTTTTTATTATTTTAGTTTGCTAGCGTCGTTTTAGAAAAATAAACACTTTCATCTTGTGATGAGTATCCACAGACTCAGCGGAAGTAATTACACACACTTGAATCAGAGAAGTGAGGTCTCAAGAGACTTGGGCATCACGTAATATCCTCGTGCGCCACTGTTTCTCCACAGTGGGCTCCATCTGGTTCAGGGGAGACTCGGTGGTTGCGTAAAACTGCTATATAAATCTTCTTAGAGAAACGGAAATAGTAAAAGTCCCTATATTGGCCATATTTAATTTAACACGTGCATTTTTATAACTACTTGTGTTAACAGCTTTCATCTTTTATACATGGCCAATGTGTGTCACAATTGCAGTTTTGGATTGTAGAATAGTAAAATGCCTAAGGCTATGCGGTGTAGTTTCGGTCTGTTTTATCCTGAACGGCTGAACATCTGTATTGGTATAGATTTGAGTTATTGGTTGACATTTTTACTTTATCCACCTGGTATGAAATGGCAATTTCCTATAGAGACAAACAGAAACCATTAAAATGTCCTTCAAAACCATGCAGTGCATTTTTTTTCTGTAAAACTGTCTTGGAATTTGGAATTTCATCCTTAATCAATAGGGTATGGGCAGGAGTGGACAGTCACTAAGCACATTTACTTGATTACTGTACTTAAGTATGATTTTTGAGTATCTGCACTTTGCTTGAGTATTAATATTTTTTGAAATGTGTGACTTTTACTCCACTACATTTGAAAGACAAATACTGTACTTTTGACTCCACTACATTTGAAATATGGGCATGAAGCATCTGTTACTTTTAACCACATTAGAGTCTTTGAATGCAATAATGTGATTGACCATCTTGAAGTTCATTTTTGTTTTCAATAGCCCAATTTGAACTTGGGCTGAATTGGCTGAATTGGCTGTGGTAATGATGGTGACCATATTATTCATCAGAACATTCTCCATGTAGCCTGGAAGAACTACACAAACCTGTTTGTAATAGATTCTTCATCGGAACATCCTCAATGTAGCCATGGGAGAACTACACAAACCTGTTTGTAATTGAAACTTGAAAAGTGGTCTGGTGTTAAAGAGATATTTGGGGAAATACGCTCATTTTCCACCTCCCCTCGAGTTAAACAATTGAGTTTGACCTTTCTCCAGTTAATTCAGCCGTTCTCTGAGTCTGGGCAGACCAGACCATCATACCACTTTTAGCTCCTGTCTAGCATAGATCATTGAATCAGATTAGACCATTAGTTAAACAGTTGCAAGGATATGATACAGATAAAATGTTTTTTGTTGGATGTAACTCCTATGAGTGACCAAATGATGTAAACCCTATTACTGTAATAACCAAATAAACATTACATTACAATACTGTACATGAATACAGAAATGACAAAACACTTGTACTTCTGAATACTTAAGTATTTTAAAAGCAAGTACTTTTGTACTTTAACTTAAGTAAAAACCTGACTAAGCAACTTTCACTTGTTGCTTGTTGGAGTAATATTTGACAAGGTGTATCTAGACTTTCACTTAAGTAAAGGAATTGTGTACTTGATCCACCTCTGGTAATGGTCCTGAAATGATGCTCTAAAATGCTAGCTCATTATAGTAACTTATGACTGTTTTCCTCAGAAAAACATGGAAAAACATGAAATTACTAAGAGCCCGACAGAATGTTCCACTACGGGTTTCGCAAGCAACCTGTAAGACATGCTTTTAAGACTCAGACTACAGTCTTCCATCTCTGTCTAGTGGGATAAAAGCATTAGTTGGTAACGTAACCCTAGGCTTAAGCAGGCAGGTGCAACCTAGAGGCTCATGTTGCATGTGAAATACCCAAATGCAAAATACATTTGCTGTCACAAGAGCACCCAGACCAGTATGTGGTAACCAGAAAAACCATGATTAGTGAAATGGTTCCAGTTCCTCTGGGTCGTCATGGCACTGCCGCGTCCCTGGGCCAAACCACTTAATTATCACTCAGGAGATATTTTGCTCCCAGAGCAAGCTCCACAATCACATGCTAGTACTACCTCATAAATATGCCACAGCCTGCCACTCCACTCCACTCGGCTATATCTGGCACCGAGGAAGCACTGGAGTTGTGTGAGACTCCAACATGGAGCGTGCACACGCACGGGAAATCTAATCAGCAAAAAAATCAATCATAAAAAAATGTGTTTTTGTCATATTAGTGTTTTTGTAATGGCTTGGGAATTTGGTGTGTTAGTAATGGCCTGTGAGGAATGGAATGTGTCATGTTGAAATGATCACTGATCCCTAACAGACATTACAGTATGTCATTGTGCATTGTTTTGTCAAAGCAATATGACAGGCCTGGGGAACCCTCATCTGGTGATATAAGGTATTGCATCTGCAATATTTTGGGTAAAGTAGGGGCATTTGACTTGTGCTATAAAATGGGAACTACTACATCAATGTCATTTATTTGTGCCACACAGAACAAAAGTCTCAAGTCCCATTGGTTTTAAGCGTTAGCTGTTAAAAGTTACCCATGTATTGATTTAGAAGGTATGCAAGTGCATTTGTCAACCACTGAACAGCCCGAAGAGGTATAGAGAGAACACTGTAGAAATATTTTATTTATATATTTTTATTTTATTTTACATCTATAGGCCTACATTTCAAACCAGCATGAGCTTGACAGGACGGGACAGAGGAGCATTTAGTGTGGCAGAGACAGAGGTTGGGATAGACAGACCGATTGAGATGAGTGTGAGAGAGAAAGGGAGAGAGGAGAAGACAAGAGAAGATGACGATGAGAGAGAGTCTGGCATTTTGTCTTTATCTGTGTGGCCACTCCTACTAATGTCTTGAAGACTTGGAGAGTTTAGCTCCACAGCTCCATGCATCTCAGGAAGGAAATGACAGGACTCTGAGTAAGGAAATGGAGACCTATTAAGATGTGTCCTTTTCCTCCTCAAAATACATATGCAGAGCGAGTCCCTTTGGACTCTGATGCGAAGATATGACACTCAATTTACGCCCTGAGCAGCGTCACACACACACACACAAATGTGCAGCCTTACGACATGTCTCCCGCATCAAAGCCGGGTGATTAAAAGGGCTCTTTAAGTGGGTCTGGCATCAGAAATCTCATTCCGCCTGCCGTTCCCAAAGGCATTCCAGCGAGACAGACAACATCAAACTCTAATGACGGAGCCGCTCTCATCACTCATCAAAACATCCCCACCTACTTTTTGGGAGGGAGAAAAAAAACCTCACTCTGATAAGCAAGGACTAATGGAGTTTTAGAAGAGTCACCCCTAACATAGTTTCAAATTTGAGCAAAAATGTACTCATCAGTTGAGTCTTTGCCTGAGGGGGCGTAATTGGATGGTAAAAAAAAAAAAAACACACAGTTCAATCAGATCGTCTATCAGGGAGGAGGAAAGATAGACTGCTGGCTGTAAAGAGAGAGAGAGAGAGAGAGTGATAAAAGAGTGTAACAGTGAGAAGAGAGAGTGAGAGGTTGTAGGCCTAATCTGTGTTTGTGAGGGAGAGCACTGAGGCTGGAACAGTGGTTTTGTGTAGGCTGACGGCTGCTCTGTAATTTGGCGCATAATGGTTACTGTGCATTAAACCTCCATTTCACTCCTGGGACAGGGAGTAAAGTGGGGGAGATATAATGGATAATGCACAGGCCACACCATAGATCAAACCGTCTGAGGGTGCAGCAAAGCAGAAACCAGAGAAGCATACAACTACGCTGCCATTTAGAGGCTGTTTAAAGGAACAGTTGTGTGAGTGGGTCCGGTGTATTCGAAGGACTTAAAGAGAAAGGCTCTTGACAATAATGACCATGATGACAGTGGTGATGATACTGACTATAGATGTTTATCAGGTTGAGGGAGAGAAAGTCCCTTTTTACCAGCTGCTGACCTACAGCTTTGAAATTATATGTCTGAGAACAGAAATGTAAACACAGGATGATCTGTAGTGGAGAAACGGATATCCTCTGTTTATGAGAAATAGCACCACCTACTGGAGGTAATGATGCCTTGAAATACATCCAAAAGACCCGATATGACCCCCCTGAGCGGACTAAGCGGATTTCTTTTTTTTGTGGTTGTGTTAGGGGGGTGGGAGGTGGGTGGGTTGGGATAAATCCTGGAGAATATAAACAGAAACATGTTTGTATATGCATGGAGGATTTTGTTTAGCGGCCCCTCAGTTTAAATGGGTGTGGCCTCCTGTTGTGTTATTCTTTGATAAAGGTGCTTCGACTAGAATCTCTACTTGATTCAAAACCATATGAGAAGTGTTACAGGAGCACTGCAACACAATAAATATTCTGTATGTAGCCTATTGCATATGAAAGCATTTTTTTTCAGAGATGTAGTATCCACCTATCATAGGCAGGTGGCGATGTTGGACTTAAAGTATTGTGAGTGAGATTTCAGAGGTAAACACGTTATGCCACAACAAGTGCTGCTGGTATGAACCTTAAGGTTTTCTTTGCTTTGGCGTGTGGTTGAGACCAGCAGTGCTGCTGTTTACTGGCCTTGAAGAACAACAAATCTAAGAGCTTGTGCTAAGATCAGTGCTGAACTCTCAATTCTCACTATTCACAAATATGTGGAAAATTGTGTAAATTAATTGGATAGCATTATCAATGTGACAAAGCAAAGCTTCTGATGGGGTATGAGCCATAGCTTCACTCATTTGTTGAGCAACATAAACTATAGTCATGTATTCATCCTTGCTTTTTTCTCACTGCTAATGCTATCTCACTGACACAAGCACTTACCACACACACAGACACTCAAAACACTGAAAAATACACACTCTAAAAATACAAACACATACATACATATACACACACACATAGAGAGAGAGAGAGCTAGAGAGAGAGAGAGAGAGAGAGAAAGTGAGAGAGAGAGTGAAAGTGAGAGAGAGAGAAAGACAGGGGGAGAGAGAGAGAGAGAGAGCAGTCACACCTATTGTTGCAAATGCCCTGAGCATTGTTTGAAGGTGTGTGATGTAAACCATGTAATCAGAAATAATTACTCCCTGAGCACACCTGTGTCTATGGGGAGACTAAATAATCTCATTCTCATTCAGGCCCTGTTGTCCATAAAAAAACACTGTGTTCCGTCTGATTTATGTGAAAATTGGCTTAAAACACAAACAAGACCTTGCATTTAGAGAGGGTGTTTTCAGCCACATTTGAATTTCTATGACGATGGTCTCGATCCAGAGGTGTCAGTTACACATTAATAACAAAGGTAGGCTGCGGTGGCTCAGAAATTGCCACACAAAATAAATTGTGAAAAATCAGATTGGTCTGGTTTCAAAAACGGGTTTGTTTTCAATTCATGAAGGTGTGTCACTCACAGAGAGGTAGAATTTATTGATTTGCCGAGCCAGTGCGTGAGCAACCATTTGGTATTTGTTTTTGACTGCAAAGTGTAGCATGTTGTTGCTCTGTGATTAACCTAACAGAAAACTTCAGTGTTTTCATTGTCATGTGGTATCTTTTCATTGGACTGTGTTTGGTCAGCAGATGTTGCAAATAAGTAATAGTTCAGTAGCAGGTCAGCCTGCAACCAAAAATGAGCTCATGGTTATTTCAACTGGCCGTTCTTCCACAACTAATGAGCAAACCCAAACCTCTTGAGCCTCGCTGGCAGCAATATAATTTGATGCTCACAACACAACAGGCCACAACAAATACAGCATTTTGCTGGATGCTGGCAAGCACAACTTGACCCTGATTCTAACGATAATTGCAGATTGATACCTTGTATGGGAGCCAATGGCACAAGGGCCTGAGACATTCGCTGGAAGGTGCTGAGTTCACATTCTGACTGAGCAAGAAATCCAACCCTAATCCAACCCCAAGCCGAGGATGAAGAGGCTTCGAACACAGGTATTGAATCTGCAGAGTGTGGTTGGCAACCTTATCAGGTGCCTTAATGAAGTGCCTGTAGGGAGCCTTCTTTCACATACTCCTGGGTCTAACACTTCCCCTGCGACCTTGCTATACTGAGAGGGAGATAGGCCTACTAATAGCAATTTGAATATATGAGGTAAGTGAAGAGTCTTAAGGGTTCTTGCCCAGAGCTTCAGGCTCCAGAGGCTGATTGGCATATTCAGGGCTCCATTCATGCATCCCTGATGAAGTCGACGTGGTCTGCAAGCCAAATGCATAATTACAGCCCGACCAGACTCCTCAGTCACCAAATGCTAACAGACAGGGAAAATGTCAAAGTGCTTATTTGATTTACATGTCGTCTTGGAAATGAAGGGGAATGCTGGACTGAAGTCATCGCCATCCATTGATGAGACTCATCGGAGCGTAGACTGATTGAATTAGCGTCCGCTGGAATGCCCTCGCTTCAGCCTGGTCTAAGTAACGACTCCAATGCGCACTTTGGCAGAAGAGGTTAGCAGAAATATTACGCCTCTTGCTGGGTATGTGTTGCCAGAGAGTTAGCGTTAAGCGCTAACTGCCGCCTCCGCCTTTTGCCCCAGTCTGACACTCCGAACGGTCCACCGCGTCTCGGCTTGCTTTCTCTCTTCCAGCACATTACATGCATTCGTTCGCCTCCTTCTGCACACTCCTCTTTTTTCCCTCTCTCTCTCTCTTTTGCCCCAAAGTGAGAGGCCTTCTCAGATAAGCACGGCTGACAGCAATCATCGCTATGAGAGGATGGCTCGACGGCGCGGCAGCATCTTGAAGTGGATAGAGGGCCAAGGCGCACAACCCCACATTACCGTCATGCTCGACAGCTGCCGTTTCCAGCCGCATATTGAGTGCAGTCTCTTTTTTTTCTTTCTTTTGTTTTGTTTTTGAAGACCTCCTCCAGAGGCAGACTGAGGTAATTTATGCTATTGAGCACAACCTGACCCCTCCTGACTGGTGAGTATTTCAGGGGAATGTGATTGACAGATGTGTAGCACCTCAAGTGGAATTCTCAAGAGGCAAAGTTGAATTGTGAGGAATAGCTTAGAACGTGGCATCAAATTCACCTGATGAACTTTTCACTGCATTCAAATATGCCCCTTTCATCAAAAGCTTTGCACTCATGCATACAAATGCTGTTGAGAAGCACATGATGAAGTGCTCTCAAATCAGTTTTATTATTAAGGAAGTATTACGTTTGTAACACCATACCTCTCTGTACTAAAATCAGTACTAGATTCCATTACTAGCTGAGTATGTGCTAATGCTAATTCCTGAGTTATGGATATAACCTTTGACCCTGTCTGTAATAACCTCCTGAGAGTGTAATTTCTTCCAGTTCATTACATGGTCTGTCTGTCGTATTTACCTCAACATTTAACATTGACATGATTGACAGCCTTACTTTGTGAAAACATATTTTTGATAGGATTACATCATGAATATTCTGTTTTGTGTTTCTTTTAGGCCATGGAGGCAATCAGTCTGCTGGTTCAGACTTATAAGCATGCTTGATAGCACAGACTCTCCCCCCTCCCCACACACACACGTCTGAGTTCAACACACCCTGTTGAAGTCTCCACGTCAGAGACTGTCAACATGCACACACACACACACACACACACACACAGACAGACACACACGTCTTCTCTAGGTCTGACTCGCTCTGCTCGGGTCCTCTCCGAGGCGATGACTCACCCATGATCTCACTCCAAGAGCGGGGCTTCCTCACTCCAACTGGGGAAGTCCTGTCACCACGTTCAGACAGATTTTGTTTATTTACATGCACCACTTTTGTTTATTTCTTAACCTCTATCAGCTCAGATAAAACTTGACATGAAAAGTCCCTTTTTTTACCTCAGGCCAAAAAAGGAGAACAACACACGGCAACTTTAGTGTTCAGACACTCAAAACACAACAAAACTGTAACTACAAAATGTTTGGAAGTTTCAGCTCTGTGCTGCATTTGCAGAGCTATTGCCACGCCCTTTTTTCCTTTGACACTCATTTCCCCATTCAGTCCACTGCAGCTCTAACCAATTAGCCCAATCAGCCACAGACTTTATTAGGCAACACCTGTGCCCACAGCCCTTCCTTTGTTCAAGCCACATGGAGGAATCCTTGTTCGTTGCTGCTGCGAATGTCGTGTCCTGCCTTGTGTGCGTTTTTGAACTATGTAAGTCATGTTTTTCTTCAATGAATGTTGTTAATTTAATTCATTTGATTATTTATATGCATTTGTGTTTATCAATTCTGGGGCAAATGAAATTATGTATTTACTTTGGACTATTTAGCTTATTTCCTGCATTCTATGTTCTTGTGTAAATGTTTGTTGTTTAATTGAATTGTGGCCTTGTATTGTGGCATTATGGAGCTAATTGTATCCCATATCCCTTTCCCTCTTAGAGACCACACACACACACACACACACACACACACATACCTGCTCCTATCCAGACAGTCATACACACACAACCATAACCACACTGGATGTAGCATCAATAAAAAGGATTGTGGAATTACAAGTGACTGGACTGAACTGTTCTCACCGACACCTCCACTGGTATCAAGCCAGCCACCTACACCTCCCTCTCAAACCTCCTTTTCAACAAGCATTTTTTTTTTTATCTTAACTTGGTGGTCTGAGAAAATCTCTCGCCTGCGGTGTGGCAGTGGTAGCGTACTGGGGAAGCATGCAGTAGCCAGAAAACGTTGTGGGTTCACTTCTCGTCTTCCACCGCTGTGTCCTGGAGCGAGGCACTTAAACCCCTGAGTCGCTCTGGGGACAATGTGACAGCGGTCTTGTAATAGAATTAACACGTTAGTCGCTTTGGAAAAAGCGTCTGCTAAATGAAGATGGGTAAATGAAAATGT
The DNA here is from genome assembly GCF_046254945.1 of Alosa pseudoharengus. NCBI lineage: Eukaryota > Metazoa > Chordata > Actinopteri > Clupeiformes > Clupeidae > Alosa > Alosa pseudoharengus. The sequence continues at coordinate 53,447,603 of NW_027468564.1, forward strand.
GCTGTTCAGCTGTGATGGGCTCATTCATGTAGCTATACTCCACAACCTAATATGGCTCTTCATCATCACTGCTCTGAGTCTCTCTCCAGCCCAGTTGAGTCCTCTCTGGCCCGTGGGCACGAACTGATGAGTATCATCTCAGACTGCTCCAGCTCCATGCGTCCTGATTCTGATTTGTGCAGAAAGCTGTTTGAGTTTTTTTTTTGAAACGTCCAAATGATATTCCCTATGAGCTTCCCTTTTTTCCTCAGCAACAAAGACTAAGAACAGAAGACATTCGCAGTGAAATGAAGTTGTTACTAGTGCATTCATTAACATCTAATACTAATATCTTACTTAATATTGTTATTCATTTACATTACCTGTGTCTTAATCAAAGAGCAGCGCTGTTGTTAAATTATGTAACTGTACTTTGGGCAAATGTATTAACAGTGTATTTGACACACTTTCTAACCCCGCGCTGCTCATCAGGTTCTTGGAATTCTTCATAATGTGAGTGAAGTAGGCCTTGTGAAACCACTGTAAGCTGATTAGATAACCATCATCAAAGAACCTCTAATAAGCTGCATTAGAGATAGCTTTTACATCTAATGGTGATGAATGTCTTTTCTGTAGACAGAGTTATTGAAATGGTTCATTTTACATGAGCATTGATTAAGTGTTTTGGATGGCTAATTACCAGTGGGCACTCTCTGCAAACTTCTAATTGGTTTTTTGCTATAGAGTTTGGAAAATGAGAACCGTAAATTAGTCTAGAATCAGAATCAGACTACGTTATTGTCTGTCATGACCATAGACTGTAAAAAATATGACTGTCATCTTGGCCTTCTCTTGGCTCAACACACAGAATAACAAACCAGACAACTGACATAAAATGATGCATTCTTAAAGTGAAGTGAACTACAGAGCAATAAAATGCTTATATTAATCATACTTTTTTTATTAGTGGTAAGGGGGTGTTTAGTGTTCATTTAGGGTTTTTATGGCAGTGGGAATAAAGGAGTTACAGGAAATGTTTTTCTTTGCAAGGGGTGCTTTATATTGACGACATGATGGTAATAACTGGAAAGATTTGCGCAGGGGATGGTAGATGCTATGTGTTTAATCTTCCTTTTAACTGTGTATGGAGTAAAAATAATCAAGTTTAAATAAAGTTTCCGCCAGTTATTTCTCCGGTTAATGATCCGGGGAAGCTTTGATTTGCTTGGATGAAACCAAGAAGAGATTTTGAAAGTATTGATTCAATTAGTGATTTGCAGACAACAGTTCAAGTGTCCTTCCTGACACTGAAGCCTCTGAGTTCCCTCAGCAGGAGCAGGTATTTCTGTTGTTGTGCCTTCTTGTGCACTGAGTCAGTATGTTGAGACAAAAACAGGAAACTACCAATCTTTGTGCTCAGATACTTGAATGCTTCTACCTGCTCCACTGCTCCACTGCCTGTCTATTCAGCATGGGATATTGGATGGAGGAAACTGAACGTTGTCCGCCTCTTCCCACAACACAACTCTTTGGACAGAGAGCTTTCGCCTGTCCAGGACATCAGGGTGTCTACTTACTTTTGGTGTGCAGATAGGAGTTCATTTGATTACACTTCACTTGACAGTACCGACATAAGAGTGACATGACACTGTCATGAATGTGTCATAAACAAGTCATTTAATGTTTATGACATAACACTTCTGTCATTAAGTGTCATTCGGTTTTTGTCATAACAAGTTAGGGTTAGGGTTAAGGTTAGAGTTACCGTGGTGTATGACTTTAAACAGCGAGTGTGCTTGGTATGATGATCAGCTTCTCTAATGCAGGGTAGGACTACGTTTTGACAAGCATACAAATTCACCTTGTTCTTGCCCCATCTGAAATGACTCCTCTACTTTTGCTGCCTCCATCCTTTCTGTATTTGTTGTGTAAAAAAACCTTGTATATGATGGCACTGAAGTCTTAAGTTAGTGAATTGGCTAACAGTGTTAGTTGGTAACCAAATAGCCTACACATTGCGCTACACGCTGCGTAGGCTACGTGCATTCTCTCTCCTGCTGATTTGCATTCAGTAGTCAAGTGCGTAATATTGCAAAAGTTGAAAAAATAAATGTGTTTATTGTAGCCTACAGAAAATAAATAGCCTACTATCATACTGTCAGTTAATTGGCTACAGTGCAGTGAAGAGTTTGGAGAGTAAAGTTATAGGGCAACTTGAAGTTTTATGAAAAAAATGTATGAACCAGAACATAAAGACCATGAAGCTTCTATTTCTTGCAGCTGTTAAAACACCCGCTAGATCAGGGGTCTCAGACTCAAATGAGCTGGGGGCCAATTCTGCCAACGTCATCTGATTGGAGGGCCGGCTATTTCTGACAATGTTCTTTTTTTCAAATACCACACAAAACTGCAAACAGAAATTGCAAGTGTTTTTATCTAGTTTTAGACACCTCTGCTAGCAACCTTAGCTTATAAATAAAATAATGATAAAATAAATATTAATACAAATTATAAAACAAATGAAAAGCATAAAAACAGGTATGTGTGTGTTTCACACCAAATAAAAATATTTTCCTCTCATAACTTTTTTAAACGCAAACTATAGGCGTCAGGGTTAAGAAAGCAACACCATTGGATTTTTATATCAAAATTTCAAAAGGCCATGGCTTGAAAGTGGTCAGAGAAGTCCTTTGATCTCTCCTTTGTCAGAGAAGTCCTACTGTAAATCTTTGAGTAAAACAAAAGTTATGAAGGGGGTAAATTTACCCATCTAATTTGCCACTGGATGGCAAGCACCTCAAATTATGCACCTTAAATACTGGATGAACATATTTGAGCAGGTTTACTTTCCTTTTTTCATATTACCCACATAACAAATTAACAGGAAAACACCTAAGATGTATACCAACACCTAAGATGTATATGGTTTCTAAACCACAAGGCCTACAATAAAGTATTCTGGTCAAATCAGTTCCTATCGCGGGTAATCTGAGTACCCAGAAGTTAGCATCATATTGCGGGTGACTTTGTAGTTTAGAGCCCTATTTCTACTAGCCCTGCTGTCTGTACCACGTCCATTACGGACACTATCATCACGATTACCACTGCAACTTACAAGCTATGTTGCAGAGGGTCGAAATAAGCATGGTATGCTTAGTGGACACCGTCGTATACACGCAGAGGCACCTCCATTCAATAGACGATCGATCATAATCTCCAAAAGGATATTCTCCTTCAGAATAGGTGAATAACATAGCCTAACTAAGACTTCATCACACGTAAACGTTTTTCAACATTTGGTGTAGGCCTATATTTCTGCTTAATTTCTGCTTCAATTTATGCAACACTATGGTCTGCATCGCTTCCGCGTCATTACAAATGCACGTCTTTGTGTTTCTCGCGTGTAATACAAGTATTTCCTGAAAACGTTGCGCAACGATTTTGGATTGGAATGAAGCTCTGGATGTCTAGCACATAGTGGAGCAGAGTACAAATGAGATTTGTCACCGTACTTGGAACTATCGTCTATTTTAATCAGTATCGTTGTTTGTCGCAATTAAAAATAGTCTCAAGGGCCGGATTACATTATTATTTTGACATACGTCGCGGGCCATAATTGGGCCGGACGCGGGCCGGATTTGGCCCGCGGGCCGGGTGTTTGAGACCCCTGCGCTAGATAGTTTAAATACCCACCAACATTCGTTTTTGCAGTACAGATTGTTTCTGAAAGTTATTTGTCAACTAGGCCTAGCCTACTGGCTGATTTATCAAATGAGTGCTTTCTCGTTCGTCCTCCGCAAACTACAGGTGTTTCGGTAGAGAGCCATTACATAAGTGATGCCAAGCAATTTCTGTAACACTTTTTGTGACATTCAGCAAATATCTCATTTAATGTAAGTTCCTTCGGACAATAGCACTACTTTCTACTCTACGTGCAGTTGTCCTCCATCTCAGTTGCATCAGTTTTCTAATTTTGAAGGTTCTAAAATATGACTATATGCTTCACTGAATCCTTCTCATTTTCTTTCATTTGTCCAGCTAACTTTTCCATTGAAACTAGCCATTTATGATGGATTACACACTCGACATTCTGAAATGTCCTGCACGATCAAGGCCAAATTAAATTATCACGCAGCCACTGTGTCAGCAGCATGAGTGCTGACGGTGATGGTGCGTTTCTGATGTCAGATTATGTAGGCTAGCCTACTAGACTGTTCTCACGTTGCAGCGCTTTACTTATTTGAAGTAGCATTAATCAATATAAGGGGCAGAGGGGGATAAATGTTGTCCCCACCAGGGATAAAAATAATTTAGCAGAGGTAGGGATATGAAAACCAGAGGGGGGGAAATCCCCACCATCCCCCCTTACAAATCGCACCCTGGTTAGGATTAGGGTTAGAGGTTAGGATTAGGGTTAGAGGTTAGGATTAGGGTTAGAGGTTAGGGTTCATGTGTTATGACAGTGTCATGTCACTCTTATGTCAATACTGTCAAGTAAAGTGTTACTGTTTATTTTCCTGATGTGGGCAACCAGGACCATGTTGTCTGCATACATAAAAAATTCATGTTTTTGGATTTACAGCCATTGAGTACCACATGCTAAGGTCGGTTCTGCAGGAGGTTTTTTATCCATGTGATCAGTGTTAGGTTGATGTGTAATCCCAGGACACAGTTGCAGATAGTGTGTGAGTCAACTGTATTAACATTAACTTACTGCATTATTCTCAGTCTCAGGCAGCTCAATAAGTCTATTCATCCAGCGGTGGCACCACACATGTAGCCTAACTGCAACCTTGGACACTGAATAACAAGCATCACTGTCAGGTGAGTCAGATCTTCCCTTCCAGAGGCATGAAACCAGAGATTTCTGGCTTTTCTATAATTCGCTCTTTAAATTGTAAATTGTACAAGTATTTGATTTGATGCAGGCTCTTCAAAATGCAGTGCACTAATATTTCAGAACTGCTTGCACTGCATGTGGTTAAAAGCAGAGGGAAACAAATGACCTGGATCACATAAAATAACATAAATGTGATATTTGCATCCTTCTGTCAATAGGGTTTATGTCAAAGCGTTTCACTTTAAAGATTAGAAAATTTGTATAAAAACTCTAGTGCATGTTTAAACATACAGTATATTGCAAATGGATTCTGAAAAAGACCTTGAATGCTACAGATTGCATATTCATAACCATTTTAATGTATTGGCTCTTGTAATGTACTCATTTTTATGCATTTGCAAACCAGGATCAGTTCACACACGCACTTAAGGATTTGACTCAAGGCAACTCTGAAATGCACAACAACAAGATGATGTGCTGGTGTAATGACTGTTGAGGAGTTCTCCTGCAATATTAACTGATGCATCGCATCGCTTTATTATGACCGCCGCTAGTGGTAGTGGTCACATAGCGGTCACATAAGAAGTTTTTCTTTTTCTCCCCGTCATCAACTTCAATTTTTGGTCAACGATTCCTGGGACACCAAAACACAGCGCCACTAGACGGAAAAAGTTTGTTAATTTTGTGCTGGGAAACCCAACAATGCAGTTTTTCCTAAATACCTACCTGACCTGTATGACAACATTTGTATGGTATGTTGGTCTCAAGGGTCCGCATTAACCTAGCCCATAACCAGCCATTTGTAATTTGCACTCCCCCCTGGTGAAAAATGAAAATGGAGTATTAAACTGCTTTAATTGCCCCTATCTTCAGCTGAGATGTTCAGAACTGCACCAAATTTCATGTGAATGATTAACTCGACATCCTCTGGGTTTATGCCAAGATTCATCGCCATCCAGAAAGTAAAAGTCCTGCCAAGTATTTGCTCCAACCATTTAGTAAACCAGCTCATCCTAATTAGCAGCCAGGTAGATCAGATAATTAGTGATATCACCTCTGTTAAGTACACAGATAGAAAGAACATAAGGCAGGGCTTTTACTTTCTGGAACCGGGATGTCCACCTCTCTCTCTCTCTCTCTCTCTCTCTCTCTCTCTCTCTCTCTGACATACACACATATAAACACACACATGCACGCATACACACACACACACATACACACACACAGACATGATGGTGTTTTAAGCCCCCATCGACTTCAAGGCAGCGCTGCGACCGTTGACTACAAGGCACCTAACCGTAACCCTAACCCTAACCTTAACCCTAGTGCCTTCCATGCAGCGCTGCCTGGAAGAGGACGTTGGGGGCTTAAACACCATGAAACCACAGACACACATGCACACACACACACACATCCACCTGCACAGACACACACACAGGACTCAGGAGTGAGCACCAGTCATAATTTGTACTGCTATACGGTACATCTAGTTAATTCTTACAGTCTCAAGAACAACAGTGTACCACCAGCAAGGCCTGTATATAAACTCTGTATCAGGTCTTGTTGTAGGGCACAACTAAATGTTATATATTGTCTGAAAAATACAATCTTGATCACAAACATACACAAGCACAAGCACAACTACACCCTTTTAAATGTACCTGCAGTTGTATTCCTATCATGACCTTGTGATTCTAGCTTGGCAAGAGCATTAACTTTTAGACTTCCAGATCTCATCACGGTCACTGTAAACCGACAACCTCTAAACCCAGACTTCTTCCCCACAAGTTTAAATGGGCTGCAAATGGGTCCACAGAGGCATGATGATCTCATTAGTTTTGTGTTACTTATGAGGCATTGGTGAATACAGGGAATTAATGGCTCATTCATTTTAATGCGCTCTAATGACCCTTGATGAGCCTTGTACGGTATTATTGTAATTTTTATTCTGAAGGCGAGCGTGAACGTGTGCTGCCTGTGCGGCTCTAGAGCTCCGTGTACAAAAAGACAGTTCTCTTAGCTGCACTTTGTTCCCTGTTCTTGCGGCACTGGCAGTACGTACCGCCGCATGGTAATGAGAGCGCAATTATGTGCAGAAGAAGTTGGAGGATTTCCTCTGTGCCCTTGAGTGCTAGACTCCAGTGTGGGAGGTAATTAGTATGGCCATCTCACTTTCTCTCTATCACTCTCCCTCTTTCTCTCTCTCTCTCTCTCCATCTTTTCACTTTGTCTCGGCACTCTCAATCTGAGGACCTTCAGCTCCTCCATGCCTCTCCACCCCAGGCTGATCTCTGACCCCCCTCCTAAGTGGAGAAATGGCGAGCGTCTGAAGTGGCTTTCTCTCTCTCTCTCTTTCCCTCTCTTTCTCTCTCCCTGGGCTAATTGCCCGTGGTATTTTCTGTTCTCTGTCAACATCCAAGGCTGGAGCGAAAGGATTATTAGATAGAGACAGGGTGAGAGAGAAAAATATGTAGAAGGAAAAAAGACAGAGAGACTGAGTGGAAGAGAGAGAGAGAGAGAGAGAGAGAGAGAGAGAGAGAGAGAGAGAGAGAGAGAGGTGTCAGGAGTGAGACCATGGTACAGCATGCTTGTGTGGCTGCTGTGTCAGCGAGTGAGCTCACTAATTATCTGCTCATCTTTCATGGATTACCTGTGAGATTGAATTCTTCAGGCCCTAATCCCTGCTGGAGCTGGGCTGGGCTGAGGCAGCCTCGGCAGCACCTGTCCAGGCCAAGGGTCCTGGTAGCTGATGTCACTAGTGGCTGCTGGGTCTTCTGCTTTTCGAATGTGTGTGATGGGATTTGATGGTGTGCACTATGCAAAACTGAAATGAGAATACTGAATCTTCACCCGGACACTCAAATGGAAATACTGGATCTTCACCCGGACACTCAAATGGGAATACCAAGGGCCCATCAACACAGTTATGAAGACAATTCTATTTTAGATCAAAACCCAAAAGGTTTGTATCGTTATCGTTTAGGCATTTCGTTCATGTGATACCAGCATTTAGAAGCCCTGAAACGCACAGCCCTACTCCTAACCTCACAATATGCTGATGAAACAGCCCCACACCTTACCTACTGTACATGGCAGGACATCCCAAAAAGTCTATGTCTGTCAGTCAGTTTGTCACATTAAAATGCTTTTCTTTTCCCTGTTACGATTTCTGTATCAGCCTTTATGGACCCTTTCAACAAGGTAAACAAAAACAATGCTTGAACATTCTATTTGGGCCCCAATCTACTTCCTCTGCATTAAAGGACCAGTATGTAGGAAATAATGGAAAATAAACTGTAACCATCCAAAAATGATCACCATATGTTGTCAGAGAGTAAGGAAACACGATAAATTGAAGTAATGGCTTATTTGACAACATTACTCTAACCTGTAAAACCCCGTAAAACCAATGAAAAAAAAATGAGTTACGGGGCGGAATCTTCGTTTATGTTTTGAACGATTAATTCTAGAATAGCGTATTAATAATGGGCTAGCACGTCCTCCTATTTGGGTTGCCAAATAAGCAAAGGCCAACTGTCAACAGCTGTCTGTTGTAGTCATGAACGCCTAAGAGAGGCAGGCAAATTTCCAAAAATTAAAACAAGAAACAAATGAAGTGGACATCGGAGGAGCTTCCATCCTGAGATGGTGACGTCTTCATATCAAGTCTGACGCCGAGCTGGCCATATTTCTCCACAACAGGTAGGCTAGCCTATGCTAAACTTCATCTGCATCGCTAACTTCAGCTAATAAATATGTTACGTTGGTTAGAGAGGTATTTTTTGTTTTCACGGTTTCCGTAATGTGTAGCTGGGTCATGGTTGGAGAAACTTTAAAGCAGCTGCAGGTCAACTAACGTTAGCTAAGTCTTCATTACATCTGGCAACCCAGAAGAGGCTCGCGTCTGGTAGTCTTGAGAACGTTCACCAGTGTTTTGATTTTGGCCTACAGAACGTTCGGTAACAATCCTACAAATCGCACCTTTAACCCTTAAAGGTGTAGGTTTTTGAACATTCTAAGTTCCGCAACAATTGAAGGTTCTAAAATTCTATGTTGAATTCAATGAACCCAGATATTCTTTAGAACGTTCATTTCCCAACATTCCCGTGACGGTACTCCTTTAAGGGTTAAGATAACATATGGAATGTTAAAAAGGAAGTCTTGTGGGGCCAACTATGATGCTGATAATGAAAATTCCATGAAAGGGAACCAAAGATTCTAGAACAGAGTTCCATTATCAGCATCATAGTTGGCCCCACAAGGCTTCCGTTTTAACATTCCATATGCAGAGGAAGTAGATGGGGAACCAAATAGAACGTTCAAGCATTGCTTTTGTTTTTATTGTTGAAAGGGTCTTATAATAATAATAATAATAATAATCTTTATTTATATAGCACTTTTCAAAACAAAGTTACAAAGTGCTGTACAAGATCAACATAAATGAAAATGCATATAAGACATAATAATATAACAATCAAATAATATATACTAATTCAATTAGAACTTAACATAAATTTGAAAAAGGAAAATAAACTTACACTGAAATAAAACTTATGAGCATCAGCCTTTTGTAGCTAACTAGAAGTACACTGGTTATGTTAACATTACATAAAGGTAACATTACAGCAACCCAAACACTGAAATGAGAATACTAAATCTTCACCCAAATTGAAATGAAAACTGTTTTATATACAATGTCTGCACACACATTTAGAAATTCCGGAATCTTGCCCTCAAGGGACAACCATAGGCAGAGGGGGACACCTGAAGCACAGATCACATGACCATTTGCACATATCACATGACCATTTGCACAAATCACGTGATCATTCATAAGATTGTCAGTATTAAAAAATATTGTAACAAAAAAAAATGGTAGGCTAGTAGTGGAAGTTGAAGTGAATGAAAGGTCAAGAAACATCAGACCACAGTCTACGTGTTCAAGACTGACAAGATCCAATTAGGAAGGGAATATGGGTTTCTACATCATCATTTTCACATGTTTGCGGATTTACCTGAATACGGCGTTGATAGTGTTTTTAAATCGTTCCGTTTCAGGAGTTTGAAAAATGCCAGAGTAGTGTAGATGAGGGGCGCAAACGTGACAAACGTGTTTCAGATTCAAATGAAGATGGAATAATGTGGATGTAGCCGAAATTATCACCCACACACTGGAATGAGAATACTGACACCGAATCTTTACCCAAAACACTGAAAATCATACATCTAAAGCTGAAACTGTGAGTAGATTATAAAATGTGCAAAAATGTTCAGTATAGCAATTGTAAACAGATCATTGTATGTTGCCATCAACATTGCACGACTGAAGCTTGTTTCCCCACACTGGCATGCCATCAAAGGCATGTGTTTTTGCCAACCTCTCACACCTAAAACCTTGTGAGGCAGCCAACCTCACAAAGGGATTGTGAGGACACTGCCTCTGATCTCCAGGACTCTGTGTTTCCCTCATTCTCTCTCTCATTCTCTATCTCTCTTTCTCTGTCGTCCTCTCTTTCCACCCTTTATCCATCCCCTGTTGAAATTCAGGCATGGGTGATTATCAGCCCTGCACAAACAGACTGGCCCTGCAGACTCTATTAGTCCCTATCTTTCCCTGTCTCTCCCCCATCGCTAGCTCCCTTCCTCCCTCTCTCTCTCTCTCTCTCCCTTCCTCCCTCTCTCTCTCTCTCTCCCTGCCACTTTGTGACCTGCCATTAAAGCGCATGGCTTCTCCCCATCATTAAATTAGCCCTCAGCTCGGGAGGCCTTGCAGTGGAGAGCAGGAAAAGGCGAGTCTATTAGCAGGCATTGGGGCAGGCAGGCAGGCAGGCAGGCAGGCCGCTGCTCCTCCACCCCCCCCGCCCCCTCCACCAGGATGAAAACAGCTCTTTCATGCCGCGTTACTGGAGCCGCCGAGGCGAAGACAGCAGGGGTAGCGGCGGTGGCGGCAGCGGCAGCGGCAGGATGGGTGCAGTGTGGGGGAGAGGGGGGGTGCAGTGTGGCGGAGAGGGGGGGGGGGGATGAGGGAGATGGATGGGACGCAGCCGCACCACTTGAGACATTTGAGTCCTTTATCTGGCTGATTGCAGAAGCGCGCTGGCACGGCGCTGCGGGGGGAACTCTGACAATCAGGCCGGCTGCGCTTATTAGTCCCCATTAAATGGCCGCGCTCCGCGCTCAACACACACACACACACACAGCACAACACACACACCCACCCACACACGTACACACACACAACACATACACACACACATGTACACACACACACAACACACACACACACACACGTACACACACACACAGCACAACACACCCACCCACCCACACACGTACACACACACCCATACCCACACCCACACACCACCCCCCGAAGACAACAGGGACTTCGGGGTGATGGCTACCCATCCAGATGGCCGGCAGGCAGAACAGAGTGAGAGGAGCGAGGAAGCGAAAATCGACGAGTTTTTTTTCCTGGCCGTAACTGGCCGAGTGGATCTGATATAAAGTGATTCCCGTCAGAGCAGCGCGGTATCTCTCCGCTTCCCTCCACCCCGCCTATTTCAGTAACGGTCACCTACAGCGCAGGCGGAACGGCCTTCACGACAACAACAGCAAGATTGACGCGCCGTTCGCCAAGGCGACAGGCTCCGAACAACAACAACAGGCAAATAAGCGAGATTTGGTAATTTGTTTATCTAATCAGTCAGGAAGTGGACAGGCTGGATCTCATTTGCGCACCGTGGAGAAGTTCCAGAGCTGCAACGTGATAAAGCCCAGGTTCCGCCGGCTTTCCTCTTTGGAGCCGACCCAAGGGGCTCACCTCATTTATATGTATTTAGGAATGAATGGCTCACAGTGCCATTATAAATACAATATGCTGATGGCAGACAAGGCTGTGCACACACACACACACACACACTCACGCACGCACGCACACACGCACACACACACACTCTCACACACACTGCCTTACTGTAATAGTAGATGTCTTGGTTCCTTAAAAGCTGTGTGGGAGGCTCTAGCTGTGTGGATGGTGTTTCAGAGTGACCCCACTGCCTCACCAACATGTGATGTACTGTCAAGACGTCTGAAGAGCCGACTTACACTCCGAGAATGATAACGGCATGATATCATGAAGAATGATAACCTTATAGTTATAATTCTCGGTGTGAGCGGTCCTTTAGGATAGTTAGGCTTGCTGGAACACATCTTGGGGATGAAATCTGAGTTTAGTCCATGGGACTTCATCAGACATTATGATTTGGGCATCTGAAAGTAATATACATTCAAAAGCATGAAAGGCATTAACACATAACCCACACTACTTAATATAGACCGCATTTTTTATTCAGTACATATTTTAAGATCAAATGAACCATGTCATACAATCTGTGACACTAAACAAAAACATTGTCATTGTCATTATTATAATTGTAAGAGCACTGCTTTTGTAAACACATCCTCAGATATATTCATACAAATTCAGCCTTTTACAGACACATTCTCACTGCCCTCACTGACTACATATTGTACACGATTCTGACATATCAGTAAAACAACCAAATGAGAGTTCCTCTAAACATGAAACACGACCAGCTGCTAAACAACACTTTCATCTGGCCAAAAGACACATCGCAAGCATTCCATTCCGTTTGCTTGTCATAAAACACAGACAGTGTACCCACTGTTCTTTTGTCCCCATACTTTTCACAAACAGCTGCCACCAGCCACGAGGCTGTGAAGAACAACTCACTAGTCAGAGGGCTCTGATGCATATAGTGGATGACTCTACATAGATACAAACTGGAGTTCTGCATGAATACGAGTGGACTCCTAGAACAGGTTCTGATGCTTCAGTGCTCATTCCCGAAGCGTCTTGTTGAGATGCCAATTAGGAGACTCGGGGCAGCGGATTGGTTGTGGTGCCGTGGGGCAGGTGATGGGTGGATATGGGGGGCAGTCGCACTCTGCTCTGAGAGGGCAAGAAGCGCTGGCGGGTGCCAGGAGGGTACTCTGGTCTTGGGTACCTCTCCAGAGAAGCGCTCTGAGAAACAGGACAGATAGTGGTAGATGATGAAGTACAAATCAAAGCAGAGTGGAGAGCAAATAAGCACATTAGGGAATAAAAATGAGGACTGGGACAGCTTCAGATCTCCAGTTAGATATACGGGTGCATTTCTGGCAATGGTTCTAGAACCAGATGCTGATAGAATTACGCTGTTGGTATTTGACTGACGTTCGGGTGAATAATTCTGTTTTCCATTTGACCTTATGCTGGTAATACAAAGCATGCTCTTTAACTAGTTTTTGATAGAATCAGTTTTGAATGATAGGGTTACTGTTTGAATGGATGGCCGTTGCTTGTAAGATCCCAATTTAGCATCAGAGTATATTCATATCTACCCTAGGTAAAGTTTATCGTAAACTGACATGAATGAGACAACATTAAACATTCACCCAATTATAAACATTCACTGGTATGGATATTGTATAGTTTTGCCAGCATGTTGTAAAATGATCATTCAGTATTTCCAAGATGCCCAACACTATAGATTTTTGATCCTGCAACTCTAAGGTCCAACAGAAACACAAAACAACAGAGTCCGTGTTTTTAACCTATGCTAGTAACAAGCCTGTAATAAGCCTGATTATTATCCAAACAGCTATTGAACTGTTTACTAGTTAACCAGTGTCTAGTGGACATCTCATAGTTTTCTTTCAATACATGTATATATAATTGTATATATCATTGTCAGTTTAAAGAATATACTGGACTGAACAACCACTCAAAAGGTTCTAATGCGGACATGGAGAGATGGTGTGTCTCATACTAGATATCACTCACCAGTTGTTGAGCCATGGAGTTCAGGAGACTCTGCACATCATGGACCCATGCCTACAGAGAGACAGATCAGACAGGTGGAATCATGTGTGGCTATGCATGACAAACCAGAACCAATCATCTTGAAAGGTAGACCAGTGATTCAGTGAACCACTTCAACTCCACTTATAACATAGAATAGCTGACCTAGTGGAATTCACAGTAGGGGGGTCAGCCCTTCCTCCGCTGAGGTAAAACATTCACCATCACTGACTGTTCCCTCAGCCCCAGACCCCAGCAGTGAGACACTCATTATTCTCATTCACCCAGCCTACCCCAGCCCTCTCTGTTGAATGCTATTACATTACCACAAAGTTAATTGGAGAGTCTACATGGCATAGCTCTACCCTAGACACGCATTTCAACTGGACACAATGTCTGCTCTGTGTTGGCTGTCATCCCAAGTTTGTGAACGAGGCAGGGATTCCTGACCATCACGGTCAGTGATCTGAGTTTTGCGTGTGTCTGAGTAGCCCATGGGCGCAGCGGGAGCGTCTTACCCGATGGCACTGTCTCTTCTCAATGCTCCAGTCCCTCACGTCCCTCCAGTGTGGGGGCAGGCCAGCGCGCTCCAGCCTCCTCGCCTCCACCACCTCCTGTCCCCTCATCCCCCCCTGTCCTGCGTCTGACTATCTGACTGACTGACCGGAGGCTCAGCGTCCCCTTGGTTTCCTGTGCTGAGCCACGGCGCTTTGTAAAGGTAATCTAATAGGTGATATGGACACCCCGAAGGGGCCGCGGTCAACAGTCGGTGCTTAGATACCAGCGTAAATGAGACGGTCACTGTGCTACGCTTTCTGCCCCTTGCTAATGGAGAGGCCAGATGCCACTGGGTGTGTTGTACAGTAGTCACACAGATCGAGCTCACATGCCAAAGTGGAAGGTCATGTTTCTTTAACTCTAAAATGTTTCAAACTAAATGTAGCGGTACATGACCGCTACATGGTGTTGCTACCGGCTACACAAAGAAAATAAACACATTTATCGTGTTCTCTCCGTGACCTACTCCTGCAACACCTTGTGAAGTGCTAGTCTCGCTCCCCAAGTCCTTTCCATCCTCTGCTCCTGTAACTCTTTGTACGCAGCATGTACAAATCTTATATCATCCCCTTGGTTACTCAATCAGTGTAACAATTCAAGGCAACAATATAGACAGTCTGAACTGCTTAAACATGAAATGTGTGTGTGTGTGAGTGAGTGAGTGAGTGAGTGAGTGAGTGAGAAAGAGAGAGAGAGATAGAGAGAGAGAGATGTGTGCTTATGTATGTGTGTGTGTGTGTGTGTGTGTGTGTGTGTGTGTGTGTGTGTGTGTGTGTGAATTTCTGTGCATCTTTACAAACTTGTGTGCACTGCTTTCATACGACAAGTCTGCAGCAAAAGAGAAAGGATACATTGGTGACACCCTAATGTATGTGTATACATGTCTGTGTGTGTCTGTATGTATGTACTCGCCTGTATGGATGAAGCATGTGTGTCTGCATGTTTATGTGTGTGTATCTGTACAAACTTGTGCATACTGTCAATGTGCCTATATGTGTGTGTGAGAGAGCACACATGAATGGATTGTGAAATCAAGCACTCATGGGCACAAGAGCCTGTGTGCTTACTTGTAGGACCTGGCACACTTCAGCTGTTCTAAACAGTAAACAATTATGCTGCTCCTCTATTTGGGGGTGGGGGGTGGGAATTGCCTCTGCCCTGGGAGCCAAAAGCATCTATTCCTGATCAGCTTAGTGGGACTACAGGTCCAATGAGTTTCATGTGCCCTGGTGATCAGGGTCCTTAGTGGGACTACAGGTCCACTGAGTTTCAGGTGCCCTGGTGTTCAGGGTCCTTAGTGGGACTACAGGTCCACTGAGTTTCATGTGCCCTGGTGTTCCAGGGTCCTTAGTGGGACTACAGGTCGACTGAGTTTCATGTGCCCTGGTGTTCCAGGGTCCTTAGTGGGACTACAGGTCGACTGAGTTTCATGTGCCCTGGTGTTCCAGGGTCCTGGGACTCACTGACCGCAAAATTGCTGGGGGAAAAAAAGCAACCCCCATCTCCACCTCCCCATAAACCTCAACCACCACGCTGTAGTCCTCACAAGCTCACATCAATCCTCCAATGCTGTGGGAGGACATTTTGGGTCAGTCGACACTCTCTCTCTCTGAACGCACCTCATAGAGGTGACTGAAGTTGAGCCAGAGCCTCTTTAGACGAGCCAGAGGACCCACTGCTGGTGCAGCAACGGTCTCCTCATGAACCAGACAACTCACCCTAATGGGCCCATTTCACAAACACTGTCAACCAAACACTGACAAACACGGCAGCAGGTTATGGCTTTTTCTAAGAAACACTGCCATCATGTTTGATGGCCCTTGCTGTTAAAAAGAGTGCTATTAGTTTGGCCCATTGATAACAGTGTAGGTTGTTGGCTGATCCCAGTACCAGCACCAGAAGGAAGGAAACAAGTCACTGAGGGGAAATGAACAAGGGAGTCCGTAATGTGAAAGATGGCGGATCTGTATCTTGAAGCTCTGTGCTGTATTTGAAAGAGCCAATCAGATTGTCAGAAAAAAGGCATTACTGATGTTTCAACTCAATCGAGCGCAATTCAACCAAAGAAATCCGACCCCTGCCATAGCAAAAGAAACAAATGCTTCAGAAATTATATATACTTTACAACCTATACAAGTCAGTACAAAATTAATCTTCCCTTCAAAAAAACACTAGACACTTAACACTGCATCACAGTGTTGCAGCATGTGACAAATGGCACTTAGAATGTTGCATACCCAATATGAGACTCTTCAATCTGTTTAAAAACAAAACAAAAAAACAAAAAAACATGAAGCCAGCCAAATAGATCCCACCACCGTTCTGCCAGCAACACTGGCCAACATGAAAGTCTGTCTGGATGAAACAGTTCACTAAATGAATATAACAGCAAAAAAAAAAGAAGATACCCAGTCAATGAGCCCAGTAACAAGCATGTGTTGCTCTGAGGTCCACTCTATGGAGGCTCCATTGAGACACACTGAGCATGAGGACTGAGGACTGACTGATGGGGCTATTCTGAGCCCCAGAGGGGTGGAGGAGACGGAGCTCACTCTTTGAACTGCTGGAGCTGAGCTGGGAAATAATGAGCTGCTTTACGGGCTTGTGAGACCCAGAGCCTCACCTCTCTCCCCCCACTCTATATTCAGCCTCAACGTCCCCACCACCACCACCCAGCTCTACCGGCGTGGCTGTCTCTGTGTGTACTTGTCTGGTTATGCTCAGCTGCCCGGCTCCAGATCGACCGGCACAGAAATAGGATGGCTGTTTTTAAACCCAATTCAGAATATTTGAGTCTGAGGGAAAATATATTAGAAAATATCTGAAATCTTGACATCTAGTCTGATCCAGTGTGGGGGTGGGGTGGGGGGGGGATACAACTCACAAATATCCGTCCCTTTTTGACCAAACATGTTTAGAATGTATGTAAACAAAGCCTAGCCGTGTTTATGGTTGATAGGGACTTGATGTGTGCCTCTGTGTGTTTTTTGCCAGGTGACTTATGGTGCCTTGTGGGACTCAAGCCAGGATCCCACAATAACGCTATACGGTTGGTTCTCATGCCTACACACTCACACACAGTCAGGCTCTTAATTCCTGGGCTCTGTGTTTGGTGGTGGCAGCGCTTTCTAGAGACCAGCCACAGGCTAACACAGTCACTGTGCCCCGGTGGTGGAGGGTGGAGGTGGTGGGAGTGGGTGGGTGGGGAGGGGGCTACATGTTGGAGGATCACCATGGAAACAAAATGAATGATGGGAGACAGGAGAGTTATTAGCCCAGCATAGGCTGCTTGTTTTTCCACAGAAACGGACAGGAAACAGAAATGTTGCACCCTTCACTTGTCACCTGCCACAGGGGGGAGAAAGGCGTGAGGATTTAGGACTGAGGGAACGGGAGAGGGTTTTAAGACAGAGACAGGAAATACCCATGATTCAGTTTGTTTGTCCCGACAAAACAAAAAAGCAGCGTTTGGTATACCCCATATTCTTCTCGTACTTGCCCCTACCTTCCCTTCGCTGTTACCCCCCGGCGATGTGCGAGGCACGGTCATTTCTGAGTAGCGGACAACGGGCTGCTCGGCATGTACGCCGGGTCCTTTTCGCTGAGGTCACCATTTTGCCTGTTGGTGGGGGCGGGATGGAGGGAAGGAGGGATGGAGAGAGGGAGAGAGAGGGAGGGAGGAAAAAAACAAAGAAAGAAAGAGAAGGAGAGAGAAAGACACAGAATTAGATGGACAGACATGGACATCATTAGTGGTTAAGCTGAGAGGGCCAGGATCACCCTGCGAGGGGCTTGGGTGGAATGGCTCTCGTCCGCACTGGTAATCTCCGCGTGGCTCCCTCGCCATCGGGGATGACAATCCAAGCGATGACATGTTTGTCTTTTGTTTTGTGCGTGCGGGGGTGGGTGGGTGGGTGGTTGAGTCGGAGGGGGAGGGGGAGGGGGGGGGTAGTTCTTGATTCTCTGCTCTGTCAAGTATCCACTAAAGGCTTACATAATGCAAACATTACCCTATTTCAGTTGTTGTTCTACCCACAGCCTGGCTTTGACCCTGTTTATTCAGTTCTTGTGCATTCAGTTCATTTTCTTGTCGTTTGCTTTGTCCCGTTTGTCATTTACTTGTGTTGAAATGAGCGCCAGGACACGTCCATCTCCACTTGTGAGAGGTGACATATAACAGAGCTGATCGACTTTGAGGAGCCAAACTCACTGCCAGCTGAACAATGTGTTGCTGTGAAGAAATCCACTGTTCCTGGCTTCGATGTCTTCAAAAATCCTCAATTCATCTTCTTTTTTTGGGGATTCTTCCAGAAAAAAAAAAACTGCTGGCTGCTGTAAGCATAGCCTAGGGCTGTAACTGGGCCTGTTGTAGAGGGATCGTCTTCCAACAGATTGCAGAAATTCATCTTCCATCCGACAGTCTTTCGCCTCTGAAACACATATGCCTCTCTGTTTCGGAACCGGCCCTGGCAAAATCAGCAGACTCTCCTGCAATGAGAGAGTTTTGGACTCCAATGGTGTTTACTTGGCTTAAAGGATTGTGTGCATGCAACATTTTTGCCCTCACACAGTTTGCTGAAACATAAATCTGAAACACACACAACATACTCATTTCAAGACAGTAATACCAGCATGGAAGCAGAAGGCAAATTGATGAACGATACTTTTGTGATTCAACCGAGAGACATAACGGCTGTGCTTTGAGTTTCACTCTCATCAACCATCAAAGGCTTTGAGACACAGTGTGTGTTCCATCCTCTTCTGCAAACATGTTCAGAGGCCAAGCTCAAACAGCGGGGGAATGGGGGCGGGAGGAGGGAGAGGTGCAGGTTGTTTTGGCATGTGACTCACATCTTTACCTGTCCAGTCAGTCTCTCATGGCTAATCCCTCAAAGGGCTGTTGTTGCATTCCCAAAATATCTGCACAAACACAGGCTGCCCTCTGGCCACACTGCTCTTCCACTGTTTACTGACGAAAACCCAAAAGCTAACCCCTGCCACCGACCACGCAAACATGAAGGGTGCCCTTCATTTAGCCGTACGTGTGTGTGTGTGTGTGTGTGTGTGTGTCCAGAACAGTACACCAGTACTTAAATAAGGACCAAAGGTGCTGTTGATTGCACCCCTACTGAAAATGCCTCTTCAACATTCAGCTGCATGTCTCACCATAATGCTAAATCACCCTTTTCCCTCAATGCTAATTACATCCAAATGACTGGAGGGGAGTTTGCCATTATCAAAGAGCATTTGATTTCCATACTAACGCAGCTGGATCTTGAGTCCCGTGTAGCATTCAGCAATATGGAGAGACGCTGGCATTTAGAGACGTGCACAAATCGTACAGGAAGCATGGAAGAGCTGTGCATCTCTGGGCCAGGCAGTTGCTGCAGGCATTATCCTAATTATACATGATAGAACTGCGGATTCGTCAATAGCTCCCAGGCAAGACAGAGCCACTGGTGACATTCGACTGAATATCCTGTTTGATAATCCAACCCCATGCAGTGCTGTGTTCCTCCCACTGAGGAGCTGGCTTGGCAAGAAATCACAAGGAATTCACAAACCTGTAACTCATTTTTATCTCTAGTTTGCACGGTTTTGCATGGTTACAGTAATCAAGAGGATGCTTTGTCAGAATACACTCCGACTCTTACCACTATCATGTTCCTTTCCATTAGTCAGGACAGCAGATCCTGCACACTCACATATTCACACAGATTTGCACTTTGTGGGTGTAATCAGGCAAATAAAATTAAATACATTCCATGAACTTCTGCCAACTGGAAAATGTGAAAAGGCAGAGGCAGCAAGTTTATATTAAACATATAGTGTTTATTACATCATGCATATAATGTATGGCTACTGAAAATATACCATCAGGACAGTAGATTGAACAGCAGACATGCACGTTAGATGAGGTAATAAAACAAACACCTGCTGTACACCTCAGAGGATGGTAGCACTCTGGCTTAGCTTGAGTGAAGGTTAGCATTGCTGCCTGCGGCAGCCCCAACTATTTACTCACGGCCTGACTTTGTTGTTGAAGTGCCTTCGTATGAGGAGGGCCATTGTGGTGAGGACCATCATAGTGGTGCACATGGTCTTCGGTCCACCCCCGCCAGCCGATCCAGGCCGTTGGAGAGCTTCACCACCCAAGGAGGTCCATGCACCCCCTGCGCTACGCTGGAGCTGCGTTAGCCAAGTTAGCGTGTTGTGGCTATTCCTGTCGAGCGCTCTCTGCTGCCTCTGCTACCCCTGTCCATGTGAGCCTAGAGGCTTAGATTAGCCCAGATTAAGGTAGATGACTGTGAAGTGGAGGTGAATGTGAGGGGGAAGGGTGGGGTTAGTCTGCCATGGCCACAACAACAAATAACACAGCAGGGGGCTTTCTGCTAATCCTGCCTGCTGTGGAAGTAGCATGGCATCACGTCCATGTCGTTTTCTGTCATCTAAGTGAAAAACTTTTATGAACTTTCCCTTCAACACATTATTTACATTGCTTGGTTTTCCATGTATCAAAACCAAGTGAATGATTTTTGCATGGCTATGCTGCCATAGGGGCATTTGCTTCAATTATCCATATGGATATTTCAAGCCTCTTGCTTGTCAGATTACAAAGCAGGGCTGCAGTGCAGAAGAGTATGGCATGTCAATCGGACGCCAGTCCAGTCCATCTCATTAGTATGGCCATGACAGCAATTTCTGCAGGTAATAGGGAAGGTGGTGGTATTCTGGGCTTGCCTGCTCTGTTCCATTACACAGCCACATTTCCTTTCCTCATAGCCTTGACAGGCGGTGGTCTGTTGATTGTCAAAGCATACCTGTCATTTTTAATGGTCCAGCAAGAGAGATGGCATTCAGGAGGACATTCCTCCCTTGTTTCCCTTGACTCCCTTGCCCTTTGCATTTCCAAATACCTTATGCTAATCATTTGGTGATCTCGGACCTTATAATACCATGTTGAAGGCATTACACTATCCTTGTGCATGCCTCCCGTGTCATTTGCATGAAGTAGACGGAAGGATGCCAGGCTTAGCCTAGTTTGTGCTATTTATGGTCTCCCATTATTAAACAGCCTGGTTTAGCATGTTTCATATAACAACCCAGTCCCAGTGTACTTGTGTGTATTAATGTAATAAGGTTGTACAGTATAATATGCCAAGGTGATCAGGTTACCATAGACATAATGAGGCATAACGTAAGACGGTAACCTATATTGGAAGCGCACTAGTAAGATGCTAGTTCCTGGGCTGGCTAGTTACTCCAATGTTGCTGTATTAGTGGTGGTGCTCTATTAATAGAGGCCCAGCTAAATCCTCTCTTCATCTGCTGAGTCAGAAACACAGGCAGACGGGTGCAGGTGAGACCGCACGCTTTCTACCGCATCACATGGAGGAGATCAGCATAGTGTGAGTGTATGTGTGTGTGTGTGTGTGTGTAAATATAAGACGTGATGTAAGTGTTGGAATGTGTTAGCAAAGCTATAAAACTTTATATTACAAATATATAAAATATTATATTATATATGATTATATATGTGCATGTGTGACTTGCATAATGTGTATAAAAATTAGCAAGCATAAAATAAGTCACAAAAATAAATCATCACAATACTACAAGGGTGTAAAAATGCAGAATCTGTAAGGAATGTGGAGTTTTTAGATTTTGGTAAACAGGAATAGAACACAAGAAGCTGGGAGATCATGAAATAACTTTAGGTAATCTGTTTATTGATAATTATAATTAATAATCCATCACCAGTTTGCAAAGGTTAGGCTGTGCAAACATACTAAAACAGCACATATACCACCTTGGTTCCCAAGCAACAGTGTATACAATGAGAATCATATACAATTATATTCAAAGACATGTACAGATAACGTTTCTGTTCTTATACTTAGAAAAATATAAAGTCCAAGCTTTAAATGGACGAAAGAGAAAGATAGAGAGAAAAAGATTCACAACAGTACTGGCACATAAGGCTGTTAGAAGGAAAATGTACATCTTAAAAGCCCACCGACAGTCTGTGCCATGTCAATGATCCACATTTCTGTGTTGAATCGTGTGTTGCATGTACATGTGTGTGTATGTGATAGGTCAGGCGTGCACTACTTGATAGCTATTCCAGTGAGTGCAGTCTGTCAGTAGCCATCATACATGTACCAGTCATCGCTAGTATTCCTACAAGACTGCTAGATCCTATTGTGTCCTTCTAAGCTAATGGCAAGAGAAGGAAAATCAACTCAGTCATAGAGTCTACTGCTGAGGCGATCACTTTAAGCATGTCTGTCAGGTGAGAATTGTGTTAATTAAGTTAATTCAGAAGTCAGTAGCGGTCACTCAAATCACTTAATTTTTTTGTATTTGTCAATCAATTGTGTTTTGTGAGTCAATTTGTTCTGCGTCGATATTCTCTTTTCTGTCGTCTCCGCTCCTCTGAAGTGACCAAAGTCTCCTGGTTCTGCCGAGAGTTTATTAGAGAGCGGCAGGTTGACCGGCTGCGGGCTTTCGCTGAGAGAGGTGTGTGAGGCTGTCAGTGGGTGGGCAGGGGCAACACTCTGATGGACACAGCTGTCAAGCAGGGACAGCGAGCGAGGGAGGGAGCGAGGGCGAGGAAAGGAAGATGAGAGGAGGAGAAGAAGAATGGAGGAAGGAAAAGAGAGTGAGGTAAAGGAAATACAGCAAAAATGGGCGAAGAGCAGACAGGGATGAGTGTCAACTGATAAGGACGAGGAGGACGAGGAGGAGGAGGAAGAGGAGAACAGTACGTCGCCATTATGTGAGTTGCAGATGGCACACGGCAGTGTTTATTAAACAAACTGCCAAGAGTGGTCCTCTCAGATACAAACATTTGCCCGCCGACTGCTACAAAAAGCTGCATTAATAGAGTGAGGGATCGAGGGAGGGACCTAGTCCTCAAAGGGCCTGGAGCTCATGCCAGAGTGCTGACGTCAAAATGGAGGGAGAAGTGTGTGTGTGTGTGTGTGTGTTTGGGGGGATCTGAATTATAAACAACAGTCAAAAACTCAGTCTTAAGAGTATTGTTATTGCTCACCTCGCTGTGACTACTTAGGCGTGTGCGTGTGCGTGTGCGTGTGCGTGTGCGTGTGTGTGTGTGTGTGTGTGTGTGTGTGTGCGTGTGTGTGCGTGTGTTAGACTAGTGTTATTAGCCTACTGGATTGAGGCAGAGTCTAAATATTTCCTCTCTGCCTCTCTCTCTCTCCATTTCCTGGAAAGGAAGTCGTCTTGGTGGGTGGGGGGGTGGGGTGGTGCCGGTGTTGGTGCCGTCAGCCATCGGGGAGCCATTACCTCCATCATTAGACTGAAATGACAGGGGGGAGACGGAGGACAGCGGAGCCAGATGCCGGCCCTGTGATCCCCGCCCCATGCCAGATGCCGGCCCTGTCGGGGGGAGCCTCCACCGATCCACAGAGCCAAGTCAGAGTGGCCAGAGTCGGGAGGGGAGTTGGGGGGGGCAGCCTGATGCTGAGAACAGCTGTGGGAGGACTACGGCAATTAGCTCCATTTTGAGAAGAGTGGAGTGGGTATACAAGTGGATGATTTCTAATAGGCCTTTATCATTATTCATTAAATGTAATCAAAATACTCAGATAATACTAATTCAGTTTAGACTGTGTGGAAGGGATAATACTAATTCAGTTTAGACTGTGTGGAAGGGATGGTGTCGCATTATAATCCTTGCCGATGGCAGCATTTTTGCTGTGTGCACAAGTGTTTATGCACGTGTGCTTCCTCATGCTTGTGTGCAGTTTTCTGAAGGTGAGGACATAAATTAGGCTTTTGGACCCCATCATATGCAGCAAAAGTGTATCTGTGTGTGTGTGTGTGTGAATATGTGTATGTGTATGTGTGTGTATGTGTATGTGTGTGCGTATGTGTGTGTATGTGTGTATGTGTACATGTGCACATGTGTGTATGTGTGTGTATGTGTGTTTGTGAGCATGTGTGTATGTGTGTATGTAAGTATGCACATGTTGTGTCCCGTGGCATATTAATAAGGACATGTACTGACTGACATGGAACTGAAAACAAGCTTTTTTTGTATGAGGGCGTACATAGATACACACTCACTCACTTAGCACTACAGACAACACCTGGGGGGTTGGAGAGTTAACACACACTATGCTTCTGTCACACTGAGCAGACATGTGCCTAGAAGCAGAGGGTCTCGGGGCAGCAACAGTAGAACACAGTTAGAAACTCTAATTAGATGATTTAGCCATTATGCTCACTTTGCACTTTTTTCCTTTCTACCCACCCACCCCCCACCAACCTCCACCACGCATTTAGTCAGACCCCTATCCTTTTTCCCATTGGTCGAGCCCATATCCAATCAGAGCGCTCACACGGCGGAGCTGGACACTTTGACCCAGCCCACCTCTGCGTAAGCCCCAGTCACGTGCCAGTAGAGCGCGCCCATCAGCTTGGTCCAGGCGCGGGCCACGTCGGTGGTGAAGCACTCGCCAAAGTCGTCGGCCAGCACCTCCAGGATCACGCCGCTCAAGATCTGAAAAAGACAAAGGAAGGAGGGATGAAAGGAAGAGAAAGAGAGAGAAAGGAGAACGAGATAGAAAAAAGGAGGGATGAAGATTATAGTTCTTGAGACTACAAGGTTCCATCCAGGTGATGTCACACTATGAAGATGGCTACAGGTTTTGACAGAACGCTACTGATTTTAAACTCAATCTCCCCACCTAGACTTACTTCACCCAGTGACAGCTTTTAAAATGAAACAGGGCCTTACAGAGCGATCACATCCATTAGCAAGCCATTCCATTCACCAGGCTTATCAGAGCAGGTATAAACACCTCCATCGGCAGCATAATTAATGTGACATGTGTTTATAGAATATGATTGCAAAATGGACAAATCTGACCTGAAACAATGGAGAGTGATTAGTGTTATCGGAAACACTGTAGATACAATGTGTTTTTTTTTACTTTGTATAGTGTCATTGTAACACGCTTGGAATCTGGCTCTCTGAATAAGATAAACAACCTGTCCTGGTAATGTAACCCAATGTCTTGAGGAAGGATCCAGTACATGACATTGTTTAAAATAGCTTATCATCATTTCAAATTTATATTTTTTTTAAAAGTAAATATCGGGTCCATTTAGTTATTGTGATATGACCAATATGTGCCATCATTGCCGAGGCTACTGCCTTGTCCACCATTAAAACTTATGAAGCCACCAATGATTCAGAGGTACAAACACTTGTGTGATTTTAATCTTCTCAGAACAAATGTAACCTTTTGCACAAAAAATTCTTTCCTGTTAAAAAGTACTTATTAACAGAGCTATTATTTTCCAGGGGTGAGAATTCAGACAGCACACTGACAGCTAAAAGTTCCCTACGAAAAGAAATCTTCAGTTGAAAGCTCTGGGTGGAACGTTTTTGTCTGAGTGGAAGTGTTAGAAGTGTTCTAAGTAGAGACGCATTTCTGAGAACCATTATGTATCTGAGAATCATTACTTCAGTCAACATCATTACCCCCCCCCCCCCCCCCCACCTGTGTGGTCTCTCTCTTACCTTGAAGTACACCGGCTCCACCTTATGTTTCAGCGCGTGGGCCTTGCCCACCAAGCCCAGGACGGAGGACACCTTGTCGGCGTCGCTGAGGTTCTCCACCACGGAGTTGATGGCGTTCATGACGCGGCGGGCGTGCTGACGCAGCTGGCTGCTCTTCTCCATCTCCTCGGGGTCCTCCATGTCCTGGAACTGGCTGAAGTACTGCTTCGCTGACGGGAAGTTCACAAAGAACCTGCGGAGAGCCAAAGGGTCCATTAATAACTCCACTAAGAGTTTCGCTTTGCCTTCCCCCAAATATTATTCTCTCTTATAAATTATTTTTAGAGAACCTTGTGGTAATTAGTGCAACTGTTATGCAATAGCTCATTTCAGGTACCCTTTCCTTAGTGGTAGGTTTGATTTAAAGTACAGAAATATCTTTCCTGACTTAGACCTTAACCAAAATAGGTAAAAAGCCATCAGCATTCACACCACACGGACACTATAGAATGACCTTTGTTCCACTACGTGGGACGTTTGTCATCTTGAACTAATACAAGATGTCTTCTAGAGATGAGACCACCCACGGGTGAGCGTGACGTGATGCTGACAGCAGGTGAGATGATTGGGGAGCACTGTAGACCCTAACAGCCAGTGACACACAGCTTCTTCTGCTGTGTCCTCAAATCAACCCTTTCCCCAGTTTACAGTGTTGCTTGGTGGACCACACACCATCAAATGCTAAATGCCATCTTCAAAAGAGAAAACCAATCAACAGCTCAGTTTCAGCTCATTCTGGCATTGGCATAATGTACTCCACTTCTCACTGCCCCCACTATCAGACCAACATAAACCTCCATCAGACTTTTTAATTATGACTGAGTTGATATAATGGATACTATTATCTGCTTATACCTCTGCTTGTTTGAATTTCCTATTGTGATGCACTCTTTAGAACGTCAATTAACTTTCAGATTATTACATTTTCATGCAGTGAATGTTATTATTCGTATCTTTTATATGTGCCTGACTTGACCATGAGAGGAATTATATTGGTGGAATACATAAGTGTAACAAGACCATAACTAAGGTTCCCTGAGGAGAGAAAATGAGATTCACGGAATATAACGTAATGTTCTCTAATCTAATCAAATGAGATCAGAAAATTTTTACTCAGTGAACTTGTAGGATCCACATTCATTCTCCTTATTTGCCAGGCAAAACCCAGTGATAACTGTTGCATAATGAATCTGTGAAATCTCATTTCTCATAACTCCCATTATCTAATTGCGGGTGAAGTCACCTAAAATCTTTGCCGTGTGCAGTCCATCCAAGAGAGAGAGAGAGAGAGAGAGGTGACCTCTTTAAGAAACTGGGCTAAGTCGAACATTTAGCCAAGGTTGTTTAAACACCGCTTGGGCTATCGCAGCGGGAAAATCTGTTCGCCGTACTCCACCACAGGCCCTAAGCACATGATTCACGCTCGGCAGAGGAGAATGGTAATCATACACATACAGGCTCCCGGGGCCACACGCACACACACACACACACGCACACACATGCACACACACACACACACACACACACACACACACACACACACTGACATTCTATCTCACTGAGCGGAGACATTGCTCATCTCGGTGGGTCACACAGAAGCTAATGAAAAAAATCCCCCCCCCCCACACACACACACACACACAAACAGTAGCTCTGTCCATGTGCATGGAGCCATCCCGCTGGTAATTAGCCCCTTGGCCACCCTTTTCCACAGATGAGGTGATTTGGACTGTTGTGTGAGTGGATATGTGTGAGATGAAGAGAAAGAGACAGAGTAAATAATGGAGAGGGAGAGAGATGGAGAGAGGAATGTCATGTCTCTATTTTGACTGTGTAGTGCGTGGATACAAATGTGAGCATGTGTGTGTGTGTGTGTGTGTATGTGTGTGTGTGTGTGTGTGTGTGTGTGTGTGTGTGTGTGTGTGTGTACCCAAGTGTCTGTTTGTGTGCGCTAGTGTGTGTGTTAGTGTGTGTGTTCATTGTGTGTGCGTGTGTGTTCATTGTGTGTGTGTGTGTTCATTGTGTGCGTGTGTGCGTGTGTGTGTGTGTGTGTGTGTGGGGCAGTGCAGTGGTGCTGCATAAATGATTGGCAGCCGGCAGCTGAAGAGGTGCTGATGAGAGGGAAGTCATTAAGTGTCGGCGGGTGTAATTACTGACAGGTGCAGGGAGCAGAGGAGAGGGGAGAGCAATGAGAGAGAGAGAGAGAGAGAGAGAGAGAGAGAGAGAGAGA
This sequence comes from Alosa pseudoharengus, assembly GCF_046254945.1. NCBI lineage: Eukaryota > Metazoa > Chordata > Actinopteri > Clupeiformes > Clupeidae > Alosa > Alosa pseudoharengus. The sequence goes on from NW_027468564.1 coordinate 53,475,669, forward strand.
GAGAGAGAGAAGGACAAGGGAAAGGAGAAAGGAGAGGTGAGCGAGGGAGAGAAGAGGTGAGCACAGAAGGGAAGAGGGAAGAGGGCAGGATGGGAGAGGAAAATTGAGGTAGGGAAGGAGAGGAGAGGAGGAGAGGAGGAGAGGAGAGAAGAGAGGAGAGGAGAGGAGAGAGGAGGAGAGGAGAGAAGAGCAGAGAGGAGAGGAGAGGAGAGGAGAGGAGAGAAGAGCAGAGCAGAGAAGAGAAGAGAGGAGAGGAGAGAAGAGGAGAGGAGAGGAGAGGAGGAGAGGAGAGGAGAGGAGAGGAGAGGAGGAGAGGAGAGGAGAGGAGAGAAGAGAGGAGAGAAGAGAGGAGAGGAGAGGAGAGGAGAGAGGAGGAGAGCAGAGAAGAGAAGAGAGGAGAGGAGCGGAGAGAAGAGGAGAGGAGAGGAGGAGAGGAGAGGAGAGGAGAGGAGAGAAGAGCAGAGAAGAGAAGAGAGGAGAGGAGAGGAGAAGAGGAGTGGAGAGGACAGCAGAGGAGAGAAGAGAGGAGAGGAGAGAGGAGGAGAGGAGAGGAGAGGAGGAGAGGAGAGAGGAGGAGAGAAGAGAGGAGAGGAGAGAGGAGGAGAGAAGAGAGGAGGAGAGAAGAGGAGCCCCCCCCCCTCAGCCTCTGCCCCCACCAACCCCAGCGCAGCTTGAGAGCCAGGTCAATGTTTACAGAGCTGGTTTGAACACACAGTCAAAGAGCCTCTGCTAATGCTCAACCGCTACCATCAGATAAGCACAGCCCATTGAGACCATACGGGAACTATGATGTTGCCTTTATTCTCAAAAGAACCATGTTATCGCTCCATAACTCTGTCTCCGTCTCCGTCAGTACCTGAGGAATCCTTCAGGGCTTCCATTGTTAATGTAATATTGTTAATGTTAAACAATTGTTAACGACTCAATGGCCTAAACAGATCCAGATTTGATAAGCAAATTAAATTATGACATTGTCCTTTCCATGGCACACTTCCAGATATGATCAGGCTAGTGATTAGTGTGAGTGTTTTTTGTCCAATATTGTTTTGAAAGATGTGTTTTACAAGATACCATAACTAACAAAAGGGTTGTAGGACTCACGTTAACACAAATGTGGAAAGTGGAATCGTTGATATGCCTTGGTCACAGCACAATGACACTAAACACTGTTGTCATAGTGCAGCTTGACATCTGCCAACGCTCAGTTTGGCCCTCGGCAGCACCCTTCCATCAGACCCTGCAGATCCTATGACATGCTATGCCGAGAAAAGAGCGCTGGCGTGCAGCGGCGTCCAAGCGTACCTCTCCCAGCTGTCTCTTTTGCTCTCTTTGAAATGCCATTGAGGAGCTTGGCAAGTTCGAAGCCCAGAAAATTACCGTGAACGATGCACAGTGCTTAACAGGAACCAGCACGAAGGATGCTGGGTGCCCCTTTAAAATGACTGATGCTTACCACATCAGAAATAGCTTTGCAAAGACACGCCTCTGCCTCGCTTGGCTAAAAATGCCTGGTGTATTTCAGAGAAGCTCAACATTTTAGAAACATTTAGAAGCATTTTAGAAACATTTTAGGAACCAAGTGAGGAATATGCTGAGCAGGTCATGGTGGTTGATAAGACTTGGCCTCAGTGCCACAGCATGTGAGCTTTCCCAAACGTGTGAAAGGAGAGTGGCACGTCTCCGTCGCAGCACAGCCGCTTGTCAAACACATGGCTCCTCAGCTACATTGGCAGCCAGCTCGCTGCATACTGATCAGCTCTGATGAGGGTGTAGGGTAGCCTGTATACATTGCGGTGCTATACAACCGCACAACTGACTTTTCAGGCACATGCCCACACATACACGATCTACGCGGCAATTTATGGGGGGGTGGGGGGGTTTCAAAGAACTTCTGCTTTTGAAATGAGGATGAGATGGATTCCATATGGCAACGCCGCTTTGACGATTCCTTTCACAGATCAGTGATGCTAATGACTCTGGGTTCAACTATCAATTACTGCGCTCCCACAAAGAGTAGCCTTATATGCGGTGCCATTTTGAGCATGAGGCTGTAAGAGTGGGCACGTTGACGTGCTCTTTTCCACTGCTCGTCGGGGAGAAGGCTGACATATGGGCCGAAGGCCGCCCCAGGTGCTCCCTTCGCAGAGAGTGAAATTGTATTTGTACGCATTGATGATATTTGCTGGGGCTACTGTCAGCGCAGTCTCTTGCATGGCTACTCGCTACGCTGGTTTTGTGTGTCAGTGCTAATGTCTGCACTAGGCCGTCTACAGCGCGTCCTGTGGGGCCGTGGCAGCTACAAGCACGAATGCCAGTGTACCATGAGATGATGCCATTTGAGCTATACAGAGATAATATCCTACCCCCAGTACTTACTGTGCGGCTTAACTCGGTACAATCACCATGTATATTTGTCGAATCTTATCGAATTTTGAAATAATAGTGATGATAAAGAAATCCACATGTATTGGTTGGTGGTTATAAAGAATGTGCAGCACAAAGACGTGGGTTGTCAGGGCTGGGAAAACCTCTCTTCACTCAGTGTAAGAGAATGTATGCAAATGTATGTAAATGGCTGGCACTCATTACGTAAGGGGTTGGCTTCCAACAGGCAATGCAAACATCCACTCCAGTCTCCAGCCCATGCTGGATATCTCTTCTCCTGCATCTCCTGTTCGCTGCCATTAACTGGTCATCTTTTTTAGCCTAGATCAACCCTGTGTACCTGTCTGTCAGATTTTTCTTTCTTTCTATCTTTCTTTCTTTCTTTCTTTCTTTCTTTCTTTCTTTCTTTCTCATTTTTGTTAGTGTACCATTCAATTAGATTCTCTCTCTCTTTCTTTCTCTCTCTCTCTCTATTTCTTTGTTTTTCACATATCTCCTGTCATATTTGCGCCCTTCCCTTCAGTAGAGCTGACTGTATTGGCCCCAGTGTGGTGGTCAGTGGAGACAGCTGGTGTTTGTGTCTGTGGGGACTGATTGGTGGGGATCTGCTCTGGCTGCCCTCGGAGAGGAGACAGGCATGGTGTCTGCCCCACCGTCTGGGGGACAGCAGGTG
>NW_027468564.1:53481226-53508726 GCF_046254945.1 Alosa pseudoharengus
TAAAGCAACACTATGCAACAATTTGTATCATTTATATCTTTTCTATGTCAGACTACTTGTTGTATAGTCATTCTTTTTGATGGAATATGATTGATACAGTATACAGAGATAAACAGATCAACATCCCTGTTTATTTTTTACGTGCTGCCTCTATACTATGCTTTGGTTCGGATCGGAGCACTTCTCACAGAACACACCTCTCCAGCAATATCAACAGTTAGTATGTTTGCAAGCTGTTATCAGTGCCAAACTGGCCAGTTTATGGTGTTTATGTGCTTTTTGAAAATGTCTTTTTTTTACAATGTGTGTTATGTTACTGTATGGCTGTTTTAATCTCTGACTACATCCGTTTTCCAGTATTTCAATGACAAGCCAGGTCCATTTCTATACAGTATATTTGCAGTTGTAGCTCCTTGAGCTGAGTGGAGACTGTGAGAGAGGAGGAGGGAGAGATGGGTAAGATTGCTGTTCCGTCGCCTGCGGTGGCTTCAGCCTGATTTTGTTTCCGAGGAGGAGGAAGAGGAGGAGGAAGAGGAGGAGGAGGAGGAGGAGGAGGTGAGCTTTTGCTCCAACCACATGTTGAGTGGTTCAGCTCAGGTGAGATCTAAGATGGAGCGTTCCAGGAAGAGCAATCATTTTCAGCTGCGGAGAGAGGCGCACCACGCTGGGTGCACCAGCTGTGTCCTCTTCCTACCAGTGCCACTGCACCAAATTAGTCTCATCTCTCTTTCTCTGTCACTCTCTTTCTCTCTCTCTTTCTCTTTCCCTCTTTCTCCCTGTCTCTCTCCTCTCTCTCTTCTCTTTCTCATCTCTTTTCTCAGTCTCTCTCACTCTATCTCCCTCTCACACCTATGTTATGGCAGCAAAAGTAACACTACACTGTGCGATCGCAGCTCTGCTGCGCAAGTCCTCTTTTTCTGTTGAGATTAAAAAAGCGAATTTCAATTTCAGCGTGACCGAATTCCCTCAAATAAAAAAACCAGAGCTTCCACAGGCATGTGCATAAATGAACGTCGCAACGTTCCCTCAGGCACAATCCCAACGGAGCGTCCATCCCCGGAGATTGGTGTTATTTCTGACACTGCCATAAAACAAGCAAGCAAACTTTTCTTCAGAGAGGACAGAGACTGTGACCACCGCAGCCCTGAGAGATGGGAGTGAAGTAACAGGGACGATGTGGACGGTCAGGTATCAGCGCTGTTAAAAAAAAGGGGGGGACTCACCTGATGAGGATGGTGACCCCCACGTCCTCGCAGTTCTCGTAGACGCGTGCCCAGGTGTCCTGGATGATGGCCAGCTCGGCGTCTGAGAGCGGCTCCAGGCGTTCACGGGGCTCCTCGTCGCGGCCGCTGTCCATTCTCCCGCTGCTGCCGGTGCCGCTGTTGGTGTCGGTGTTGATGGAGGTGGTGTTGCCGGTGGTGGTGGTATTGCCAAAGGTGGTGTTGTTGGTGGTGGTGTTGGCGCGCCACGGAGAGGCCGGGAGCGAGTGGGGGGCGGCAGCAGCAGCAGCAGCCGCGGTGGTGGCGGCACAGGAGGTGGAGGCGTTGGTGGTGGTGGAGGTGGAGGTGGTGGTGGCGGGAGGCGGGCGTGGCGGTGGCTGGGGCCGCGAGGCGGCCGGGGTTGCGGGCGACGAGGAGAGCAGGCGCTGAGGGAGCGAGCGGAGTGTGCGCGCCCACCCCCCACCCCCACCCACCCCTCGCCACTCTTTATCTACCCAGGCGCCCAGGGTGCCTGCGCTGAGCCCACCGTGCCTCCACTCTCTTTCTCCCACTCTCCCTCTCTCTCTCTCTCTCTCCCCTTCTCTCTCTCTCTCTCTCTCTCCCTGTACCCCCTCTCTCTCTTTCTCTCTCTCTCTCTCTCTCACCTCTCTCTCGGTCGGTGCTCCACTCTGGGGTGCTACTCCTGTGAGAGGAGAGTGGAGTGTGCGTCTCCTCTGCTGCTGCTGGACTGGGTGCTCGTGTGTCTCTCTCTCTCTTTCTCTCTCTCTTTCTCTCTTTCTCTATCTTGCGCGCGTGTTGCCTCTCCTCCCCCTCTGTTCCACAGCTGCTGCCTTCCCTCTGAACTTCTCCTGGGTTTGTGAGGGACCTGAGAGGAGTGGGAGAGAGAGAGGCAGAGAGGGAGGGAAGGGGTGGAGAGAGAGAGAGAGGATGAGGGAGAGCAGTCACAATTCCTGTGTTGCCAACCCATCTCCACATAATGAGAACACTCACTCACACACACACACACACACACATACACACACATAGATATGTACTCTCTCTCCGTTACACACACACACAAACATGCATACATGTTTTTTTTCCCCCTATTTTAAACACACACACACACACACACACACACACACACACACACACACACACACACACACATGCATGCACACACGCACCAAAAGATGTTTCCAGTTGTACTATCTCTAAGGACAGCAGCGCTGATAGCTGGACAGCTTAAGGAGGCAGAAGATGGATATAGTAGCTGTTGTGTTATTTCTGCAAGCTCCAGCTCTGAAGAAGACTAAGAGTGAATGTGTATCCTGTGCAAAGATACTTGTCCAGGGTCCTAACAGCCCAGACTGGTGTAGTAAAACTTTAGAAGGGACGCCAGGCGTCCGAGTGCTTTTTACTCTGTTTACAACACAGGTACAGGGCACTTTCCAGGGAAGTGTTGGAGCGGAGAGTCTCACGCTGGTGGAAATAATGATAACTCTCGATGCGTTCTTTCCGGAAAACCCCAGAGCTTGTTCTCCTTGTGGAAAATGAATGTTGTTTAACCGGAGCTTGACCACCCAGGGTTGATTATGAGCCAGCTGGGGGCGTTTGGGTAAACTCCAACGAGAGCTGAGCCGTTTTTCCTGGAAAGATCTCCTGCTTTTTAGGGCAGACGCATCAGCATCGCCTATGGGTGCAGATTTGCGTTAATGTCAACACTGCATCACTGTATGCACTGCTGACAACAGAATGCGACGGAACCGTGGGAGGACACCGAGGCACTTACAAAGAGTCCAGCAGTCCCATTTCATTTGCTCTCCAGCCACCACAACTAACATGTTTTAAACATGTTTCACAGAGTTCTACACTGGTATGCCTTCCAGACATTATCACAGCTGCTGCATAATCTGATTTGCATAATCTTAAGAATCACAGTTTTTGTCAACTCCTCATCACACAAGCATTACACACAAGGGAAAATCAACGGAAAAAAACATAACAGTATAACTAATGGACTACTACAAAAACAGAGCTCCTTTATTGATAGACTAGTTGAAAACAGGAACTCTTAATTACATGAAAGAAATTGTTGGTACTGTAGATACAAATGAAAATACTGTTGAGGTCGTAAGGACATCTCCAGAGAATCTCTTTGTGCTGTAATTTCACGGCTAACATAATGGGAGATTGATTGACTGTTACAAGGACAAAGCAAGGATATGCAAACAGAGAGCGGTTGTGTCCTAACGCATGACAAGCATGTCACTCTGAAAAGAAGTGTCTTCATGTTCGGGAGATGGCAGCCTGTAGTAACACACAAAGGCACTGCCTATCACAGCAAACAGCTCCAGTGGAAAAATAGAGGAAAATAGATACTACTGTATGTAGAGGCTTTATTTAGTACAGCGTAAACAAAACACATCCAGTCCAGACTGGTTCACATGTAGATGACTGATAGACACAAGGACCTCCTCCTCCTCAGTCGAGGAGGAAAAACGATAACCCGACATACAGACCCCAGCATGGCGCGCCATGTCTCCGCATGTTGCCAGTGCTTAGCAACTGGACAGTCTGTGAGCGGCTCCTCTCCTCTCCTCTCCTCTCCTCTCCTCTCCTCTCCACCACTCCGCTGGTCCTCCCATGCTGCCCGGCGTACCCTCAGTGACCCTCCCTCAGCCACAGAGCTGCCAGCAACTGGAATGAACCAGTACAGCGAGCCGTGTCCATCTGAACCGATGGAGCAAACGCTCTGGCTAGTGAGGGGGGGGGGTGGGGGGTTGGGGGGTCAATAGTGGCCAAGCCAGGCAGGAGGCAGCATGGCCACATATTTACCCTCCGATTTCAGAACCTCAGTGACTGCCCTTGATTTACCCCCACCGCCCCCCATGCTGTCGAGTTTGACAGTTAGTCGGCCTTCATGATCAGTTTGTGTAAGAGCCGGGGAGTGGAGCGGAGCGCATCGGTCTGCCAAGATCAGCTTTTGAGGAGTGCACTCAGGGGGCTCAGGCACCATTACTGTGATTATTTCATAACTCTCATTGTGAGTTGCTTGCTTACACTGCATTTAACGCGTTAGAAGGCCACGCGCAGCGTAGCAGAGCGCAGCGCTCCGGCAGCCATTGCAAGTGGACGGGACAAGGCAGTGCGGGGGAGTTGTGCAGTGATAACTGGGGTTCAAGGTCAAGAGAGCGCAAGGAGGCAGTGCGGGGGAGTTGTGCAGTGATAACTGGGGTTCAAGGTCGAGAGAGCGCAAGGACGCAGTCGGGCTGAGCTTGTCCAAGTGACATTGGTCAGTACTGACATGACATGACTCCACTTAATTTGACATGCTCTGGTGCATGTAAAATAAAGCAACATAATATATCCAAAGGAAAAAAAAACTGCTAAACATTTAGTCTCACTACATCACGGTTGACATTATGGTTGTGGTATCCCATCACTGCATCAGACCAGGCCAAGTAATTACATATGAAAATGGTTAGAACAGTGGGCGCATGCACTTTAGTCACAGACTTCAAGGTTGAGCTGACTTGAATATGTACAAATGTCTCTGAATCTGTTATTGTGTTTTAAGCTCTCTGTAAATAGTGAATAGTAAGCCACATCTATCTATCTATCTATCTATCTATCTATCTGTAAATAGTTAATAGTAAGCCACATCTCTCTCTCTCTGTGTAACTATACATTGTCGACTTGCTCAGGGGCGCAAGACAAACGTTTTCTCCACAGCCACCCATCTCAGTTAAATGGAACGAGGCTGGACATGTTTGTTGTACTTGCATGCCCTCTAGTGGATTGTTAATGGATGTACAAAGACACATATCTCCGGTTATTCCAGATTTTCCGAGAAGTTGAGTTACACGTCAGAATGTAACCTGTACTGGTGACTGGACGTGTACGGTGACCTCAGCAGTTTCCGCGTGTCAGCTGATCACAGATTCCGGATGTCATGGAACGTGTGGTGGAAATGGCGAGCGACAATGGTAAGACCTCTGCTATAAACTGCTACGTCTAACACGCCTTCGCTGAAATCAAGCCGCTGACGGCTGGACAAAAGCAATGACAACATGTCAAACGGGTTTCAGAGACGCACGGTCGCTCGTGAACGCTCGGCCCTTGCTTATTTGTCTGACTGCGTAGTCTTTGCAGAGCAGACTCAACGTCTACTTGTGCTGGGCAAGCCTATTAAAAGCGACGTCACTCGGCAGTCGCCAAATACGGTGCAAAATACACCGAGCAGCTGCAGTAACGTTGTTCGTGATTCTGCATCCAAATAGGCTCCTCTGTAGGGCACGCAAACATCACATCACATGCACCTATTTTCAGAGTGTAAATGCTCAATAAAGAATCAGGCTATAGGGCATGTCTTAACAATTTCAGAAGACTGTTCTTGCATGGACTGTGTCCATGCAAAGTGAGTACGTTTATCATGACTGTAGGTTTGGCTACACTTTAACAAATATATCTAGCTTATAATACAGGGCTTTTGTGGAATATAAGGCCTACAAGTTATCATGTGTGAGTTGTGTATGTACAGTAATGATGACACTCACACATGTTAGCAGGTCATCTTTGTCAAAGTTTATAATTATTACACAGGGCTGCAGAGTTATTGCAAAGTTTGTCTCCAGTAATGTCATAGGCTATCCCTTTACAACTATCAGAGCTATTTAAAACCAGATGGACATGTCAGTAGTGATTTCTCTGAAAATGTTTTAATGATATTTGGGTGTTTTACAGTGGGCATATGTTTTACATGATTATGTACAGTCTAATGAATAAGTACAAATATACTCACTAATACACTTTATCCACTCCTCCACACACACACACACACACACACACACACACACACTCACACACACACACACACACACACACTTGTAGATTTTTCCATTGCTGGCCCCTCCACCACCCCCCGCAAACGTCAGGTCCGCTTCTCTGCCCGCCATGACATCATGCTGCTGCGGGAGGTCATCGTCCAGAACCCTTTCAAGTCCAAGGAGACAGGCCGTTCGTGGGGGCGCGTGGGCGAGATCATCACGGCCGCCCTGCAGGACGAGAACTTTGAGGTGGACGCCCGGCGCTGCCGTGAAAGGACCATGCTGCTGCTGGACTACTACAAGAAGCAGGACTTCGCCAGTCTGCGGAGGTACGCAACACACCCCCATTCACCCAGGGCAATGCTGTTGGAGGATCCTCCGGTTCCTTTTTAGTATGTCATTATCGTGACCTTGATGATCTGGTTGAAAGAAATCATTTCAAACAGTATAGACAAATATAGATAAAACTCAAAAAGTTAGTGATGGAGATACTGTGTAAAGTTAGCTACTGAAACATTCCAAAGAATTCCATCATCTGACTCACTGCATTTGCTTACATCGGCCAGAGTAACTAGGCCCTGAGTATATTTGAGGAGTATAAGGTGAACTAAAAGAGATGGACACGATACCTGAGAGGATTCGAGTGGTTCCTGTAGGCACCTGGTGATGCTGCTCCCTGTCCGCTCCTCTGGTCCATGACTCAGGTTTGGAACAGAGAGGCTGTACGCGCAGAAGGAGGACCTGCTCCACGAGGTGCTGGAGCTGGAGGCGGAGAAGGGGCTGGCGGGGAAGGAGGAGAGTAAGTACCAGGACGAGGAGCTGAGGAAGCGAGTCCTGGAGGAGCTCAGCATGCCAGAACAGGACAAGCCCAACCTGCTGTCTGTGACAGCGCCCCCTACAGGTGATGAATCAGCACAAGCACAAGCACCTCAGAATAAGCTAACTAATGATGTTGCTTAACAGAGATAAACTGCCTTTAGTTATTTAAACAAACATACCTTTTACATGACAGAGCTTTATCGAAGCCAATCAGCCATGTTATAACACTGAACTGATATTGTAGTGTGAAATAGATACCTGTCCTGAATTTAATATTGGTGCATGGAACCTGATCTACAGCAGTGCCTAAATGCTCAGAATTTGTTTTTTTTTGTACAGTTGCACTAAAGTACCCTGCCACAGCAAATCATATTGTTTTGAGACACTTGGTTATATAACTTGGTTATATGAACTTTTGTGACAATGTAATAGATACTTTTAGCTCAAGATTTAGATATCATAAGGTTAACTATTCAACACAAGTGAGCATAACAAAAACTTTCTTTAGCAGAAGAGAGCAAGAATACAGCCACATATGTTGACCTTTGACTCCATTGACCTGTGCAGCGGTCATGACCCCAGAGCCCGAGGAGGCGGAGGGGGTGGAGGAGCTGGTGGACCTGGCGGCGCCCACGGCCAAGCGTGCGTGCCAGTGCTGCTGCCAGACGTACTCGGAGATCCTGAGCTTCCTGGAGAAGCGGGCGGAGGCTGAGCAGCGTCTACGCGAGGAGGAGATGGCGTTGCGCCGCGAGGAGCTGGAGATCCAGCGGAGCAAAATCGCCCTGGAGCGCGAACGGCTCGCCGTCGAGAGGAGGGAGCGCGAGCGACGCTTCGAGCTGGAGAGCCAGGAGAGGCAGGTCATCCTGGACCTTCTCCGGGAGAAGGTGCTCAAGAACCCAGAGCCGGCCAGGGGGAAGGATGCTGAGGGATGAAGGACAACGACGGCTACTGGGCCTGGGACAGTAAGAGAGAGAATGAGTGGGGGGATGTGCTCTGAGACCAGTCAGAGGTTTTACGTAATGCTGCAGAGTTTTTTTGGACCCATGCAGACCCGTTTGTCACACCGTCCTGGAACTCTGAGGAATAAACTATGTTGACATTTCAGAAGGGCTATAAGATGTGTTAAAAAAAAACATCTTCAACTTCATGGGAAGAAATTCTTAAGACAATTTTTCTCCCCTTCTATGCCGCACATTGTTGAAGACTTTTAACCTTGTGGTTGACGCCTAAAACCTTTGCCAGTTTACCTAGTGGACAGCATTTAAAGGGACATCAGGCAAGCCTGATGCTTTTTCTCTACGAAACTCCCCCTCGCTCGGTCTGAAGCTCTTTTCCTTTTCTTTGCGTCTTCCGTCAAGGGTTTTCGCTGCTTCTTCGCCGGCTCTGCCATTATACACACGTTTGCAACAATCTCTAGCGTTTCGCCTGCCTCTGTGCTGTAAACTGATCCTGCTTCGGTCGGCGGGTAGGATACACCGAACTTGCAAGTGGGATATTCTTCCTACAGGCAGTAGGGGCGGGCGAGAGAGCCTTCATTCGCCCCGTAATGAGTCATTTAACCATATACCGACTTACGAAGATGATTAATTAACACGAAAACGTTGCCTGGTGTCCCTTTAAATGCCCTTTCCTTTCACTCCTACAATGCTGGGTTATTGCTTTTTATAAATAAATGTAATTAGAATTAGCCTATGTCCTTTATTTTTGTAACTTGTTGTTGTGTGGTTTCATTAAATTGACATGACTTGTCACATCAACTATAGCCTACTTTTGACTGAATTATGTTACTTTGGTCACATTTGTTTAAATGTACCTGTTTCTTTATACTTTTTATAACAGGCTAATTTCTAAGGCTTAGTAGCTCAACAACATTCTATTTCTTGTGGCAAGTTTAAAACTAAAGTGAAACACTGCAGTTGCAGTCCCAGTCCCACTAGCCTGTAAGCCTAGTTACAAATGAAATGGAAGTCTCTCCTTCACCGTGGTAAAGTTGGTTTTATATTGGACGTTGGATATTCGACACATTCGAAAAATCTATTAAGCACTGACTACGAGGGTCGAGTTTGTGTCAAACCAACTTTAATGTGTTTAAACAAGGCCTGCCTATATTACACAAAGCTTCTTTTGTCCAAAAACCCATGTTTTGATTTTATGAATTTTTTATGCTGATAAAAGATTTCAATCTATTATGCGGCTTCACCTTTTGACTTACCCATACTAAAACACATCTCCTGAACTCGCCTTACTGCCCTTTCTAGTACACAAAGCTTCTTTTTCCCTAAAACCTACTCTTTGATTTTATACAATTTTTAATGTTAAATGTTTCAAATCTATTATGCGGCTTGCCCTTTTGACCTACCCATGTCAAAACACATCTGGTGAACTCGGATTACTGCTCTATATAGTACACAAAGCTTCTTTTTCCCAAAAACCCATTCTTTGATTTTATAAATATTTTTTAATGTAAAGAAAATGCTATAAATGCTTTAAATCTATTATGTGGCTTGACCTTTTGACCTACCCATGTCAAAACACACCTGTTGCACTCAGCTAACTGCCCTTCATAGTGCACAACGCTTCTTGTTTCCAGAAACTCACTCTTTGATTTTATATAAATTTTTTACTTTATAAAAATGCTATAAATCTATTATGCGAATTGACCTTTTGACCTACCCATGTCAAAACACATCTGATGAACTCAGCTAACTGCCCTACATAATACACAAAGCTTATTTTGTCCAAAAACATACTCTTTGATTTCATATTAATTTTTTACTATTCAAAAATGCTATAAATTTATTATGCGGCTTGACCTTTTGACCTACCGATGTCAAAACACATCTGCTGCACTCAGCTAACTGCCCTACATAATACACAAAGCTTATTTTGTCCAAAAACTTACTCTTTGATTTTATATAAATTTTTTACTATTCAAAAAATTCTATAAATCTATTATGCGACCTGACCTTTTGACCTACCCATGTCAAAACACATCTGCTGCACTCAGCTAACTGCCCTACATAGTACACAAAGCTTCTTTTTTTCAAAAACGCACTCTTTGATTTTATATTATTTTTTACTATTCAAAAATGCTATAAATCTATTATGTGCCTTCACCTTTTGACCTACCCATGTCAAAACACATCTGTTGTACTCAGCTAATTTCCCTTCATAGTACACAAAGCTTCTTTCTTCCAAAAACTCACTCTTTGATTTTATATTAATATTTTACTATTCAAAAATGCTATAAATCTATTATGCGGCTTCCACTTTCAACCTACCCATGTTAAAACACATCTGTTACACTCAGCTAACTGCCCTTCATAATACACAAAGCTTCTTTTTTCCAAAAACTCCCTCTTTGATTTTATATAATTTCTTACTGTAAAAAAATGTATATAAAATCAAAGGAGTTTTTGGAAAAAAGAAGCTTTGTGTACTATGTAGGGCAGTTAGCTGAGTGCATCAGATGTGTTTTGACATGGGTAGGTCAAAAGGTCAATTCGCATAATAGATTTATAGCATTTTTATAAAGTAAAACATTTATATAAAATCAAAGAGTGAGTTTCTGGAAAAAAGAAGCATTATGCACTATGAAGGGCAGTTAGCTGAGTGCAACAGATGTGTTTTGACATGGATAGGTCAAAAGGTCAAGCCGCATAATAGATTTAAAGCATTTATAGCATTTTTTTTACATTAAAAAATATTTATAAAATCAAAGAATGGGTTTTTGGGAATAAAAAGCTTTGTGTACTATATAGAGCAGTAATCCGAGTTCACCAGATGTGTTTTGACATGGGTAGGTCAAAAGGGCAAGCCGCATAATAGATTTGAAACATTTAACATTAAAAATTGTATAAAATCAAAGAGTAGGTTTTAGGGGAAAAGAAGCTTTCTGTACTAGAAAGGCCAGTAAGGCGAGTTCAGGAGATGTGTTTTAGTATGGGTAAGTCAAAAGGTGAAGCCGCATAATAGATTGAAATCTTTTATCAGCATAAAAAAATCATAAAATCAAAACATGGGTTTTTGGACAAAAGAAGCTTTGTGTAATATAGGCAGGCCTTGTTTAAACACATTAAAGTTGGTTTGACACAAACTCGACCCTCGTAGTCAGTGCTAAATAGATTTTTCGAATGTGTCGAATATCCAACGTCCAATATAAAACCAACTTTACCACGGTCTCTCACCTTCAGGCTCTAAAATGCAATGCAGTGTTTTGGACATCCTCTACTTTGACCGGTAGACATTTCATAGATGTGATTGGCTGAAATATAACAGGAACCGCCTTCTTTTCCTCGTGATGCCGAACTCACAGTGGTTGTATCGGACTGTCTGTCAACTACTCGGTTTAACCAATGAAAACGTTTGTGGGATTTTTTATTCTGACCGCATTGCAACAAAGTTTACAGTGGTGCAAGTGTAGCTTTATTTTTGTTATCCTTTATCCGATTCCATGTTTAATACAGTCTGAAAAGGATGTGAAAGGGCAACATTTAGAAACAGTTAATCGACTGTTATGTAATACGCCTAAGGAGCGAAGTACAAACGTTGCTATTGCCCAGTTTTTTTTCTTGTTTATGGCATGGTAGACAAACCCATCGTTGTGCGAACGATCGATGACTGGTTCTCTAACCGTAGTTAATAGTAGTCTACACCCGTAGGTGGCTGGTTGCTTTCGAATTTGTTTGGGTTGTAATACCTAGTTCGGTGAAACAGCGTATAAGAAAATTAAGGCCAGCCAGCAAGCAGCTCGTGCTTTTTCCGAGGTCCCGCTGGTTTTTAATGCAGAATCACTGTATTCAGTAAGTTACCTTTCTTCTGATCAGCGTTGCTGGTGGTAGTCTACAGTTTTTGTGCTATGCTGGTGGATTTGTATTTTGCAGGTAGCGACAGAGGAAAACAGGTCACTGAAGTTCCAGTTAGCCGTAGCTGCCACAGGGCATATGTCGTTGAAATGTTGTCTGTATAACCAAGTCTGATGCATCAAGACTAGAGTATAGGATATTAGCCTACTTAACTATAAGTGTAGGTTTGTCATTTATAGAAAGCCACATAGCTAAAGCTTGTCTTGATTAGGCTATACCACTGTACATTTTTTGTCTTGCGGAGAATCAGTGTTAGCTAACAGTTGAAGACATGCCAAAAAGTCGTCTTGGACCTCACAAGTCTTTTCTCTTTCATTCTAAATCACCGAAGCTGTCCTATGATTATCAGTCAAGAATGAATGTCGGGAAAAGTGGCTATCGTGTCTTCTCTGCCAACTCTACCACAGCAGGCACAGAGCTCGCCAAGAAGATCACAGAGTAAGTGCTTTAACATTTTCTTCTGTATACTTACATGGTTGAATTGTTTACTTTACTGAAAGGCTTTAGTGTGTCTGTTTCCCAGTTAACCCCTTTGGAATATCTGATGAACAAGAATGTCCTGGAGCACTGTAGTTAAACGTGTGGTCTGTTCTCGTCTGTTTGCTGTCTCTCTCTTTCCAAGGCTGGCCTGCCAGCCTGGCATGTTGTCTTTGTCAGAGTGTGGCCCCTCACCCCTCAGCCAAGTCAGACCTCAGTGACACATTCTATCTGTGAGCGAGGTGCTGGTGACTCCCTGATCTGCTTGGACAACAGACTATCACTCACCGGGACGGCATTAGGACTAGCCCAGGGTCCGCACTGTCTGTGTTGAGTTTGGGTCATGTATCGTGTTTCGGGTTTTAAGACCGCACAAACCATAACAGCAGAGTGCCTTTTAAGGTATTGGACAAGCAAAGTAGCCTGTTTGTGGAGTAAGTCAAATGACCGTCGAGCAGTCTTCCTCGGCTTTAGGGATTTTTACTGTCAGACCTATTTTATGTGTTACTGAGGCAAGAACCATTGTGTAGAGCATATCAAAGACTTTTTGAGCCAACAACCTCTAGAGACCCTCACCGGTAGAGAAACTTCCTTTGCTAGGATCTCTTGCTCTGGATGGCCTGTGTGCCTGCACCAGTTATTAATGATGCAAGCAAGGCACTGGCCTGGAAACATGAACTAAGATGAAAGGCTCACAAGCAACAACCCATTAGACCTGAGCTGTTCCCTAGAAGAGCTGATCTGAGTACAGTGATACAGATGTTTTTTTCCCCTCTCCAAATGATGGGGATCAAAGACAGAGACATTGAACAGATGTGCTGTGTCACTGTGATGGGCAGGCTGGGGTGGCTATCCTGCTGAATCAGGTAATGGCTGCCAGCCACAGTCCTGTGTCTGTCGGACAAGCATTTCAATATCACACACACACACACACACACACACACACACAGACACACACACACACACACACACACACACTTACAGACAAACTGACAGATGCACACAGCACACATACACTGAAATACTGAGGGGGATCTGAAAGAGCAGTTGCCCTTTGGGGTGAAATTGGGCAGTTATTTCCTACCTGTCCTGTCCCTTAGCCACATGTCCTATCCATCCTGGCCCTGTCACTGGGAGATGGGCGATGGGAAAGGGAACCCTACCCTCTCATTAAAACAATCAGCTGGAGCCCACTTACAAGGGACCACCTGCTTCATACTGTCTGACCAGCAAAATGGCCCCCTCATTCAGCAGAGTTATGAGTGGGCCGAAATGGCCTGCCCTGTTCTCCTGTTCTTTTGACCATTCTCATTTAGCAATCCCCCTTTTGGAATTAGGATGTTAGTTTTCTTTACATTATTACTGTCTTGGCCCTTAACTGACATAATACTACAGGAGAAATAGTAATCTTTTTTTTTTTTCCGTTTCACTTTCAGGGCCTACAGTATGTCCTCTAACAGTCACAGGCGTCTCCCAGCAGAGAGGACACAGCCCCATATGGGCGAGTGTGCAACAGTGCGCTGTGTTGCTGCGTCAACTATGAGGCTTTGAACTTTATTGACCTGCCCTGCCTTGCGCTCTTAGCCATAGCATGCACAAACAGACCAGCACGAGGGCTGGTCACTCCGTATAGCAGAGGGACACCCATTTTGTCCATACTATCTTGACACTTTTATGACCCCTAACCTTTTGTGTCCATTTTTATGAGAGAGGCTGTTATCAGCGGACAGTCAACATATTAGGGACCACCCCTCTGTAACTCTTGCTTGTGTCATTGAGTGCCCATTTCCTTCTTCTGTCTTCTGGTGGGGTCAGCGTGTTGAAAGGTGGACTTCATGTCTTGCATACGTAGCATATAGCTGCATACAGTTAGTGTTTTAGTCAGCTGTCTTCAGGAAATTGATAACCTTGCCTTGCTTTATTTGCTTGCTTAACCCAGGAGGTGGGAGTAAATTTTGTTATAAACTGCTATCTGCTTTTGTTTCTTTGTCCAATTGTATGTGCTCTCTACTGTGGAATCCCTGGAATTGGTTGCTTAAGAGCATGTGTGTATGTATGCACGTTTGGGTGTTTGTTTGTTTGTTTGTTTGTTTGTTTGTTTGTGTGTGTGTGTGTGTGTGTGTGTGTGTGTGTGTGTGTGTGTGTGTGTGTGTGTGTGTGTGTGTGTGTGTGTGTGTGTGTGTGTGTGTGTGTGTGTGTGTGTGTGTGTGTGTGTGTGTGTGTGTGTGTGTGTGTGTGTGTGTGTGTGTGTGTGTGTGTGTGTGTGTGTGTGTGTGGTTTGTGGTGTGGGATGGGTTGTAAAAGTACTTTTGTCTTGTGGGTGGTGATTGTGAAAATACATAGTATATTCACGTGTGTGCATCTCCCCCAACAGGCGCCTTGGTGTTGACTTGGGAAAGTCTGTGGTCTACCAGGAGTCCAACAGAGGTCTGTGAACTACATGCTTCTTAATCCAAGCACAGTGTTTCCCACAGCATTGAATTCCATTTGTGGGGGTTGGTTTGCAGAATTAACTTGAATACAACAGTTTTTAACAAATTAGCACAGCATGGTTGTGATGCTAACCAGATTTAAGCACAATTTAGTACAACCTGGAAAATCATTGTGTGGTGGTCAATGTTGATATTGTGTTGGGCCGCCACAAATAAGTCAATGTATGGGAAATGCTGAAGTATAACGTTATCCTCAGAGTAGTCGAGTAGTTTAGATGGTGAAAAGTGTTTTTGTCATGTATTTCTCTTTGTTGTGTCGCCACTAAAGTTTGCCTATGTGTTAGCAAGCGTCCTTGGTGACTGAAATACATCGTTCTATTTTCATCATTTTTTTTTCTTCCTCTGATAGAAACAAGAGTAGACGTGAAGGAGTCTGTGCGTGGACAAGACATCTTCATCATCCAGACAATCCCCAGGTAAGGTGTTCTCAGCGGCCTGTGTGTCTGAGTGAGTGAGTGAGTGAGTGAGTGAGTGAGTGAGTGAGTGAGTGAGTGAGTGAGTGAGTGAGTGAGTGACCTACATCATGGTCAGGTGCTAGTGTCAGTGGTCATGGAAACGAGGCCGCTACAGAGTGCTGCGGTGTCACCGCGCTGGAGTTGGTTTTGTTGCAGCGCTGTCTAGTCAGCGGGGTCAGACCGCCAGTGAAGCCTGCGGCGTGCCACTGCAGCTCAAAGGGCATTTGGAAATGTGCTGTGCCACTTTTGACACTCACCACTACGTTTGAAAAAAAAAAAAAAAAACAGGCTGACCCAGAACTCATGCTGTTTCTGCAGATTTGACAGCACAGTTTCTGCCGTCTATCAGATGGACTGAAGCAACATATACAGTACAGTAGAAGGTTGAGTCATTTGATCTTGTATTCAATAATTCAGCCTATTTTAATGGAGAAAAGTAGTCACTGCAGTTTGGTATCACTGGTATCACCTAAATAAACATGGACCAGGGAAATTAGAGGAAAGAGTTGAGTCAGAGAAAAAAACATGATGGACAAATTATCAGAACATCTCCAGGAAGCCTGATGTTCTGGGGAACACATTTGTGTATTATTAACAAGTTTAAGGTGAATGGGACTGAAGCCGACTTCACTGGATTAGGCTGCAAGAGGAACATTGACCCCAGGCTGAACAGAAACATATTGGAAGACAAATTCCAAGGTGAACTCTGACGTCGAGGTATATCATTGTCTGATCACACCTACAGTCCAGTTTTGGACAACAGTGGGCTACGTGGAGGACTTCACTGTTGAAAAAACATATTAAAGCCAGACTGGGCTGAAAAGCCAGTCCAACGGATAAATCGTTGTGATGAGATTATCGGCCGATATTAGATATTATTGCCGATCTATTGGTATCGACATTTATAACGGCTGATAATTATTTTTAAATGAAGTAAAGGAAAGTTAAATACTGATCCTTCATCAAAATTTCCAGTATTGTCTTTCCAGCTTAACATTACGTCCAACAGTAAAATAATGTTAGCATTGTTTGAGTGGTGGAAGCTAACTTGATTGTTGTGTATTTGTGAAACATAATGTGGTTATACGAAGTAACAACAGCACTTTAATTTTCTCCTTCTACTGTCACTCCATACATTTTCTGACCATACTGAAAATGGACCAGACAAATGTACAAATAAAAACATATTGACTAACTAAAGTTGAAGACCATGCTATTATAGTATTTTATCAGTGGGAAACATACAGGTGTACAGACACGGAAACAGCTGCAGCGCAGCGTCAGACAGGTTTCTGGTGTGAATAGAGATACTGTAGAAAACGGCACGCAGCCGCCATGCAACGGTCACGACATGCTCACGCCATGCTGGCATTCTGCAGCCAGTCTTAAGGCATGAAGAGGTTTACACAACATACATACTGCACAACACCCTTAGAGTGGCAGCAGAGTGGCTGCTGTATCCTGTTGCACATGGATGCCAAAATCAACACGCAACCGAGCCTTTCCGCAATCCAGACGCAGACGCAACGTGGGCAATGTGTTAAAGCCTTAAGTCATATGAGAGTATGAATGTTATCTTACATTATGCAATTTTCCTTTCCAATCACACATAGTATCACATTGCTTAATGCTGTTAAAGGAGAATTCCGGTGTGATATTGACCTAAAGTGTATTGAAATATGATACCGAGTGTGAACGTATGTCTCATAGCCCATCACGGCTTGTCCCCTGCACTCCAAAATCTGGCGCTAGTTAGCCGATGCTACCAAAAGCTTTTTCAATGGGGTTGCCTCGGCATCGGCCTAGCCATGCAAATAAATCACTGTTTTACACCATTTACGAGGCTCAACGTATCTCCACACTTCATTGGTAGACTTCATGCCATCTTGATTGTCATTGCAAGGAAAATGTGGCTAGTGGCTATGCTCTTTAAAGCATATTGTTGTGAATAACAAAGACTCTGTGCTGGTCTGTAAGGTGAGGCCTTGTTTACGTGATCGAGTTCCATTCCGTGGGTGCAGTGACACAGACGAATGCATGCCTTCACTTTTGCTTCACGTCCAGTTGAATGGAAGCACAGATGAGATGACTGGATGGAGAAGAGTACTGGCCTCTTGTGACCCTTATGGACAGACACACGGCATGGGTTTTCATATCAGAAGTGTAGCAGATCTAAATACATACCTGATGGTACTTGAATTTCTTTTCAAAACAAAAAAGAAAAGTAAAGGAATTTTGAACTCAACTTTGTCCATGCATGTTGGCATCCGTTTCTGTTATTTCAGTCGCACACTCTTTTAGTGTTGTGGGGTCTTGAGTTAGTCTTAGTGTGCAATAGCAGTCCTGTCCCGAGGTCATACCCTTTAACGAGTCATCCATTCAGGCTTGGCTCTCAGGTATCTGTCTTAAACTGTGTCCGTTACTGTGCCTGCAGGGGGACAGTCCACTGAGGTGATAGACCTGGCACTCACTAAGATTAAAGATTAAAGAAGCTATCTGTCTATGACTGGATCATTTTATATACCAACACCGCAGTTTTGATTAGCTTAGCTTAGCTAGCATGGTTGTGGGGGCAGTGTTTCCCACAGAATTTAATTATATTTGTGGTGGTATGTTTGCAGAATTAACTTGAATGCAACAGTTTTTAACAAATTAACGCAGCGTGGTTATGATGCTGTTTTATTCAATTTCAATTTATTGTGCTTATAGAGCGCCAAAACATAACACATGTATCATGGCGCTTTACAGAATGTAGGTAATCAGAGAAAAAAGGAAAGAAAGGAAGAAAAGAAAAGCAAGAGAGAGGCCCATGGGTAACAGGGGCGAGGAAAAACTCCCTAGAATTGGAGATATATATAGGAAGAAACCTCGAGCAGATCCACGACTCAAGGGCCTGACCCATCTGCCTAGGGTCAGTACATGACAGTAAGCTCTGTATACATGACAAATGCATATAATAGTCAGGTGTAGAGAATAAGACATGGTGTTAAGCACTTGAGCTGAAAGTTACAAGAGGTGGGATGATTACGTAACCGGTATGGTAATTCATTATTCCTGATTTAGTGACAGAAAGTTCAAATAGTCCAGCGTTGGAATTGTCCAGGGGAAGGGAGTTGTCAAGGGGCATGTCTGTTTTATGCCAACAACTGCAGGATTGTTAATGTTTTCTTTAAACGTGCATTTAGGTTGTTGAGATACAAGGAGAGGCTGTGCAAAGTTGCACATAGCTCTTCTATAAACTAATTCCATCCAATTTAAATAGTACAACATGGAAAATCATTGTTTTGTGGTCAGTGTTGATATTGTGGTGGGCTGCCACATATAAGTGAATGTATGGGAAACACTGTTGGGCCTGTGGTGCTTCTCAGTCCAGCACATTAGCAGAGTTTTGTTTTGTGGAAAGGATCTGGTCCGGCAGCTCCTGCTGGTAAGGTGAGCTGGTAACATGAAGAGTGCGAGGCCAGAGCTTCCATCACTTACTCATTAGTGTCTGGTTACAGAAGAGACCGGGACTAGGGCATTACATCTGGCTCTGTGGGGGTGACTGCAAGAGACCAGTGATAAAGAAGTTCTCTCAATGCATGTAATAAAACACGGTAACAAAACAAACAATACATTATTACTGCCTATAAAATATTATAGGGCATTTTTATTGCCTTTTTGGATATTTGGGTGTTGCCAACAGTTTGACAGTGGACAACAGAAGAGGCTTACATGGGTACATTCTCAAGGTGCATGCCATACAGAAAGATGCATTTGTAAAATTGGGGAGTAATGATGCATTTGAGGTTTCTGGAGGTTGCATGGTACGCTTCACAGCGTTGGACCTACACGACCTCGTTTATACAGAAAACTCCCTTATTTTCCATTGATGGACCAGTCTGTTGGTAGGAACCTGACATAAAGGTCAATTATAAATATAGCTGCAAGCAGCAATGAGGGGGCCAAGCAGAAAAGCAGGAGTTGGGATTGGACTGGACTGGACATACCAAGTTTGGTTTAAATCAGTGTTTAAATTGTGCATCCTCAGTTTAAATTGTGCATCCTCAGGATCTATTCCCAAGTCCACATACCAAGTTTGGTTGCTAATCATAGAGCCCCTAGTGGTCAAATGTCACCAAATTTATTGTGGGTCCTTAGGATGTGTTTACGAATCAACGTATCAAGTTTGGTGTCGATACGTAAAAGTCTTCCTAATTATAGCGCCCCTAGTGGTCAAAGTATACCAAATGTATTGTGTGTCCTCAGGATCGGGTCCCGAGTCCATGTACCAAGTTTGGTTTTGATAGATAAAGGCGTTGAGATATGAGCTAATTTCGTGTATCTCTAGCGCCCCCCTAGTGGTCGAAGGTCACCAAATGTATTGTGTGTCCTCAGGATGGGATCCCAAGTCCATATACCACATTTGGTTTCTATATGTGAAAGCATTGCTGAGATATGACCCTACTTCCTGTGATTTATAGCACCACACAGTGGTCAAAATTTACCAAATTTCTTGAGCCTCCTCCTAATTGGGTTCTGAGCCCATGTAACAAGTTTGGTTTTGATACGTGAAAGTATTACTGAGATATCCCTTCACTTCCTGTTTGGTGGCTTCGCCGCCAATTTTGATTGGCTGTTACGGGCGAACGGTTTTAGGTTTGAAGACAAAAAGGGATAACTTTTTTTGAGGCTTGGACTGAAGATTATGTGTGTCAAGTTTGGTGTCAATCGGACAAACTTTGTGACCTGTGAAAACTTTTAGGTGTTTTTTATTAAATCCAATATGGCGGCCGAATCAATTAGGATGACATCACAGTTTTGCTTGGGTCAGCCTAAGGACCTCCGACTGTATTAACAGACCCCACTAGTACATTTTAATTCCAGACACAACAGCAGCTACAGGCCAAAACACATTGTTCCTAATTGCAGCGGCCCCTAGAGGTCAAAGTTCACTAAAGTATTTGAACCTCCTGATGGAGTCTTGAGTCTACGTACTAAGTTTGGTTATGATATATGAAATGGTTGCGGAGATATGAGCTCACTTCCTGTTTGGCGGCTTCGCCACAAATTTCGATTGGCTGCTACGGGCAAACGCTTCCGTCAATTGTTATGGAAATCAAAGCACTGATAAGGCATGGTCTGAAGATGGTCTGTGCCAATTTTGGTGAGGATCCGATGAAATTTGTGACCTAGGGAAATTTGATAGTGGTTTTGATTAAATCCAATATGTCAGCCAAATCAATTATGTTGATGTCATGAATTGCCATCTGTCGACATAAGGATCTTCCACAGTATTACCAGACACCACTAGTACATTGTAATTCTAGGCACAA
This sequence comes from Alosa pseudoharengus, assembly GCF_046254945.1. Classification (NCBI taxonomy): domain Eukaryota; kingdom Metazoa; phylum Chordata; class Actinopteri; order Clupeiformes; family Clupeidae; genus Alosa; species Alosa pseudoharengus. Next base: position 53,501,678 of record NW_027468564.1, read on the forward strand.
CAGCCGCAGCTACAGTCCAAAAGGCATGTTACTGATTTACAGCGCCCCCTAGAGGTCAAAGGTCACCAAATTTCTAGAGCGTCCTCCTGATGGGGTCATGAGTCCATATACCAAGTTTGGATTTGATGACTGCAAGGGTTGCTGAGCTCACTTCCTGTTTGGCGGCTTCGCCGCAAATTTTGATTGGCTGTTACGGGCGAACGGTAATACTTCCGAAGACGAAAAGTGATAATTTTTGTGAGTCTTGGTCTGAAGATGATCTGTGTAAAATTTGGTGGGAATCAGAGAAAGTATGTGACCCCTGATACATTTTAAGTGTTTTTGATGAAATCCAAAATGGCGGAAAATCCATCATGACGGAAAATGACGTCTTAGTGTGCGTTGAACTCTGCTTGGTCCAAGGATTCCAACGATACCTGACTTTTGAAAATCGGACCTACGGGTCAAAAGTTACGTGAGTGAACACACTTCCAACTTTGGCCTGTTGGTGGCGCTAGAGGGTTCGAGTTGCCGACATTAAACTTGGTGACATGAATCATGGGACCGTCCCCAATTAGTGTGCCAAATTTCCCAACTTTTTACCAGACGGTTCTATGGGCTGCCATTGACTTCCATTGCATATAATAATAATAATAATAGGAAAACGTAGAAACACAATGAGGTCCTCGCAGCTTCGCTGCTTGGCCCCCAAAAATGGAAGACTCACTTTAAAAGCATGGAGAAAAGCTGACTTGTGCTTTACGTGAACAATGGCTGCTTCCTTCAAAGAGGTCTAATGGGCTTGAGAAATGCTTCTCAGATACAGGGTTAAACGTGCATGCCTTGGCACAAGTGCCCAGGCGCCTGTTTCTGGAAAAGCTGTAGTCGAGTGCCAGTATTGGCACAGTGTCAGGACGGTAATACAAGATGGCGTTCATGTTTCAAAAGGGGAACTACTCATAATCGAGCTGAAATGAAAGCAGCCAATTGTGATGTCCAAGTGGAAGCATGTCATTCATTCTGATTAAGGGCAGTGGGACAGGTTACTCTATTACTCTATTACTACTACTTACAGAAGATGGATAGACCACTTACATTTTCCAATCAATAGAAAGACTGACACCTCTCCATGCTTCGCCTCAATAAAATCTTCTCTCTCTTCCTCTTCTCTCTCTCTCTCTCTGTCATCTCTGTTTTTTTTCCTAAAGAGATGTGAACACCGCCGTCATGGAGCTGCTGATCATGGCCTACGCCCTGAAGACGTCGTGCGCTAAGAACATCATCGGGGTGATCCCCTACTTCCCCTACAGCAAGCAGTGCAAGATGAGAAAGAGGGGCTCCATTGTGTGCAAGCTGCTGGCGTCCATGTTGGCCAAAGCAGGTAGCTACTGTGTTGCGTATATCCATCTCTTTGTCCATCTACCAGTCTTTCCTGAACAGGGAACTAGCCTTTAAATCTACCACAGTTGTAGTCAGGTTTACAGTGACTTCCCTGACAAATTACTGTTCAGCAGGATGGCAGGCTGTCAATAGCTTGCTTGTGGCTTTGCATGTGTGTGTGAAGAGTCACTAATGCTCAGTGTTGTGTGTAACGAGTTACAAAGTAACAAGTTACAGTAACGTAACTACTTTTTTGAGTAAAAAGTAGTGTAACGCGTTACTACTGAAAATTTGGTAACGTAATGCAGTTCCTTTTTCATATCGGCGCAACGTTACTTTTCCCAGGGACAGATTTGACAGCGACGCTGCTTTCTCAGTTGCGCACTTGCGCAACAGGCACAAGCTCCACACAGCAGCCTACGTGACAGAGGCTGGTAGCATGAATAAGCCCTCATATATTTTGCGTTCGCCTATATGCCCAAGATGTAGCGAGGCTATGTTATTTGATATTGTTTCATAGGGCTTTAGTGGTGGTGTTGAAGCCTACAGTATAAGCCCAATGTTTTCTTGTCAAGTGCTCTGTTTGTGGCATTTTTATAATAAAGAGCACAAAATAAATACCTGTTATGTCCTCCAGAACTTTATGTAGGCCTACACATTTAGGAACAGATATTGGGTTCTGCCCAAAGTCGAGCAACAAAAGTAACGTAAAAGTAACGAGTAACGTAAAAAGTTACTTTCCATAGGTAAAGTAAAGTAACGGGTTACTTTTTTGAGAAGTAACGAGTAACGAGCAAACACTACTTTTTAAAAGTAACTTCCCCAACACTGCTAATGCTTGTCTAGAAAGTGATTGCTGGGTCTGTTCCCACTCACTCAAATGCTCTCCCAAAGGCTTATGTTAGTCCTCAACCGCTGTGTTCCTCCAAGCAGTGTCTTCTGGCATTGCCACTTCTACACACACGGCAATCCAGATTATTTTCATCTGTAGTACCCCCGGGTGCCACCAGAGGAGGGGTGTCCCTCTTTATCTTCAAGAAGCTCTTAAAGTCTGAACTCTTCAGAAGCTCTTAAAGACTGAACTCTCTAGAGAGTACCTCTTCTCCGTACACATCTAACAGCCCAACACATCTAACAACTCAAAAATCTAACAACCCAACACACCTAGCAACCCAACACACCTAACAACCCAACTAGGGATGTAACGATATAAAAATTTAACCTCACGGTTATAGTGACCAAAATTATCACGGTTTTCGGTATTATCTCGATATTTTAAAAAGTATGCTCAATATGTTCAGAAAGGACTAATAGGCCTACACAAGCTGAAATAGTTTCAAAGAGTGTGACAGCATTTACTATTACAAAATATAGGCAAAACCTTATCAAAAGTGCAACATTTAACCAGGGACACTGGAACTCATTTTCATCTGGGGGTGCTCATAGAGGGGGTGCTGAGGGAGGGTAAAAAATTGTTACTGCATAGATGTGATTCTTTTATTCTGGTGCATTTTAAGGTGGCCTATTGCTACTGGAGAAGGGCATATTTTCATTCACATTCATAGGCCTACATCCTGACTGCACAAACAAACCTTGTTGAGCTGAGCATTCTTAATTCATAGCATAACGTTACCGTGACATTGTGTGTTGACCCGTTCACTTTTTCCTTGGTCATGTTTAATTGGCTTTGTGCCACAATTAAATCCATTAAGTAGATAACAGAATCAGTAGGGTACCAGTTTTGTTTCATTGTACCAGGCCTACTGTATGTCAAAAGCAGGCTTGGATGAAGCTGAGAAGGATTAAACACACGGTTTCCACACCGTGGTAATCATCCATGATAATCATGATATTTGAAATGAAAACGGTAATTGTTATCGTCAACATTTTTATCATGGTTTACCATTACACCGGTAATCATTACATCCCTAAACCCAACACACCAAACATGCACTTTACCATGCACTTTATTCTACATCCTTCTAGCTGCTTTTTTTTTGTTTATTTGGTCTTCTTTGCAATGTAGCTTGAATGTGAATCCTCATTTTGTCTGTAGCTGTGGATAAAGGTGTCAACTGAATGAATAAATGTAAATGTAAGTGAGTTGAGATGGCAGGGCTGCTTGTTGGCTCTGGTGGAACTGCAGGGTAACACTACAGCAGTACAGGCCACCAGCCTCATCAACACCTTCCCGACCAAAGTGTTAATTTCTCCTCTCTTACCACCTGCTGCCTGACAGGTTTAACTCACATCATCACCATGGATCTACACCAGAAGGAGATCCAGGGCTTCTTCGGTTTCCCAGTGGACAACCTGCGGGCTTCGCCATTTCTCATCCAGTACATCCAGGAGGAGGTGCGGAGGAGTACAGTCTACCTGCTACTATGGGATCTGTTATGACTCTTTATGCTGCTTTGAGGCACTTTTTCTCTGGTGCTGAGACATTTGACCAATGGCAGTCACTTAACATTGAAAAGTTGAAAGAGTTGATGTTGAACTTCAATATTTTAAAGTCATACCTTTAGATTAAGTTCTGAAATGTACTGTATATGTTGCTGTTCTGAGTTGTTTAGTTAAGTAAAAAACTACAGTATTCTAGTGCTCTTTGAAAGGTGCAAACTGATCATGGTCAGTTAGTAATATATCGCCTCATTTTCTCTTCCTGTTCAGATCCCAGATTACAGAAATGCTATTATTGTCGCCAAATCCCCCTCGGCTGCAAAGAGGTAAAGAAAGGTTGGGATTACTTAGGATGTATTCCTGCTGCTCAGTTGGCATAACATAATGTGCACAACGTTAAGGTCAGGCCTTTTAAACACACACACACACACTCACACACACACAGGGAAACAATGGATGCTTTCACTCACTTTATTTTCACGGTTTCATTGGATGAAAATCTCATCCAAAATTCCTTTGGATCCAAATCTACACTGACCAAGTCTAATGTTACAGTATTATAGCGATCTGGAATGTCACTTGGAAGCACAATATTCTGGCCATGCTTGTCAGTATTGTAGGAGTGTGGAATACAACAGCAATACAACACAATACCAGGATTTGAACGTTCTTTTGTGGAAAATACCACATTTTGTTAATGGCATTTGTAAAAAGTAGCTAATCAATTAGGGAAATAGAGATGTTGTGTGAAATATATCCCGCAGGTCTTTCACACTGGATCCTTTGTTTTTTGTGTGGGTTTGAGTGGGAATTTGACCGTTGTAACAGATAGTTGGGACTAGCCAAAAATGTGACTTCTTGTCTTGTTGCACCTTCATGTTAATATTAGACCCCACTAAATCTGGAAAAAGACTGTTGTACAGTAATTTCCTGTGTATTAGCCACATTGTGCGTAAACCGCAGGACAGAGTTTTATGCAAGTTAAAAAAAAAACATTCATACCAAATGAACTGTCCCTGTGTACTAAACCTCATACATGTAGCTGAAGACATTTTGCAAAATCAATGTCTAAACCACAGCTAATAGTTGGGAAATTACGGTAATGTTTTAACTGTGAAATCTGCATTCATCATGAAGATATTTTGTGTGTTCGTGCAGAGCTCAGTCCTATGCTGAGAGGCTTCGTTTAGGGCTCGCTGTGATGCACGGAGAGGCGCAGTGTTCCGAGTCAGACATGGCCGATGGACGTCAGTCTCCCCCTCTGGTCCGCTCATCCAGTGGACACCCCGGCCTAGACCTGCCCTGTAAGGAACTGCCTCTCCTCTTAACACACACACACACACACACACACACACACACACACACACACACACACACACACTCACTCACTCACTCACTCACATTTTAAATTCTTAAGAGCAGATAGTAAGATAGTCATTAACACACATTTGAAACCACACATTAAAAATGCACTTTAAAAACACACACTTTAAATACAGTACTTCATGGTAATGGTTTATAGCACTAAAATGCAAACAAAGACTCTCAAAACACACATTCACAGTTATTATTCTCCAAGGTTTTGTGGAATGAAAGGTTATTCACTCAAAGATTTTATTGACGCCTTGGAAGGAAACGACTGGGCTGGACGTCTCGCCAAGATGAGTGCCCAGCTAAGCTCTTACAGTACTCTCCCCTCCCCACTCCCAGCCTCTGATCCCGGGGGAGAGTGGACACACCGGCCATTGAACAGGCAATTAAAGGCTGTTTGTAGTGCGGAGAACATGGAGTTCATGTTCTGATTACTCTTACTTGGGTCACCGCCACTCGTGACTCGAGTGTTTATTGGGAATCGGGGCAGCCCCCGGTCATTCGGAGCCTATTTCATCTCTCTGGGAATGGACACGGCAAAAGTAACTATTAGTGTGCATCCAGCCATTTGTTGCTAAAATTAATTCTCTGAAATGCCTGGTCATGTTAACCAAACCCCTTGAGAGATTGTTTGCCAAAATACATTTTCTCTCAGAATTATTGTTGTTTTGCTTGAAAAACAACAAACTTGCTCCACCTGGTTATAACTTGATGTAGCAAAATTCATGGTAAAGCCATGCCCTCTCCGCGACCGACCATCACCATTTAGGTTAAATAATTCCATATTGAACCTCGGACTGTGATCGGCTTTCATTCCGCAGCATGGATCTTGGGCTGGACGCTCTCCCTGTGCTGTATGATCACTTGTTCAGTGCTAAACACTCCCACAGTGCCTCTCTCCTGAGTGCTGTACCAAGCGCCCTGTAGCAACCAAAGGGGCAGTGCGGGCAGTGGGCCGACTCATCCCTCTAGTGCCGCAGAGCTCCTCTGGTCTCCTCGGTCAGTGTGTTGGGTCAGCACTCTCCCTGTGTGTGAAGGTCCTGTTCGGTCACTGTGTTGGGTCAGCACTCTCCCTGTGTGTGGAGGTCCTATTCGGTCAGTGTGTTGGGTCAGCACTCTCCCTGTGTGTGAAGGTCCTGTACGGTCAGTGTGTTGGGTCAGCACTCTCCCTGTGTGTGAAGGTCCTGTTCGGTCAGTGTGTTGGGTCAGCACTCTCCCTGTGTGTGAAGGTCCTGTTCGGTCAGTGTGTTGGGTCAGCACTCTCCCTGTGTGTGAAGGTCCTGTTCGGTCAGTGTGTTGGGTCAGCACTCTCCCTGTGTGTGAAGGTCCTGTTCGGTCAGTGTGTTGGGTCAGCACTCTCCCTGTGTGTGAAGGTCCTGTTCGGTCAGTGTGTTGGGTCAGCACTCTCCCTGTGTGTGGAGGTCCTATACGGTCAATGTGTTGGGTCAGCACTCTCCCTGTGTGTGGAGGTCCTATACGGTCAGTGTGTTTGGTCAGCACTCTCCCTGTGTGTGAAGGTCCTGTTCGGTCAGTGTGTTGGGTCAGCACTCTTCCTGTGTGTGGAGGTCCTGTTCGGTCAGTGTGTTGGGTCAGCACTCTTCCTGTGTGTGGAGGTCCTATACGGTCAATGTGTTGGGTCAGCACTCTCCCTGTGTGTGGAGGTCCTATACGGTCAGTGTGTTTGGTCAGCACTCTCCCTGTGTGTGAAGGTCCTGTTCGGTCAGTGTGTTGGGTCAGCACTCTTCCTGTGTGTGGAGGTCCTGTTCGGTCAGTGTGTTGGGTCAGCACTCTTCCTGTGTGTGGAGGTCCTGTTCGGTCAGTGTGTTGGGTCAGCACTCTTCCTGTGTGTGGAGGTCCTATACGGTCAGTGTGTTGGGTCAGCAATCTCCCTGTGTGTGGAGCTCCTGTTCGGTCACTGT
>NW_027468564.1:53511226-53601226 GCF_046254945.1 Alosa pseudoharengus
TGGAACAGTCACTGTGACTTAACAGTTTGAAGACATCCACAGTTATGCTGACATTACTGTGAATTCATTTGTCCTCCACTCTTGTTCCTTCAAGACACTGTAACTAGCAGAAATGCCATTCAGGACCGAAATATAGCAAAACAAACAAGCCGATGGAAGTTGTTAAAGATTTATTAGTTGAACTGCATTTTTTTTTTTTTAACATCATCACTTTGTTGACAGGACGACATCATAGACGACGTGGAGAACTTTGTGGCCGCTGCTGAGATTCTGAAGGAGAGAGGTGCCTATAAGATCTACATCATGGCCACCCACGGCCTGCTCTCCGCTGATGCCCCAAGACTGATAGAAGAGTCTGCCATTGATGAGGTAAGGGGCTCTTATATGCACTGCTTCATCCATAGATGTTGCTATGTATGATGCTTACTCATTGAATGCTTACACACCTGAATTTTTGAAACACCTGTTGCGTGTTATTTGATATCTAAATCCTACGTCCATTCTCAATCACATGACATCAGATTAGTTTAAACTAAATTGGAGAATTTGTCCAGTCCGGTCACTAAAAACACTGTAAAAAAGCTTTTGGAAAAACTGCTCAGGGTTCACCAGTGACAGGCAAAAGACACATGAGGGCGCTGTTGAGCCACAAAATAGATTTCAGTTTACCGAATACTTCACAGGAGGGAACTTGATCAGCTCAAACTTCCCCAAATGCAACAGTCATATATTAGTCCCTGATTGTTTGTATCTGGACTGCATCAGCACAAACTTTATTCTCACATGGTCTTCTGTGGCTTTGCTCTGTGGAATATAATTCAATGGCCTCTCTAGCTACCATAGTTAACGACATCTGTATGTAATACAACTTACAGGATTACACATTGGTACATAAACACATCATGACATTGTTGCTCTGTTACTTGAGTGATTATTATTAGTTAGTTCAACATCCTGTTTCTCTCTCTCCTCTCTCTCTCTCTCTATCTCTATCTCTCTCTCAGGTGGTGGTCACTAACACGGTCCCTCACGAGGTGCAGAAGCTGCAGTGCCCAAAGATCAAGACTGTGGACGTGAGCATGATCCTGGCAGAGGCCATCCGCCGCACCCATAACGGCGAGTCCATGGCCTACTTGTTCCGGAACATCACCGTGGACGACTGAGCCTGGCCGAGGAGCCCAGACTGACCAGCAGGAGCGCTGGGGTGGGGGAGGAGGGACCAAGTGGCTGCCTGTTACCCATCGTAACACACACACACACACACAGATACAGATACACACACATACAGATACAGACACACACACACACACACACACACACACATACAGATACACACACGCACACGCACACGCACACGCACACGCACACGCACACGCACACGCACACGCACACGCGCACACGCACACGCACACGCACACGCACACGCACACACATACAGATACACACACACACACACACACACATACAGATACAGACAGATACAGACACGCACACGCACACGCACACGCACACGCACACGCACACGCACACACATACAGATACAGATACAGATACACACACACACACACACACACACATACAGATACAGATACACACACGCACACACGCACACGCACACGCACACGCACACGCACACGCACACACATACAGATATAGATACACACACACATACAGACACACACACACACTGATACTGACACTGCATATTACTCGAGCACCACACTCTCGTACATGCTATATTTACTGTATGCAAATACAAATACAAAGGCTTTCACAAACCACTGCAGATACTTGTTTTGAACCCACCCACAAATTCTCACACGTACATGGACATGAACACAGGCCCACACACTCAAGACATGGGGCCAAGATGCAGTGAGACCAAGGATCCAGCCACTCTTGCCTTCTATTAGCATTTCTTATCTCTATATAGGGGTGTTGTATGTCTGATCTAGGCAACTATGTTTGACTATGTAGCAAATGCAGAAAAGACTGCACTCACATGCAAAATCACATGTGAGATGACTCTTTTTTCCATGTGATGCATGCCTGCCTAATACAGTGTGCTTCAACCATGCCTTGTCTTCTGAGACATCCTTTGGGAAGTTCTATTTTCCTGCACTTGATTGTAGCACTACGCTTAGCAGAAGCTAACTGCATAGAAGGACACTAGATTTCATAGCTTTTGGAGGTCAAACTTGGAATGTTTTCCGTATGCCTGAATTTTACCTTGCCATTTTCTCTGTTTTTTTGTTTTCAACTAAAAAAAAACATTTATGAAGACATTGAAAAAAAAAAGATGAGTTTTGAAGTAACCCGATTCCCTTGCTTATTCAAAGTCCATATTGAAAGCTAATGACTTGCCTTAAGAGTACAACACTGTAATGATTATACCCACTCCAGTATACAGTCTACCTTTCTGGACATGGCTCCATGTTTCCTTTATTTCCTTACTGTACTGTGACTGAGCAGTAAAGCAGAAGCTGTTTCTTCTTGTTTCCTTGTTTTTAAATAGACACCGATACATCTTTCAACACTCAAGCTGTGCACAGTGTCCAAGGCAACAGGACTTTACTTTGTAATTATTCCAACATATTTTGAGGTGAGGGGGATTTACTGTATGCAAGGCCCTTAATGTGCAGACGTTACGGAGTTGCCCTCTTCTTGTTTCGACAGTTTGATGTTTTCAGTGAGGAACCTCGCGTCCCCACGCAGCCTTTACTAGGGTGTGATTGTAATACTTGGTCTGAATGACTTTCAGTTCTTCTTGGAGTTTAAAAAAAAAAAAAAAAAAAAATTATGCATGCAGCCTTCGTCTGTGTTTTGTCACACAGTCCTCCACTGTGATGTTCTGTCTGTGTTAGCTGAACAGCCTAGCCCCAAGACAGGAGTTGCATTACCAGATAATGGACTTGGATCCACCTGAGTTCAGGTGCCCAGCCCAGAAGCCTCAAGCTAAACATGTCTATCCTGTACGCTCCCACCACCCAGAGGCTTTCATACGCCTTTTGCTTACAGTCCATTAATGTGGATTTATGTTTACATTCACTACCATCAGCTTTTCTTCTTGGTTCAATAAAGTATTTTTGCCCTCTTTTCTTACAGTCTTCTTCTCAGTCTTTAAAATCACTCGCTGTGATGTACATGTACTATGCGTGAGTTTGCTGATTGCTGGCAGGTTAACATTTACACTGTGTTGTGTGATTGATGATGTAGCATTCAGCCCAGCCATGTGTCTGCTGACCTTACACCAAACAGTCGGTCAGCCAGCCACACCCAATCTGCCTGCACAACACGCTCGTAAGCTCATAAATCAACATGCCCCACTGGCTTTTTCCCACAACACGGGGTGTCAGTACTTGGTCCAAAGTGCGATCACATCAGAGTCGAGGACCCTATACTTGTTCTAAACTCCTCAGGCTTCCCTAAAGCAGTCTCTGTGGAGCTTTGACCAAGTCCAGGGGCAAAGACAGGATGAGGGCTTTGGATATACACTTTTAACACAGAATGGGGTTAGTAGTAGTGCATAGAAAAAAACATTTGCTTTTGCTGTCAGAGTTGTTACAGGATATTAACTCAAAGCAATTGTTTGCTGTACAGTATATGCTTATTGAGTGTTGACGTGTCAACGGAAAACCCCACTTCCCCAAAAGAGACTTTGCATATTGTGAGGTTTTGTAAGGCATATGAATATAACCTACACATATCCATACAATAATTCTCTGTGTATTCATCAACAACAATTTGTTTTATCTCACATACCTCGATGGTTGTAACATCCACGTCTGTGTTGCTGAGCTGTAAGCGGGTTGAGGCTAGTGCAGCCGACTATTTAAACCCAGCTCGAAGAGGAACCAGATAGCAACGGCCCACAGCCCACTTCCTCGTGTGTCGGTAAGGAAACAATGCCCCTGGTATCGTAGTAGAGGGAAAGGGGAAACACATGGGCCTGTGTCGTGCCATGTGGTTTCTGTATCTGAGTGTGTGCTCAGAGGGGTCATTGTGTCGCCTTTGAAGACACCCCCCTCACAATATTACATATCCTATAGGCATGTTATCAGGGGGCTAGTGTGCCACTGGACGTTTACCATGTGTTTACCAGTGTACCATGTAAATGCATGTTCAAGTTTTATGGGGGGGTTAACTAATTTTCAATGACACCTACAGAAGTTACTTAAACAAAAAGGCTATTCCTCGTGCTGTCCATTTTGTCAACTCAATTTATTCTTTTAAGGTGAATGTTGAAGGTGAGTGTGGTGCTTATGTTAACGATATTAGAATTGGAATTGCTCTGATAAGCTGGATGTTGCATAGAGATGCCAGATTTAACCAGTAGGGGGCAATGTCTGCTAGCCTATTTCATAGCCTATGTTTTATGTTTTTCAACACCAAAGCGTGGTTCCTCAAAGTCTGTCATTGGCGGAATATGTTGAATCAATGAAAATGTGGATGTAGGTTTAATGAAAGAAGTCAAACTGAATAGGAAAGGTTTAAGGGCTTCAGTGTTCCGGGAGGAATCTGATCTAGGGCTATCTAAGCAGGATAAGGTAGGCTGTCCAAATGTCAACAGAACTTTCTCTCAAGCGCAAATAGACAGATGTCCGGTAAAGCCTAAAATGTTTGTCTAGTCATTTGTTGAAAGACACACAGTCATCCAGCCTTAACTTGTTAAACAGCCCTTTATTTTCTCCACCCAGGGAAGCCTATAGTTTTATCACGCGTAAATGTCACCGTGATAAGAGCTGTAAACACGGTTTCTTCATTAAGACTGGACTGGCGCCAAAAAAGAAAACACGTGCGGTTATTTCCTCTGTATTTTATTTGTGTAATAGTCATTCCACATATAACAATGCACAATAACAGTTATTGATGATAGAAAAACGTAAAGCATATTTACACTAAACATTAAATTGGTTCAACTGTAAAATATATTATAACACTCGAAATGAAAGTGCATAATAGACATATGTCTGCAACTACCTCACTTACATTGGGTAAGTTCGATTCATGCTTTGACAACAATTTGAATTCTGACAGGACTAGTTCTGTAAACAATCTCCTCCAGCTGTACAGATTCCACACACTTAACACAAACATGTTCATGTTCACAACCAGGAAATAACCCTAGGCTTTTATCTTCTTTTTCAATAAATACATGTGTATGTTCACTTTGACAAACATTCTTGAAGTCAAATTGCAAATGAACAAAATATACACATTGAAACTTTTAAAAAAAGAACATAAAAAAAGCTTTTCATTGATCATGTTTTGGACACCAGAAGCTATTACCATGACTTGTGCAAAGGGGAAAATAAAGCATATGAAATGCATGTGGCCACAGAGGGCTTCTTTAGCCTGTACAGCCGTGCTCTCATGTCACAGTTCACCCTGTGAGATGAGTCTTCTTTACACGTGTCCACCTCTGCCCCCACTTCAGTGTCCGTCTCACCTGCGCCTGTCTGATGGGTCAGAGTGACCTTGGACTCGGGGTCAGATGCACTTTGAGCGCCACCGTCAGCATTCACATGTCCACCTGAAGCTTTCCCCAGAGTCTCATTCTCCGGTGTGGGGTCGTCTCATCACCCAGCGGCTTCTTGCCCCCGGACGTCCTCCTCATCTTCATCTTCCTCTTCCTCCTCTGACCCTTGCTCCCTCCCTCTGAGCTGCCCCCCTGCCCCACCCCCGAGTTACGAGACGGTGCAGCTGTTGGTCTTGTTCATGGGCGGCCGGAGGAGCCCGACGTCCTTGGGGAAGGTCTCGCGGCGGCGCCGCAGCGCCGGGCTCACCTGGCTGGGCAGGTGCGCCTGCTGGAGCAGCTCGCGGAACACCTCCACCACGTTGTCGTTCTCTTTGGCCGAGGCCTCCAGGAAGCTGCTGTTCCAGTCCAGCTCCACGGTGGACACCACGTCCTCGGACGCCACCTGCCGCTCGGTCTCGCGGTCTGCCTTGTTGCCCACCACCACGATGGGCGTGCACTTGTCCGCCTTGACCTCCAGGATCTCGTCCCGCAGGCTCTTCACGGCCTCCAGCGACTCGGGGTCGTTGATGGCGTAGACCAGGGCGAAGGCGTCGCTGTTCTGGATGCTCAGCTTGCGCATGGCTGGGAAGGAGTAGCTGCCGCTGGTGTCCATGATCTCCACGGTGACCTTGAGGCCGCCCACCTCGTACTCCTTGCTGTGGAGCTCCTCTACGGTGCGCCGGTGCTTCGGCTCGAAGGTGTCCGCAAGGAAGCGCTGGATCAGGGCCGTCTTGCCCACGCCGGCCGCCCCCAGGAACACCAGGCGGAGACGCAGCTGAGACTTGTCCTTCACGTCCATGTTGGTGGTCATCTGGCTTTGTCTTCTTGTTTTGTTTTTGTTTATCTCAAAAAGGTCTTCTTCCTCTCCGTCTCTGCGTCTGTCTGTCTGTCCTGTTGTCAGCCTGTCTGTGCTGTTGAGATCTCTCTGTTTGTCGGGTGCCGAAAAACTCTGTGCTCTGTCAAGCGGACTGCTGCACTTGTTGAATCAGTGCTGCGTATTGAAGAGAAGTGTCTGGTGTAAGTCTCTCTCTCTCTTTCTCTCTCTCTCTCTCTCTCTCTCTCTCTCTCTCTCTGTGTGAAAGCACAGGTGCGTCTGGAGCCAGGACGGAGCCCACACTCCTATTTATGTGTGTTGTCAGTGACTACGGCTCCTCGCTGCCAACCCCCGACCAATCAACTCGCAGCAGGGCACTGAGGCACGAGCCCAGAGGAGCCAATCAGAGGACTTCATGCAAATTGGACCAAGACTTGGTTTTTGCGAGGGAGGGAGGTCGCAGGAAAGTGTATAAACAAGGGCTGTTCAGGCGTGGAGCATGAGGTTTCCTGGTGTGGAATGATTTTTTTTTGCTGCATATCGTGCTTTGCTTTTTGATTAGATGGGAATATGGCAAGATTTTAAGTTCAAATGGTCTATTTCTTTTTAACCTTCGTGAGTTGAATTCATATTTGAGTGCAGCACATCAGAGGAGGAATGGTGACATATGACAGACTTTGATGTGTCATATCTGCAACGAAATGTTAAAGCGAGAATATAGAACATAGAAACACTGAAGAAATGTCGGTCCTCTTTGTTGTTAAATTGAATTCCCATATAGATTTAGATTTCTTGTATGTCAACATTAGCTGCAGATACAGTTGTCAAAGTAGCAGTCACATTAATTTTCAGGTCACCTCTCTTGTCCGAACAGTTATATATGAGCTGCCAAAGCCACACCTCAGCTTTGAAACCTGCTGGAAAGGGTTTAGGAAACTGCAGCAATAAAGCAAAACTTGTGAGTAGAAAAATGTGTATTTTTGCTTTTTGAGATTTTTTTGACAGGAGATCATATTAAAGCAAACTTTAGTATATCATATGTAGTAAATAGTTCCACCTTGGTCCGGTTATCACAACTCAACCTTGAAACCATTTCTTTAAATCTCCCAGTGGGAACATGTTTGGCCAGGGTAATACAGCAAACATACAGTAACATAAACAGCAAAAACAAACAAACAAGTCTTAGTCAAAAAGAAAGCTTTATATCTGCAAAAGTAAAGAACTACATATGTTCTCTCCTATGTCTGTTTGAAAGACATGGTTTGGAAGCAGCTACAGTACATGGCTGCATTTCAGCTGCGCACGTGTTCTTAAAACTTCTCTTGAAAGTGGTGTACTGACAATTGATGCGCAAAGTCTCAACGTGTCACCTAATCTGAGGGCCCTGTCTGTCTTTCTGTTTGTCTGTCTGTCTGTCTGAGACTAGAGCAGAGCAGAATTGTTTATAGACGAAACCCATGACAGCTGAGATATCCCTCAGGAGGCAGCTGTGTCACAGCCTCTACTAAATCAGTGGCAGGGTGGAACAGTGCGGAGCTCAGGGGGATGACATGGAGAGATGAAGGCAGCATGAATATTTGTAATATCTTCTCTCTAAGTACAGACTTGATGGATGGGGCTGAGGGATATGTTTATGTATTCCCTTCCAGATTTAAGCAGGACTGCCTTGTCAAAAAAACGCAGTCTGAGTTAGTTGCTGTTTGTGAGTTGATGGGACTTAAAGTGGCACCACCTCTTCTCATGCATGTTTATATTTTTTGTCAGCATAGCCTTCACCTTTCGTCCAGCTGATTAAATTATAACTTCAAAGCCATTCATAATTTACATACACCTTACAGTTGGGAATGATTAGCTTCATGGTGTTGAACTACATTGTATGCATTGTATACATACTTGATATGAGATTGGTGGGGAGTGAAATTAGTTGAAGAGGGGACATCAAACACTGTCAGTTGTTGCCATGAACAGCCACACGTGCACTGTCACATTATCACCATGTGACATCTCTCATCTCACCATGACATCTTCAGTATGTTTAACTCCATCTCATTATCTATGTCATCGTCATCCTCCGCTCCCAAACACACTTTGGTGCACACGTGAAGCGCTCAGGAAGCTGCCCACTTCAGGAAGAGGTCCCCTGATGAATAGTTATGACTCTGAGATGTGCCTCGCTTTTGTCGTCATGACAAAGAGACAGCAACAACTGGTGGTTAAAAGCTACAATAAGCCATAAGGCTTTGGTCATCGGATAATGTTGAGGCGTCTCTAAACGTATGCCAGTGCTTTGTTATACTGCAATTATATTACTTTACATAATCACTAATCATTCTCTGTCTCTTATTCCTCTGGATAATTGTTTTTTTTATTTGCTCGAGTTCTTTGGGTCTCAAAAAAGTAAGAAAATGTCTGCAACAAACAATCAAGGTGCTTAGCTGCAGAGGTACACATCCTTTTAGCTGCAGAAGTTCACATCCTTTTTTACCCAGAGTTCCTCCTCAGCCTTTACAGCATTATTTTATATCTGAAGCATTTTGTATGTTTTGGCAGCAAACTCTGCTAACTTCACACCATTTTTCCTTTGTCTACTCTTTTAATTGACAGGAAATGATGTGTGGGAATGTGTTTCTTTGTCATACAAGTGCATTGAAATGTCATCAATGTAAAATATTGTTTTGGCTGTCGCTAATAGACTGTCCCCATTGATTATTTTGTATTACTCATGCTGTGTATGCGATACCTGGAGGTGGTGGTGTTGTTCAAAGGCATTAGTTTCTTCAGGCTGTTGTTTCCCTTCTGACTGGAGGCGATGTTTTTTTCGGCCAGAGCCTTAGGAGGAACACGCAGCACGTGTGGAGGACAATACACCGCGGCAACATGCATGTGTTCATCCTGGCAGCTAAATATTTACACTCCTCTGTTGTGAGGGGCCGCATGTTCCGATGACAAAGGAGAAGGAGAAGGTCAGGACATGATTGTGGACACTGATTATTGATATGAACTAGTGTATGGACAGGCCCTACTCTACTCGAACAGGCCCTACTCTGCTAGTGGCTCCAGAAGTGTGCTGCCAGCTGGTGTTGATCTGAAAAGGCACATTAGTCTGTGTTTCTCATCCACACACACTTTTGTCAAATTCAGCGAATTGCTGTACCAGTGATGACGGAGAAATGTTATGTAACACCCAATAGCACAAGTCAGATTGATCTCCATGCCTGGACATCTTCTTTGCTCTCGAGTTTGCTCTCGCAGTTGTGGATGAGCCTGGTCTCCCTGTGTTAATTGTGTTTACAAATGTCCAGTTTGCTGACTGTCTGCTCCTCTCCCTGGTGCTGTGAGTCTCATAGCATTAGCCTGGGCGAACTGCAGAGCACTGGTCAAAATAGGAGGGAGGTTGTGTCTTCTTTTGGGATGTTCTGCCCCCAATGTGGCTGGGCTGAACTCCCCATGCTCTTTTTTAACTGCCCCGGGCCCATTTTATTTTTATGTATTTTTTTTATTTATTTATTTATTTATTTTTGTAGAAGGAGGAGGCAGGCACTCAGCCCTCGTTTGCTGTCTACCAAAAGATATATATGAGAGAAAATGACAAAAAGAAAGATGAGACAGGGTGACTGCATCCAAACTGTGACCCCCGGTCACTCTGCCTCTAACACAGATGAGTGCCTCTTGACTTGGCATGTGGCAGCTTCACTCAGTGTCATGTCTGCTCTTATTCACTCTGCTAAATTGGGATTGATCTGGACCATCATCATAAGGTTGAGGTCCTCCTCTTTGTGCTTATTCTTGATTAGTACAGTCCATATTTTACTCTGGTCTTTAAATAATCTCTAATTATCCTCCCTACTAATTGATACAACCTAAACGTACATTAAACTAATGTAAATATGAATATCCTTATCCCCCATCAGTCGTCAGGTTTCTGATTGAAAGATGAAGATTCAACAAAACACTTGATGGTCTGCCAGAACAGAGAGAGAGAGAGAGAGAGATGCTCACTGTTTTCCGGTATTGCAGAAACACTGAGTAATTGAGTTTTCTCGTCGAAAGGGAATGAAATAAAATGACTTCATCGGCACATGACTGAGTGCACTGTGCACAAGCCCTGTGACTGGACCAATCAGAGTCTTAGTGAACTGGATCACATACATTCCAATCTTGTCACTTATTCCATTGGCATTCTTGTGTATTGCTTCATCTTCCCCAGTCTGCAGATGTATTACTCAGCTGATTTGCTTTTCACGAATGGAGACACCTCATCACGGTGCACTGGCGAAGAAGAGATCCTGTTTACCCAGTGTTGATAACAATTTCCCCAGACTGTCATTATGCTGGTATTACAGTTGACAAATACTTTGTTGCCCTGCCTGCCGTTTCATGGGAAGGGCTGAAATAGCTATCGGCTACAGATCGGAGTCCTTGTGAAAGCGTGTGAATGGGTTGCTTGATCTTAGCTTGGGTTATGACCAGCTTTGTTTACATTTTTAGCTCTTCTGCCTTTCCACGGAATGAGGGCGTATTGTGACTATTAATCTCACGATGATTCATCTCCGCTTATCTACCTTAAACAAACACACACACACACACACACACACACACACTCTTGCACGTACACACAGCTTTACACCGGAACACAAATCCTGTTTTAGAAAGTGCAGTTAGATGGAAAGGCGTACGCAGGACAGCAGAACAAAACAAAAAAAATGTTTTCTAAATCCAGACTTGACTGGCGGGGATTTTGTGAAGTTGGTCTTTAAGTCTCTGACTTTTTGTTCACTGATGCCGTCTCTTTCCACAACTCACTCCCTCTTCATTTTCTTTCCCTTCTTTCTTTTTTTGGATCGCTGATGTGGTCTGACGGGCCCGCTTATATGAAGCCCGAGGGCTGAGGGCCATGCAGGCTCATGCTCCGTGCTCTAATTTCCTGACTGCACTAAGTAGGTCTGTGTCACCACAAGGCAGAGAGCGCTACCAATACCACCGTAGCCTTTCAGATGCAGGGGGAACAGCTTTAATTAGAGATGAAACCAAACTTCTCTCTGAAGAACCCATGCAATCCTGCAGGATGAGCTCAGAGTTGCTCTGTCCCCTCAGTGGGTGACTGGAAAACAAACCCTTGACGATGCCGATTTGTTTCCTAATTGGTGCCTCATTTCCCCCTCACACACACACACACACAAATACAAGCACAGAAACAAATGCAGACATACACACACACACACAAATACAAACACACAAACAAATGCAGACATACACACACACACACACATACACACAAACACACACATACACACACACACACACTGTCCCTCTCACGTACACACGCACATACACACACACACACATACACACACACACAAATACAAGCACACAAACAAATGCAGACAT
Source organism: Alosa pseudoharengus (assembly GCF_046254945.1). Classification (NCBI taxonomy): domain Eukaryota; kingdom Metazoa; phylum Chordata; class Actinopteri; order Clupeiformes; family Clupeidae; genus Alosa; species Alosa pseudoharengus. The sequence goes on from NW_027468564.1 coordinate 53,522,947, forward strand.
ACACACACACACACACACACACACACACTCTCGTCAGCCTGGTGTCGCTGCCTCATGACATGCTGACTAATCAGCCCAGCGCAGCTCCCCGGGCTCCTGGCGCCCCGTAGACGCGCTAAACTGTGCCGAGAACCATCAGGTCCCCATCGTGCCGCCCTGCCACGCTTTCCTGGGAAATGAAAAGTGAGTTCATCGTCTGATCCAGGCAGGATGTAGAGGCCAATGTGCAATAAGCTGTCTTTTTGGTACTAAAGTGAGTTCATCGTCTGCTCCCGGCAGGATGTAGATGCCAATGTGCAATAAGCTGTCTTTTTGGTACTAAAGTGAGTTCATCGTCTGCTCCCGGCAGGATGTAGATGCCAATGTGCAACTTCTAAAGTGAGTTCATCGTCTGCTCCCGGCAGGATGTAGAGGCCAATGTGCAATAAGTCGTCTTTTTGGTACTAAAGTGGAAATGGTTGTCTTCCCACCAGCCTTTTTGATGGAACTGTAAAAACTTAAAGGGCCTAATTATTCCTGTGTGTTTTTTTATTTTTATTTGACATGTTTTAGGACAGAACACACCTCTTAAAAGAGACAGCCAATAGATGAATAGTGTATGGGACCACTGGGAAACTATTATGACAGGAAGCTTATTTCCTCTTGACAAGAGAAACAACATATTGCACCTTGCATCACTGGATCAACAGGTTAGGGCAATTGTCAGAAGACTGCATACAACCTAAAAGTCCAAACATGTAAAAGGACATGCCGGTATCATAGTAACTCTTTATTACAAATGGTGCGTGACTTCTTTGACATCACGTTGGCCAGTGGAGACCAGCTTCATTGGGTCGGGTCCAGAACTTGTTTACGGCTCTCCATGGAGAAGAGGCCTCTCAGACTTTCATGTTCATTAAGGCGAGTTTCTGCACAAAGGCATTTTTTAAGGGGGTCTCTGAGGGAAATGGGTGTGTGTATGTGTGTGTTTGTGTGTGTGTATGTTTGTGTTTGTGTGTGTGTGTGTGTTTGTGTGTGTGAGAGTGCTGTTAGGGCGAGTGTTAGATTTGGCACAAGAGAGATGGCAGCGTGCATGGGCCTGTGAGTCAGCCCTGTCAGATGGGCTGTCAGTCCGCGTTAGCCACTAAGGAGCGGCGCCAAGCTGCCACTTCCCATTTGGCCGGGGAGGGAAAGAAAACAACAGCAGCAAGAGTCCAGAATGTTCCGGTTAGTGTCTCCGGCTGGTATTCACCCTCCCACGCTCCTACTGTATCGGCAGGTGTCGCCGGCCTGACTGTATTCAGTCGGCACCGTTCCCCGCCACGTGTGCGGCTCATTAAAGGTTGACTCTCCCTCGCGGTGGCCATTAAGTCACTCCGTTTTGGTGGAGTGAAGATGAGAAGGTCTGTTGGTGCGGTTGTGTCACGCAGTGGGCAAGTGAACCGCTAATGCACTCTGACACGTAGCTCGTGCCTCTGCCAGTCAACCGAGTCGACGAGGGCTAGGAGAGCGGGTATTGGATTTAACCAATTATGTCTGGTGTGAAAGAGGTTGTGCACTGTGTAAGGCGGCACACTGCATCAAATACGGGGAGATCACACCGTTTTCAAATGTATATTCACTGCAGTGGCGAGGCAAGAATTTTTATCATGGCTGGACTAGATGGGCCTCTACTTTTATTGAGGTATATTTCAAACAAATAAACATATTTACATTTATTTGTAGCATGATCACATGAGAGAGAGAGAGAGAGCGAGAGAGAGAGAGTCTCTGAATGAGAGGGCAAGTGTGTGACAAAGGGAGGTTGATGGGTTAGAAAAATCTGTAAAGTGGACTCCTAATCCTGATGGCAAGTCTAGTAGGAGGGTAGGGGAGGGAGAGAGGGGGAGGCTCGTCGCTGTTTTTTAGTCTTAAAAGACTGACATAGCCTAGATTTGTTAAAGTGACCTTTTTTTGAGGCTAATCAAACTAATTACAAGGTGTATATATATATATATATATATATATATATATATATATATATATATATATAAAATAATCTTTTACCTGTTTTATATTGTCTTGTGTAGGATCAGGTTACTGTTATTCTTGGTTTTTGGAGGAATCTCTTGACAATTGATCAAAATGGCTGGGCAAAAAGAGCATTGACACTCTAAATTAAAGAAAGTTGTATTTTTAAAAGTATGTGGATTAGAATTGTGTTGTTTCCCCTCTTTTTTCATTGGCCCACCCTGGCCCATGTGGCCTCACCCCTGATTTACAGGTCATGAGATTATTAAACTTCAACCTCCCAGTTACAGTTTACTGTATTTTACACACATTTTAAAAACTCTGTGTCTATTTTTCAAACCTCTACTGTACACACAAAACCCATAATTGCAATGCTCACACAAAATGCAAAATGCCTCAAATCTCCAGCAAAATGACACACAACATTCAAAATGTCATAAACACATCTCTAAAGCAAACATTCGCCTCGCATTACTCACAACACTTTTGTCATTATATGACATTTTGGATACATCATGTTGCTCAAAACCTAAAGCTCTCCATGGGCTTCTACTGTATGTATATTTCCATACAAGAGTGAAAGTCATCTTGAGAGAAGTTGAAATACACAGTAAACATGTAAGCAATAATAAAACCAAAAATAGTGATTTTTCACTAATAGTGATTTTTGGATAAATGGAAGCAAAATACAATGACCACCAGAAGTACATGGAGTTTTGAAAAAGCAGATTTTGCCAAATACAGAAATGACTGTATTTCCACAGAAATAAATGACTGACTACTAATTGAATACTATCAAATTACTTTGCTTTTTCCAAAAAATATATATTACTGTGTGTGTTTGGGGGGGGGCAGTTGGTTGTGTATATTCATAGGCCTATAGACCCTTTCAACTGCAACAACAAACATGTCCATTCCTAAGGCATTTCCAGAGGCACAGAAAAGTTTTACGTAAAGTCGACAATATGCTAAAGTCCAATTCATTTTCATTTCAAAGTATGTGCATTGGTTCTGAAAATTTAAACTGGAAATCCTCTAGGGATAGATTGAAAGGGTCTATTCATATAGAGTATATCTATTCATACTGTAGGCCTATACTAAGGCAATGATTGGATGGTGTTCAGTAAAGTAATAAGTGTTTGTATATTGAGGACTGAGTGTGAATAAGTGGCGTTTTGATAGGTTGTGTTTGAAAAACGAAATCAAGTTATGTCCTGTTAGATTTGTGTGTGTTAGGTAGAAAATTGTTTGTGCTGTTTTGCAATGTGTTTTATGAAATTGAAAACTGAACCAAAAACTGAGAATTAGTGTATGGTTTTGCAGGTGGGTGTGTAGTGGGGTTATGGTGCTTGAAAGACATGTTTAGAAAATTGTGTCAAGGAAAAATGTAGTGTAATGTAATTCTGAATGATATCGTGGCAGAGCTCTACTTTCTGGTCAGTTTAATGCAGAGCTGGTTGTCTCAGATCCACAGTAGTTGCTGTGGTGTGGAGACCGCTGGCAGGGAGAGTGTGTGAATAATTGTAGGTGTTAATCTTTGAGTAGGTGATCTTGCGTAATTTGCCCTACATTTCTGCCCCACATTTTATTCCTCCCACAATAACAGCCTATTGTGCAAAGCCTCCACTTCAGCCTAGTCATTCTACCCAGATGTAGATGTGAGAGTGAGTGTGAGAGCTCACATGTGTGTGTGTGTGTGTGTGTGTGTGTGTAGCAGGAAACCAAGTGCATGTGTCACTGACCTAAGACTACCCCATTAGAATGTAAAATGTGCGTCTGCAGAAATAGGTCTTGACCCAGAAATCGAAAGGCTGATGTGTCATGTGGATAATATGAAAGATATTGAATAATTTGGAGGAGACAGAGGCGGCCGAAAGCGAAATATCACTCTGTGTGGAAATGAGGGACCCCATGACGAGTGCAGAGGCAGCTAATCTTGCAAACTGTGCAAAAGTTCAGCGCTCAAGTCGAGTCAGAGGCGATGAACCACACATGCTGGTAAATGGCACGGCCGTGTTCACCTGCCAATCATGGACATCTCTCTGCGGCCACTGCTGACTGCAGGGCAGAGTCCAAAATAAAATATCTCAGGAGCCGTTGCATGTTAGGTCAGATTTGGAACCCAAATGCCATGCTGAATGTGTCTGTCATGGTTCAGCAATGATTGTGATACTAAGGAGAAATTAAATATGGTGGAAAATAAGAAAACGGGACAATATTCCTGCACACTCCTAATATGAGTTAAAGCACAATCCAGATATACAGTATATCACAGATGTACTGTATCTATATACACAGTTCTAAACATGTTTCTAATGCAAGAAGGAAACTTGCAGAGCACAACAAAAGTGGTATGGGTATGAGTGGACTCTATGATGGAGCTTACAGACAGACACATGTGGGTATGAGTGGACCCTATGATGGAGCTTACAGACAGACACATGTGGGTATGAGTGGACCCTATGATGGAGCTTACAGACAGACACATGTGGGTATGAGTGGACCCTATGATGGAGCTTACAGACAGACACATGTGGGTATGAGTGGACCCTATGATGGAGCTTACAGACAGACATACGTGAGGTGCACAGGCTGCACACAGTAGCTCTGGCTTATATGATCTGGAAATAGGATAGATGTGTTTAGGAAACGGGAAAAAGGATCAAAATAATGGACAAAGAAGTTTGTTTGCTTGCACAAAACTTGCAGTACAGCCTGTACTGAGCTGTGAATGTGCAATGCATCTCTCTGAGTCACCCATCCCGTGTGTACACGTAGTGCAGACAGGCCATGGGAAGCCAGCCAGTAGCAAACACTGGGGCCTGAGCTAAAACAAACTAGCACACCCCTATTTTATGAACTGTAACTTCACGGAACAGTGTACACAACAAACTTTAATTATAGTGAAATAATAACTCGAAGTACCTCAAACAAAACCAATGGGTGACTATTTAAGGTAAACATAAGATAGTGTGTGATGTTGACATAACCACTGAAGCTGAGTATAATTCTGTAAGTGCATGCAGGAAGATGTTTTTATCTAGCAAGGCACTGATACAAATATCAGATAAAGTCTTATATATATACACACAGTACATTTTAACCTCCCTGAAAAAAATATTGGATCATTTCAGCATAAATAGGTCAACTTTGCATGAGCACTGTGTTACAACACTATAATCTCTCAACTTTCTTAAAGGAAGAAAGAATGCCTACTGTGAATCTATAATCTTAAAAAAATTTTCTCAACTCATTATTTTGAATGTGCTAATTTTATGTAAAAAAAAGTCTTTTGGCATCATCTCAGTGATTCTCTCAGGACACTGGGGCCAAATGAGGGTTTGTGCACTAAGTTGGAGTGTTTCCATTCATCAGCTGTGATCGTTTTGTGATTGTTCTCAGAAAATATCTCCTTTTCACCATTTGCACAGAGAAGTGTCTCTTCGTGACTCATGTGCTAGAGCTCACTCTCAATCACTTTCGAAAAGAATGACCTCTCTATGCTTTAAACTCGATCAATAACAGCTTCTACAGCTTTTCAGCTGAATGCTTGAAGAAGTTTGTACTCTCTTGAGCTCTCTAGAGCCTTGTTTGTACAACCCTGGCCTCTACCTGTCTGCAGACTTCATCGCTCATAATAGAGCCCCCTGCTGTAAAACTGTGCATCTGACTGACCTGTTAGTGTGATGTGATGTGAGTCACCACTGTCGTGTGGCCGGTGACAGACTGGACAGACAGGTCAGGCTCCGAGCCCCCTGGGCTCGTCTGAGGGCAGGTCAGCCTGTGGCTCTCTCCGCTCGCTCCTCCATCTGTGCCGTCGGTGGAGCTGCCATGTCGTGCCACTGACCCAGTTTGGAGAGGAAGGCGTGGGAAGAGGGGGAACGGATCGCTCAGACGGCTCTGCCATCAAGGAGGTGTGTGTGTGTGTGTGTGTTTGTGTCTGTGTGTGCGTTTGTGTCTCTCTCTGTGTGTGTGTGTGTGTGTGTGTGTGTGTGTGTGTGATTGTGTCTGTGTGTGCGTTTGTGTGTCTCTCTCTCTCTCTGTGTGTGTGTGTGTGTGTGTCTGATTGTGGAGGGATGTGTTGGTAGCTATCTGGTATGGAGAGATTTTTTTTTTTATAACTTAAATCGTTTTAATTCCTTAGGTTTAGGCACAGAGGGCTCTGCCATCAAAAAGGTGTGTTTGTCTGTGTGTGTGTGTGTGTGTGTGTGGGGTGGGGGGTGGAGAAGACTTCTATTACTTAAATTGATTTAATTCCTTGGGTTTATCAGCGCAATGCAGGGGACAGAGGTGTGGAATATGTACAGATTTTGTTTTGCGCATAGACACGTGAGAGCATTCCATTCCATCCCAACCGTTTTGTTTCCAGAGCAGGAGTTGGGTCTGGCACGTGTGGTCCTTGTGTCAAGCAAAGCGTCTCTCCCTCTCCTCTCATTCAGCTCACGTCATGTGCTCCTGGGCCCCATTTAAACCTGCCAGAGAGGGAGTGGGTGATTGGCTCATGGGGGAATTATCAACACGGACTAGGTTACCTCGCTCATTTTTATTCTCAATTAACCGCCTGCTGTGGGGGAAATTACATCTTCATTTTTTTTACATTTTGCTCAAGAAGAAGACGCCGTAAATATCACCCTTGAAATTGCCTCTCTGATAATGAGTCTATCTATCAAAGTATTTCCACTTGGCGTTAATAGCATTTGTTCACAGCTGAAGGCTCCCCATAAGGGTCGCAGCTCTCTGGGTTCAGCATTATACTGGCTGCTGTTGCACCCAGTGACATCGATGGGGATTGCAAACGCTCCAATGTTTTACCCTAAACAGGTGTGGTCAACTCCCCGGGCATTCAAGCTGACCTTTTCTTTTTGAATTCTTTCGAATGGCCGCTTTGTCAGAAGAAATCGCTGTTGTTATTTGTCAGTTATTGTCTGAGATGCAAAACAATCGGAGGAGATTTACATCATATTTACATGGCAATCGCTGTTGACTGATTAAATCTGACATGAGCTGTTTCAGAGCCGAAGTGTGTTCTCCTCCTGAGTACAAACGGGCTCATCTCTAGAGAGTTTTAATACAGTGTCCCTATGTGTGCAGGGAGCTGCTGGAGTATTAATATTCATCGGAGGGAGTCAACATCGTTACATTGTCTTTGATAAATGCTCCTCGTTCAGACGGCGTGAGGCGTTTCTGTTTACCCCCCTGACGAGTGTGTGAGGGGCCTCCTGAGCACAGCGGGGGAACACGGGGGTGGTGTGTGGGTGTGTGTGTGCGTGTGTGTGTGTGTGTGTGTGTGTGCATGTGTGTGTGTGCATGTGTGTGTGTGGGTGTGTGTGCATGTGTGTGTGTGCTTGTCTTTATCACAAAATGGGGACTTCGACCTGACAAAGTAGTCACGGGGTGGGGACCGCTGGAATGGTGGGGACTTACACTTGGTCCCCATTATGTTTTTCCTTTAGATGAGCCTAGAACAACATTGCCAACTGCCTAGATACAAAATTTTAGGTTGGCCTATATGTCATGAAATTTTGAAAATGTGTGTTTTGTGTGTGTTTTGGGGTGCTCAGTACCGCCAACCCATGACCAGACACTGTAACTGCATATCTCTCTCACACACACACACATATGGACATCTACCAATCAGATCCGAGAAATCAGAATATGCAAATGAGTAGATCGCATCATCGAAAGACCGCCAGAAAACCAAAAGCAGAAGAAGAAGCATCCACCATTTTGGGAACAGCGATATTTTTTCTACAGATCTTTACTATTTTATGGAACATCATCCAACTTCACAGATAAAAAGTAAGTTTAATTAAATTGCGAGAGTAAATGTTAATTGTAGATTGTCAAATAACAATGCATGCCTAACTGCTGTAAGTGTTAATGTTCAGGGTCAAGGGGAGCACATGTAGCAGCAAGTAGCCTAGCTTATAGCTAAATTGCATGTTAAGATGGTTGCCCTATCATTGAGAGTAGCATGGTGAATTCTTTAATTATGCACTTGTATAATATGGGTAAAATGAGTTATGAATGCTGGAATAAAGTTCTTGATAGTATTCTATGTGCATGTAGATATCACACTTCTCATACCTAGTTTTGACATTACAAAAAAGGTAAGTTAAGTATAACTTTGCATTCAGAAAATGTAATGTTATCAGACTTCATTTGACTAATCGTCATTTTCTCAAACTTCAGAGGAAGGACAACCATGCCAGCAGCAACAAAAGGTAAATACCTATTACTACAGCATATTGTATCAGTTTATACACATTAAGTCGAAATGTTTGAACAAAGAAAAAACAAATGAGGGCGAGGGAAGTCAAAAGGCTACATAATGCATGGTGGGCTAGCTTCAGTAGATGTCAGGTCTTTTTTATCTGTAGGCAGTTTCAAAGCAGTTGGTAAACGCTAGTTGTGGTTGTTAAATTTGACTACGTAAATATTGTGTTTGTTTTTATGCCTTACTCCTAAGACATACTTTCACAAAACCTGGTGTTATATTGGTTAAACTAACACCACGTTTGTAGTTGCTAGCACATTATGCTAGGCAGCTCATATGCAAAGATGGCTAAGTAAATTGTAAAAGTGAGCCAGCATAATGTGCTAGCAATTACGAATTTGGTGCACATTGAGTTAGCAACAGTTCATTTCCCTTGAAGGAATAACTTCTGCTGTCCAAATGTGGTAAACTGACACGATACAAATCGTTTAATATAAATGTCTTCATTTACAGATTAACATGCTACAACGAAGACAAAATCCCATGCGCGAAGCATGTGACCATGCACGTAATTGCAGAGACACTGAAATGCTGGAAGCTAAGTTCATTAGCCCTAAAAAAGGTATGTAATATTTTAAACCGGAAACAGCAGGAAAACAGAAATGTTTGCTAACAGCTCAGAACTCTGTAAAAGATGTTCAGTTGTGTCTTGAGATCTACTTATTCCTCCACAAGGCGCTATTTTAAAAACTAGCTTCAGGCAGGCAGTGTCATATTCAAGTTCACAGACTACAGCAATTTGTTTGTTCAAGTAATTCTGCGCTGGTTTTGAGTTGTGTAGGTTGCAGTATAAAGTGAGAGTGTTATCATGTACAAGTGTTGAGAGTTCGCCGACATGCTGCAAACATTTAACATATGTCCCCGCTCGATAGTGGTAAGAATATGCTTAATTTATGTGTCAGCCTGTGTGCTGTTTGTTTACACTGAGCAAAGGTCACAGTCATTTGCGTGTGAACAGTAAGACTCAACCGTGGATAAATTCGGCGTTAACAAATGGTCTCCTTCACATGCGGTGAAGGCATAGCACAGACAAGCTCACAAGACCCTGTGAACTTTTGTCGAACACTTTGGTCGTTCGCATGTTTGTTTGATGTGTAAAGGCGACGTGATGTCGGGTATTACATTCACATCAAGCCAGAGGTAATCATGCATGCCTGTGTATGCGCGTGACTACATGTTTATTTACTGGTTTGACTAAGATTTGCAGTCAGGACGCTTTCTTGCTTGTTAATGTAGGCTACACCTGTTGAGAGTTCGCCTACATGCTGCAAAAACATGTCCCCGCTATTGGTAAGAAATATGCTTAATGTTTCAGTCTTGTGCGCTGTTTTTGGATACTGAGCAAAAGTCACAGTAATTTACGTGTTAACAGCAAGTAATTCAAACTGAACCGTGGATAAATTCGGCTTTAACAAAGTCGTTGTCTCGTTCACATGCGTTGAAGGCATACGTTGTACGTCAATGTTGCAATACATTTCAAGGAGCTGCATGAATAACGGAAGGCGTGAATGAAGTGGCCACTGTATGTAGCACAGACGAGCTCTCAAGAAGACGCTGTAAACTTTTTGTCGAACACTTTGGTCGTCGGCAGGTTTGTTTCATAGATGTGTAAATGCTGGCGACGTGATGTATATAATCACTTGTAGACTTCACACCAGTCATGCCTGTGTAGCAGCTACAGTAGGCTATGCTCGTGGCTACGTTTATTTAGTGGAAATTTGAGTAAGATTTGCAGTCAGGACACGATTTCTTGCTTGTTCATGCTCAAGATTAGAAAATAATGCGTATAATCGTGTGCTTTGAAGTGTTACTTTTAAACATGGAGTGAAGATGGCTTGATTCAAAGATTATGTTTCAAGAGATTGTGGACTTTAGCTTAGGCCATCGATAACAGTATTAATATACTGCAAAACTGCTGCTTATCTAATACAATCTAACCAAGTGTTATTAATCTTATATCAAGATCAGAAACTATATGCCATGGTATTGTTTTCAGTATAATGAGTTATACAGAGTATCTAGACCCCTCTAGTTTCTGATCTTGAGGGTTCCCTCTCAGTAACAACGTGAACAACGCACATCACACACTCACCAACCAATACTGAACAGTTCGGACAGTGTATGACATCTAGGTGTAGATGTGAAATGTACAAAGTGTATGACATCTAGGTGTAGATGTGAAAAAGTTAACTTTCAGTTCAAAAGCAGCGGTAGCATAGGCTAGTGTTGTTCAACAATGAGCTAGGTTAATAGATGGAAGCAACACAAATAGCAAGGGATCGATCTTCAAATTAAAGTTACAACGATATCTGTGCCTTAGGCAGAAGGGATACTGTCTATGTACACATCTGACTGTTTGAAAATGACAGCGCAAATGCGCACTTCTCACTCTCCACACATGCATTTCTCGTGGTAAATGTTTGTCTATGCTTCCCCTCCAGATTGAATTTTACATTACATTTACGAGATCTTAGCATTGAGGCAGATATAGAATGATCAAGCCAAATAACAGGCCATGATGAATGCTCTGCAAATAGGCTAAAATAAATCAACTGATGTACCCTATTTAGATGTGTTGAATTTTGTTGTATGCACACTTTTCCCTATGAGAAACTTTACTAGTAGGCTACTGGCAATAATTCAAAACTACTTTCACCTCTGCTTTTACATGCAAATTTAAAATAGAAACCACTTGTGAATAACCAAGATTTTTTTCATGCGGGTATAATTTACAGGGATTGGACTGGTATGATTTATCATAGCCTACTTTATCATACTGGCATGATTTAAAACATAGGGTGAAAGTGAGAATTCATGAAGCACTTTTGAGAAAATGTCAAAATATTGAGATATATATTCTATATTGTCAAATAGACTAAAAATATTGCAATATTATTTTTAGCCATATCGCCCAGCCCTAACTGGTTCCTGATTTAAGGCCTAAGTTTATATGCTCATGTATGCTGATGAAGTTTTTTGTACATTTCTGACCCACATTCTGTTTTTCAGGCCGTGGTGTCTTTACCTTAGCACCATTCCAGCAGGGTGATTTCGTGGTTGAATACAGAGGAGTAATCATTGATGCAGTAGAAGCTCAGCATAGGAGGAAAATCTACCATAAAGCTTGCTGTGTCTTTTTGTTTGACTTTAAATGGAAAGGCAAATGGTGGTGGTAAGTTTTAGGCTAATAGGTAAAGTGCTACTGCCAGTTCCAGAGGTCTTACTAAATGTACTAACTGGATTAAAAAAAACTGTAAAACTCTTAGGGCGTTAGAAAATGAGCCTATTTCTCAAAAAATTGGAGTGTTCCTTCAAAAAATTGCTCTTGTTGATTTTAATGCATTTTCCAGCATTGACGCAGCATTGGAAGACAACAGTCTTGGGAGATTGGTGAATGATGACCATAAGACTCCTAATTGCCGCATGAAGTTAATTGAGGTTGATGGTAAACCACATCTCTGTTTGTTGGCCATGGAGAAATGAGGTGAGATCTAGCAGCGTTAGCAATTTCTGTTTAAAATAATAACTTTATTAGATTTAAATTAGAATAATAGCTTTCTTCGATTTCTGTGTACTGCTTTTCAGTTTACAAACACCTGTACTTTGCTTGCATGGTTTTATTAATCACTGTCCCAACCTGTGAGTGATCCCTTTCTTAGTTAGCGTGCTTCCATCCAACTTGCTAATGCACATTTTATCTATTCGAATGGAAACAACGTGAAATGCACATCAAAATTTTGAATGCGCATCAATATTTGATTTGCTAGAGGGGGGGTGGATCCACTCTCGATGCGCATAAGGTATAATGCGAATAAAGTTGATGGAAACAGTTTATTCGCATTGCGTTATGTAACCTTCAGAGAATCTCAGCCATCTCTGGCGCTTCCCCAACATTAGGCAACTTAATGTGCTCTCTTGCTTGTTCCTGTAGAATAAAACAAATTGAATTCACACATCGGTGCACAGTTGTTTTGCTGACGCCAAAGTTTTCAATAACAACTCTGTATTCGGAACACGTCGCAAGTTTATGCAACATGCCATTCCTGTAGAAAACCTGTAGCCCAATTAAATGCCTGCAGGTATGACTGCTTTAACAATAGAATGATAGGGTAAAATATCATTCCTGAATACTGAATATCATAATATATTAGCCTAAAATTAATGTGCAGTAAGCAGAATGTAGGCATGGCTGCATGTGACATTTCTACAGATCAGAATGATATATGCCTAACAACTGTTTTGAGTTAAGGCTATAGTTAAGCTTATTGAACACAGACATTTACATCGATAGTCTGGTGTTATAATTTATTTGCCTCGGGTGTACTGTGGAGTGGGTAAGACTGTTTTTAGTGGCAGGCTAACACATACTGATCACTTGCGCTAGCCTAGCACCTGCGAACTCTGCAACTAGAACTATTCTACCTCAGCTTGCTATGCATTGTCATTATTGAAGTTGAGTATGTTTGTGTGTAGGGTTTGTAGGTTTTTTAAGATTTCTTTCACTTAGTCCCCACAACTAATGCTTTATCCTTTCTTAACTTGCTTCTAATTATCATATTGAAGTCAGGTTTGTGTGTAGGGCCTTCATGGTTTCTTGCACCCGGTCCCTATAACTCATGTTAAATAAAATAATGAAAGATGGCAATCTAAGTGCAAGGTGAAAGTGTTTAGAAGGTTGTTATGACTGACGGTCTATTTATAAGGTACACGTTAACACTTTGTGCCCATGTCTTTCTCTTCTTATCAAGGGTGAGGCTGCCACTTGCAGCTTGGAAAATGTGCCTTCTACCAGTGACCTCCCAACATCTGCCACTCAGGTAACATAATCAGTCTTTGCCTGTTGTGGAAATAGTATTGTGAAGCAGAATTTGACGGTCATTAGGTAGGCTAGGGCCACAGTAATAGCGCTGGTGCTTACACCTCATGTGAAACTAGTTTGTCCAGCTATCGTTCTGCTCACTTTAACATAACTCCTGGAGCTGTATGTAAACTATTGCTAACTAGCTAGTTAGCCACTAATTTGAATTACATCATACTAGGAGAGAGAAAATGCCAGGCAGAAAGTAACCATTCTTGTCATCTCATGAGAGAGGCTGCTTGTATGTCTGTTAGCACTACTTTGCTAGCCTAAGTAACATTAGCAATGGGTACAGTTTATAGCATACATGCACTGTTTTAAAAAAAGATACAAATCTAAGTGCAAGGTGAAGGTGTTTAGAAGGTTGTTATGACTGACGGTCTATTCATAGGGTACATGTTAACACTTTGTGCACATGTATTTCTCTTCTTATCAAGGGTGAGTATGCCACTTGCAGCCTGGAAAATGTGCCTTCTAGCAGTGACCTCCCAACATGTGCCACTCAGGTAACATAATCATGATGTGTCTGTTAGCACTACGTAGCCAGCCTAAGTAACGTAACCTTTGGGTACAGTTTATAGCATACAATTTCTTCCCCTTTGTCTTGCAATATATGTAGTCTTTGCTTTCACTTGATTCCAACAACTGATATATCCTATTGAAGCTGAGAGTAGGCCAGGGCTTTTTGAATTCTATCAATTGGTCCCCACAACTGATGTTTTATCCTACCTCACTTTGATTCTAACTGTTTTATTGAAGTGAAGTGTGTGTAGGACCGCTTGAGATGCCTTTAGTTGGTCCCCACAACTTTGTGTGTGTAGGACTTTTTCAATTGGTCCCCACAACTCATGTTTTATCCTACCTCAATTTGATTCTATCTGTTTTATTGAAGTGAAGTGTGTGTAGGACCGCTTGAGATGGCTTTAGTTGGTCCCCACAACTTTGTGTGTGTAGGACTGTTTCATTTGGTCCCCACAACTGATGTTTTATCTTACCTCACTTTGATTTTAACTGTTTTATTGAAGTGAAGTGTGTGTAGGACCGCTTGAGATGCCTTTAGTTGGTCCCCACAACTTTGTGTGTGTAGGACTTTTTCAATTGGTTCCCACAACTCATGTTTTATCCTACCTCACTTTGATTCTAACTGTTTTATTGAAGTGAAGTGTGTGTAGGACCGCTTGAGATGCCTTTAGTTGGTCCCCACAACTTTGTGTGTGTAGGACTTTTTCAATTGGTCCCCACAAGTGATGTTTTTACAGTCCCTCAATTTTAAGTGTTTGGCAGTAGCTGAGTGTATTCCGTGCCTTTTCAAAGGGGTCGGTCAGGATTCTAGACATAGAACCTCATTTTCAAGTTAGCAAGTGTGATATTTATCAGTGGAGACTGTTTTCAGCACGTTTTATCCAGTCCTTCTAGTTGCAGAGTTGCAAGTCAACAGTATGTGTTAGCCTGCCAGTAAAAACAGTCTTACCCACTCCACAGTGCACCCGAGGCATATCAATTATAACACCAGACTATCGATGTAAATGTCTGTGTTGATAGAATACTGTTAGAAATAAAATTACCCTTGCATTGCATTGCAATAGTTATACTTTGTTCCCTGAAGTTGGTAGTAGGCATATAACCAACGGCAGCGGCAGCGGCGGACTGATATTACCTAGGCTACTACTAGGTGTCCCGATTGGAGTGCGCTTCTCTGTTTACTTTTCGGCGCAGTACTACTAACCAGAGCAAGTAAAATTCTGCCGCTGCTTAGAAACTAGTCCCTCAAAATGTAATGCGATCATTTAAAATGCAAGGATAGAATAATGTTAGAAATAAAACTATCAACACAGACATTTACATCGAAAGTCTGGCGTTATAATTTATTTGCCTCGGGTGTACTGTGGAGTGGGTAAGACTGTTTTTAGTGGCAGGCTAACACATACGGATGACTTGCGCTAGCCTAGCACCTGCGAACTCTGCAACTAGAAGGACTGGATGAAATATGTTTAAAACGGTCTCCACTGATAAATATCACACTTGCTAACTTGGAAATGAAGGTCCTATGTCCAAAATCCTGAACCACACCTTTAAATTCCTTTGTATGGTCTTCACAACTGATCATTTATTCTACCTCAGCTTGCTATGCATTGTCATTATTGAAGTTGAGTATGTTTGTGCGTAGGGTTTGTAGGTTTTTTAAGATTTCTTTCACTTAGTCCCCACAACTAATGCTTTATCCTTTCTTAACTTGCTTCTAATTATCATATTGAAGTCAGGTTTGTGTGTAGGGCCTTCATGGTTTCTTGCACCCGGTCCCTATAACTCATGTTAAATAAAATAATGAAAGATGGCAATCTAAGTGCAAGGTGTTTAGAAGGTTGTTATGACTGACGGTCTATTTATAAGGTACACGTTAACACTTTGTGCCCATGTCTTTCTCTTCTTATCAAGGGTGAGGATGCCACTTGCAGCCTGGAAAATGTGTCTTCTACCAGTGACCTCCCAACATCTGCCACTCAGGTAACATAATCAGTCTTTGCCTGTTGTGGAAATAGTATTGTGAAGCAGAATTTGACGGTCATTAGGTAGGCTAGGGCCACAGTAATAGCGCTGGTGCTTACACCTCATGTGAAACTAGTTTGTCCAGCTATCGTTCTGCTCACTGTAACATAACTCCTGGAGCTGTATGTAAACTATTGCTAACTAGCTAGTTAGCCACTAATTTGAATTACATGCAACTTTTACTGCATCATACTAGGAGAGAGAAAATGCCAGGCAGAAAGTAACCATTCTTGTCATCTCATGAGAGAGGCTGCTTATATGTCTGTTAGCACTACTTTGCTAGCCTAAGTAACATTAGCAATGGGTACAGTTTATAGCATACATGCACTGTTTTAAAAAAAGATACAAATCTAAGTGCAAGGTGAAGGTGTTTAGAAGGTTGTTATGACTGACGGTCTATTCATAGGGTACATGTTAACACTTTGTGCACATGTATTTCTCTTCTTATCAAGGGTGAGGATGCCACTTGCAGCCTGGAAAATGTGCCTTCTAGCAGTGACCTCCCAACATGTGCCACTCAGGTAACATAATCATGATTAGTCTGTTAGCACTACGTAGCCAGCCTAAGTAACGTAACCTTTGGGTACAGTTTATAGCATACAATTTCTTCCCCTTTGTCTTACAATATATGTAGTCTTTTCTTTCACTTGATTCCAACAACTGATATATCCTATTGAAGCTGAGAGTAGGCCAGGGCTTTTTTAATTCTATCAATTGGTCCCCACAACTGATGTTTTATCCTACCTCACTTTGATTCTAACTGTTTTATTGAAGTGAAGTGTGTGTAGGACCGCTTGAGATGCCTTTAGTTGGACCCCACAACTTTGTGTGTGTAGGACCTTTTCATTTGGTCCCCACAACTGATGTTTTATCCTACCTCACTTTGATTTTAACTGTTTTATTGAAGTGAAGTGTGTGTAGGACCGCTTGAGATGCCTTTAGTTGGTCCCCACAACTTTGTGTGTGTAGGACTTTTTCAATTGGTTCCCACAACTCATGTTTTATCCTACCTCACTTTGATTCTAACTGTTTTATTGAAGTGAAGTGTGTGTAGGACCGCTTGAGATGCCTTTAGTTGGTCCCCACAACTTTGTGTGTGTAGGACTTTTTCAATTGGTCCCCACAAGTGATGTTTTTACAGTCCCTCAATTTTAAGTGTTTGGCAGTAGCTGAGTGTATTCCGTGCCTTTTCAAAGGGGTGGGTCAGGATTCTAGACATAGAACCTCATTTTCAAGTTAGCAAGTGTGATATTTATCAGTGGAGACTGTTTTCAGCACGTTTTATCCAGTCCTTCTAGTTGCAGAGTTGCAAGTCAACAGTATGTGTTAGCCTGCCACTAAAAACAGTCTTACCCACTCCACAGTGCACCCGAGGCATATCAATTATAACACCAGACTATCGATGTAAATGTCTGTGTTGATAGAATACTGTTAGAAATAAAATTACCCTTGCATTGCATTGCAATAGTTATACTTTGTTCCCTGAAGTTGGTAGTAGGCATATAAGCAACGGCAGCGGCAGCGGCGGACTGATATTACCTAGGCTACTACTAGGTGTCCCGATTGGAGTGCGCTTCTCTGTTTACTTTTTGGCGCAGTACTACTAACCACAGCAAGTAAAATTCTGCCGCTGCTTAGAAACTAGTCCCTCAAAATGTAATGCGATCATTTAAAATGCAAGGATAGAATAATGTTAGAAATAAAACTATCAACACAGACATTTACATCGAAAGTCTGGCGTTATAATTTATTTGCCTCGGGTGTACTGTGGAGTGGGTAAGACTGTTTTTAGTGGCAGGCTAACACATACGGATGACTTGCGCTAGCCTAGCACCTGCGAACTCTGCAACTAGAAGGACTGGATGAAATATGTTTAAAACGGTCTCCACTGATAAATATCACACTTGCTAACTTGGAAATGAAGGTCCTATGTCCAAAATCCTGAACCACACCTTTAAATTCCTTTGTATGGTCTTCACAACTGATCATTTATTGTACCTCAGCTTGCTATGCATTGTCATTATTGAAGTTGAGTATGTTTGTGTGTAGGGTTTGTAGGTTTTTTAAGATTTCTTTCACTTAGTCCCCACAACTAATGCTTTATCCTTTCTTAACTTGCTTCTAATTATCATATTGAAGTCAGGTTTGTGTGTAGGGCCTTCATGGTTTCTTGCACCCGGTCCCTATAACTCATGTTAAATAAAATAATGAAAGATGGCAATCTAAGTGCAAGGTGAAAGTGTTTAGAAGGTTGTTATAACTGACGGTCTATTTATAAGGTACACGTTAACACTTTGTGCCCATGTCTTTCTCTTCTTATCAAGGGTGAGGATGCCACTTGCAGCCTGGAAAATGTGTCTTCTACCAGTGACCTCCCAACATCTGCCACTCAGGTAACATAATCAGTCTTTGCCTGTTGTGGAAATAGTATTGTGAAGCAGAATTTGACGGTCATTAGGTAGGCTAGGGCCACAGTAATAGCGCTGGTGCTTACACCTCATGTGAAACTAGTTTGTCCAGCTATCGTTCTGCTCACTGTAACATAACTCCTGGAGCTGTATGTAAACTATTGCTAACTAGCTAGTTAGCCACTAATTTGAATTACATGCAACTTTTACTGCATCATACTAGGAGAGAGAAAATGCCAGGCAGAAAGTAACCATTCTTGTCATCTCATGAGAGAGGCTGCTTGTATGTCTGTTAGCACTACTTTGCTAGCCTAAGTAACATTAGCAATGGGTACAGTTTATAGCATACATGCACTGTTTTAAAAAAAGATACAAATCTAAGTGCAAGGTGTTTAGAAGGTTGTTATGACTGACGGTCTATTCATAGGGTACATGTTAACACTTTGTGCACATGTATTTCTCTTCTTATCAAGGGTGAGGATGCCACTTGCAGCCTGGAAAATGTGCCTTCTAGCAGTGACCTCCCAACATGTGCCACTCAGGTAACATAATCATGATTAGTCTGTTAGCACTACGTAGCCAGCCTAAGTAACGTAACCTTTGGGTACAGTTTATAGCATACAATTTCTTCCCCTTTGTCTTACAATATATGTAGTCTTTTCTTTCACTTGATTCCAACAACTGATATATCCTATTGAAGCTGAGAGTAGGCCAGGGCTTTTTGAATTCTATCAATTGGTCCCCACAACTGATGTTTTATCCTACCTCACTTTGATTCTAACTGTTTTATTGAAGTGAAGTGTGTGTAGGACCGCTTGAGATGCCTTTAGTTGGTCCCCACAACTTTGTGTGTGTAGGACTTTTTCAATTGGTCCCCACAACTCATGTTTTATCCTACCTCACTTTGATTCTAACTGTTTTATTGAAGTGAAGTGTGTGTAGGACCGCTTGAGATGCCTTTAGTTGGTCCCCACAACTTTGTGTGTGTAGTACTTTTTCAATTGGTCCCCACAGGTGATGTTTTTACAGTCCCTCAATTTTAAGTGTTTGGCAGTAGCTGAGTGTATTCCGTGCCTTTTCAAAGGGGTGGGTCAGGATTCTAGACATAGAACCTCATTTTCAAGTTAGCAAGTGTGATATTTATCAGTGGAGACTGTTTTCAGCACGTTTTATCCAGTCCTTCTAGTTGCAGAGTTGCAAGTCAACAGTATGTGTTAGCCTGCCACTAAAAACAGTCTTACCCACTCCACAGTGCACCCGAGGCATATCAATTATAACACCAGACTATCGATGTAAATGTCTGTGTTGATAGAATACTGTTAGAAATAAAATTACCCTTGCATTGCATTGCAATAGTTATACTTTGTTCCCTGAAGTTGGTAGTAGGCATATAAGCAACGGCAGCGGCAGCGGCGGACTGATATTACCTAGGCTACTACTAGGTGTCCCGATTGGAGTGCGCTTCTCTGTTTACTTTTCGGCGCAGTACTACTAACCAGAGCAAGTAAAATTCTGCCGCTGCTTAGAAACTAGTCCCTCAAAATGTAATGCGATCATTTAAAATGCAAGGATAGAATAATGTTAGAAATAAAACTATCAACACAGACATTTACATCGAAAGTCTGGCGTTATAATTAATTTGCCTCGGGTGTACTGTGGAGTGGGTAAGACTGTTTTTAGTGGCAGGCTAACACATACGGATGACTTGCGCTAGCCTAGCACCTGCGAACTCTGCAACTAGAAGGACTGGATGAAATATGTTTAAAACGGTCTCCACTGATAAATATCACACTTGCTAACTTGGAAATGAAGGTCCTATGTCCAAAATCCTGAACCACACCTTTAAATTCCTTTGTATGGTCTTCACAACTGATCATTTATTCTACCTCAGCTTCCTATGCATTGTCATTATTGAAGTTGAGTATGTTTGTGTGTAGGGTTTGTAGGTTTTTTAAGATTTCTTTCACTTAGTCCCCACAACTAATGCTTTATCCTTTCTTAACTTGCTACTAATTATCATATTGAAGTCAGGTTTGTGTGTAGGGCCTTCATGGTTTCTTGCACCCGGTGCCTATAACTCATGTTAAATAAAATAATGAAAGATGGCAATTTAAGTGCAAGGTGAAAGTGTTTAGAAGGTTGTTATGACTGACGGTCTATTTATAAGGTACACGTTAACACTTTGTGCCCATGTCTTTCTCTTCTTATCAAGGGTGAGGATGCCACTTGCAGCCTGGAAAATGTGTCTTCTACCAGTGACCTCCCAACATCTGCCACTCAGGTAACATAATCAGTCTTTGCCTGTTGTGGAAATAGTATTGTGAAGCAGAATTTGACGGTCATTAGGTAGGCTAGGGCCACAGTAATAGCGCTGGTGCTTACACCTCATGTGAAACTAGTTTGTCCAGCTATCGTTCTGCTCACTGTAACATAACTCCTGGAGCTGTATGTAAACTATTGCTAACTAGCTAGTTAGCCACTAATTTGAATTACATGCAACTTTTACTGCATCATACTAGGAGAGAGAAAATGCCAGGCAGAAAGTAACCATTCTTGTCATCTCATGAGAGAGGCTGCTTGTATGTCTGTTAGCACTACTTTGCTAGCCTAAGTAACATTAGCAATGGGTACAGTTTATAGCATACATGCACTGTTTTAAAAAAAGATACAAATCTAAGTGCAAGGTGAAGGTGTTTAGAAGGTTGTTATGACTGACGGTCTATTCATAGGGTACATGTTAACACTTTGTGCACATGTATTTCTCTTCTTATCAAGGGTGAGGATGCCACTTGCAGCCTGGAAAATGTGCCTTCTAGCAGTGACCTCCCAACATGTGCCACTCAGGTAACATAATCATGATTAGTCTGTTAGCACTACGTAGCCAGCCTAAGTAACGTAACCTTTGGGTACAGTTTATAGCATACAATTTCTTCCCCTTTGTCTTACAATATATGTAGTCTTTTCTTTCACTTGATTCCAACAACTGATATATCCTATTGAAGCTGAGAGTAGGCCAGGGCTTTTTGAATTCTATCAATTGGTCCCCACAACTGATGTTTTATCCTACCTCACTTTGATTCTAACTGTTTTATTGAAGTGAAGTGTGTGTAGGACCGCTTGAGATGCCTTTAGTTGGTCCCCACAACTTTGTGTGTGTAGGACTTTTTCAATTGGTCCCCACAACTCATGTTTTATCCTACCTCACTTTGATTCTAACTGTTTTATTGAAGTGAAGTGTGTGTAGGACCGCTTGAGATGCCTTTAGTTGGTCCCCACAACTTTGTGTGTGTAGTACTTTTTCAATTGGTCCCCACAGGTGATGTTTTTACAGTCCCTCAATTTTAAGTGTTTGGCAGTAGCTGAGTGTATTCCGTGCCTTTTCAAAGGGGTGGGTCAGGATTCTAGACATAGAACCTCATTTTCAAGTTAGCAAGTGTGATATTTATCAGTGGAGACTGTTTTCAGCACGTTTTATCCAGTCCTTCTAGTTGCAGAGTTGCAAGTCAACAGTATGTGTTAGCCTGCCAGTAAAAACAGTCTTACCCACTCCACAGTGCACCCGAGGCATATCAATTATAACACCAGACTATCGATGTAAATGTCTGTGTTGATAGAATACTGTTAGAAATAAAATTACCCTTGCATTGCATTGCAATAGTTATACTTTGTTCCCTGAAGTTGGTAGTAGGCATATAAGCAACGGCAGCGGCAGCGGCGGACTGATATTACCTAGGCTACTACTAGGTGTCCCGATTGGAGTGCGCTTCTCTGTTTACTTTTCGGCGCAGTACTACTAACCAGAGCAAGTAAAATTCTGCCGCTGCTTAGAAACTAGTCCCTCAAAATGTAATGCGATCATTTAAAATGCAAGGATAGAATAATGTTAGAAATAAAACTATCAACACAGACATTTACATCGAAAGTCTGGCGTTATAATTAATTTGCCTCGGGTGTACTGTGGAGTGGGTAAGACTGTTTTTAGTGGCAGGCTAACACATACGGATGACTTGCGCTAGCCTAGCACCTGCGAACTCTGCAACTAGAAGGACTGGATGAAATATGTTTAAAACGGTCTCCACTGATAAATATCACACTTGCTAACTTGGAAATGAAGGTCCTATGTCCAAAATCCTGAACCACACCTTTAAATTCCTTTGTATGGTCTTCACAACTGATCATTTATTCTACCTCAGCTTCCTATGCATTGTCATTATTGAAGTTGAGTATGTTTGTGTGTAGGGTTTGTAGGTTTTTTAAGATTTCTTTCACTTAGTCCCCACAACTAATGCTTTATCCTTTCTTAACTTGCTACTAATTATCATATTGAAGTCAGGTTTGTGTGTAGGGCCTTCATGGTTTCTTGCACCCGGTGCCTATAACTCATGTTAAATAAAATAATGAAAGATGGCAATTTAAGTGCAAGGTGAAAGTGTTTAGAAGGTTGTTATGACTGACGGTCTATTTATAAGGTACACGTTAACACTTTGTGCCCATGTCTTTCTCTTCTTATCAAGGGTGAGGATGCCACTTGCAGCCTGGAAAATGTGTCTTCTACCAGTGACCTCCCAACATCTGCCACTCAGGTAACATAATCAGTCTTTGCCTGTTGTGGAAATAGTATTGTGAAGCAGAATTTGACGGTCATTAGGTAGGCTAGGGCCACAGTAATAGCGCTGGTGCTTACACCTCATGTGAAACTAGTTTGTCCAGCTATCGTTCTGCTCACTGTAACATAACTCCTGGAGCTGTATGTAAACTATTGCTAACTAGCTAGTTAGCCACTAATTTGAATTACATGCAACTTTTACTGCATCATACTAGGAGAGAGAAAATGCCAGGCAGAAAGTAACCATTCTTGTCATCTCATGAGAGAGGCTGCTTGTATGTCTGTTAGCACTACTTTGCTAGCCTAAGTAACATTAGCAATGGGTACAGTTTATAGCATACATGCACTGTTTTAAAAAAAGATACAAATCTAAGTGCAAGGTGAAGGTGTTTAGAAGGTTGTTATGACTGACGGTCTATTCATAGGGTACATGTTAACACTTTGTGCACATGTATTTCTCTTCTTATCAAGGGTGAGGATGCCACTTGCAGCCTGGAAAATGTGCCTTCTAGCAGTGACCTCCCAACATGTGCCACTCAGGTAACATAATCATGATTAGTCTGTTAGCACTACGTAGCCAGCCTAAGTAACGTAACCTTTGGGTACAGTTTATAGCATACAATTTCTTCCCCTTTGTCTTACAATATATGTAGTCTTTTCTTTCACTTGATTCCAACAACTGATATATCCTATTGAAGCTGAGAGTAGGCCAGGGCTTTTTGAATTCTATCAATTGGTCCCCACAACTGATGTTTTATCCTACCTCACTTTGATTCTAACTGTTTTATTGAAGTGAAGTGTGTGTAGGACCGCTTGAGATGCCTTTAGTTGGTCCCCACAACTTTGTGTGTGTAGGACTTTTTCAATTGGTCCCCACAACTCATGTTTTATCCTACCTCACTTTGATTCTAACTGTTTTATTGAAGTGAAGTGTGTGTAGGACCGCTTGAGATGCCTTTAGTTGGTCCCCACAACTTTGTGTGTGTAGTACTTTTTCAATTGGTCCCCACAGGTGATGTTTTTACAGTCCCTCAATTTTAAGTGTTTGGCAGTAGCTGAGTGTATTCCGTGCCTTTTCAAAGGGGTGGGTCAGGATTCTAGACATAGAACCTCATTTTCAAGTTAGCAAGTGTGATATTTATCAGTGGAGACTGTTTTCAGCACGTTTTATCCAGTCCTTCTAGTTGCAGAGTTGCAAGTCAACAGTATGTGTTAGCCTGCCAGTAAAAACAGTCTTACCCACTCCACAGTGCACCCGAGGCATATCAATTATAACACCAGACTATCGATGTAAATGTCTGTGTTGATAGAATACTGTTAGAAATAAAATTACCCTTGCATTGCATTGCAATAGTTATACTTTGTTCCCTGAAGTTGGTAGTAGGCATATAAGCAACGGCAGCGGCAGCGGCGGACTGATATTACCTAGGCTACTACTAGGTGTCCCGATTGGAGTGCGCTTCTCTGTTTACTTTTCGGCGCAGTACTACTAACCAGAGCAAGTAAAATTCTGCCGCTGCTTAGAAACTAGTCCCTCAAAATGTGATGCGATCATTTAAAATGCAAGGATAGAATAATGTTAGAAATAAAACTATCAACACAGACATTTACATCGAAAGTCTGGCGTTATAATTAATTTGCCTCGGGTGTACTGTGGAGTGGGTAAGACTGTTTTTAGTGGCAGGCTAACACATACGGATGACTTGCGCTAGCCTAGCACCTGCGAACTCTGCAACTAGAAGGACTGGATGAAATATGTTTAAAACGGTCTCCACTGATAAATATCACACTTGCTAACTTGGAAATGAAGGTCCTATGTCCAAAATCCTGAACCACACCTTTAAATTCCTTTGTATGGTCTTCACAACTGATCATTTATTCTACCTCAGCTTCCTATGCATTGTCATTATTGAAGTTGAGTATGTTTGTGTGTAGGGTTTGTAGGTTTTTTAAGATTTCTTTCACTTAGTCCCCACAACTAATGCTTTATCCTTTCTTAACTTGCTACTAATTATCATATTGAAGTCAGGTTTGTGTGTAGGGCCTTCATGGTTTCTTGCACCCGGTGCCTATAACTCATGTTAAATAAAATAATGAAAGATGGCAATTTAAGTGCAAGGTGAAAGTGTTTAGAAGGTTGTTATGACTGACGGTCTATTTATAAGGTACACGTTAACACTTTGTGCCCATGTCTTTCTCTTCTTATCAAGGGTGAGGATGCCACTTGCAGCCTGGAAAATGTGTCTTCTACCAGTGACCTCCCAACATCTGCCACTCAGGTAACATAATCAGTCTTTGCCTGTTGTGGAAATAGTATTGTGAAGCAGAATTTGACGGTCATTAGGTAGGCTAGGGCCACAGTAATAGCGCTGGTGCTTACACCTCATGTGAAACTAGTTTGTCCAGCTATCGTTCTGCTCACTGTAACATAACTCCTGGAGCTGTATGTAAACTATTGCTAACTAGCTAGTTAGCCACTAATTTGAATTACATGCAACTTTTACTGCATCATACTAGGAGAGAGAAAATGCCAGGCAGAAAGTAACCATTCTTGTCATCTCATGAGAGAGGCTGCTTGTATGTCTGTTAGCACTACTTTGCTAGCCTAAGTAACATTAGCAATGGGTACAGTTTATAGCATACATGCACTGTTTTAAAAAAAGATACAAATCTAAGTGCAAGGTGAAGGTGTTTAGAAGGTTGTTATGACTGACGGTCTATTCATAGGGTACATGTTAACACTTTGTGCACATGTATTTCTCTTCTTATCAAGGGTGAGGATGCCACTTGCAGCCTGGAAAATGTGCCTTCTAGCAGTGACCTCCCAACATGTGCCACTCAGGTAACATAATCATGATTAGTCTGTTAGCACTACGTAGCCAGCCTAAGTAACGTAACCTTTGGGTACAGTTTATAGCATACAATTTCTTCCCCTTTGTCTTACAATATATGTAGTCTTTTCTTTCACTTGATTCCAACAACTGATATATCCTATTGAAGCTGAGAGTAGGCCAGGGCTTTTTGAATTCTATCAATTGGTCCCCACAACTGATGTTTTATCCTACCTCACTTTGATTCTAACTGTTTTATTGAAGTGAAGTGTGTGTAGGACCGCTTGAGATGCCTTTAGTTGGTCCCCACAACTTTGTGTGTGTAGGACTTTTTCAATTGGTCCCCACAACTCATGTTTTATCCTACCTCACTTTGATTCTAACTGTTTTATTGAAGTGAAGTGTGTGTAGGACCGCTTGAGATGCCTTTAGTTGGTCCCCACAACTTTGTGTGTGTAGTACTTTTTCAATTGGTCCCCACAGGTGATGTTTTTACAGTCCCTCAATTTTAAGTGTTTGGCAGTAGCTGAGTGTATTCCGTGCCTTTTCAAAGGGGTGGGTCAGGATTCTAGACATAGAACCTCATTTTCAAGTTAGCAAGTGTGATATTTATCAGTGGAGACTGTTTTCAGCACGTTTTATCCAGTCCTTCTAGTTGCAGAGTTGCAAGTCAACAGTATGTGTTAGCCTGCCAGTAAAAACAGTCTTACCCACTCCACAGTGCACCCGAGGCATATCAATTATAACACCAGACTATCGATGTAAATGTCTGTGTTGATAGAATACTGTTAGAAATAAAATTACCCTTGCATTGCATTGCAATAGTTATACTTTGTTCCCTGAAGTTGGTAGTAGGCATATAAGCAACGGCAGCGGCAGCGGCGGACTGATATTACCTAGGCTACTACTAGGTGTCCCGATTGGAGTGCGCTTCTCTGTTTACTTTTCGGCGCAGTACTACTAACCAGAGCAAGTAAAATTCTGCCGCTGCTTAGAAACTAGTCCCTCAAAATGTGATGCGATCATTTAAAATGCAAGGATAGAATAATGTTAGAAATAAAACTATCAACACAGACATTTACATCGAAAGTCTGGCGTTATAATTAATTTGCCTCGGGTGTACTGTGGAGTGGGTAAGACTGTTTTTAGTGGCAGGCTAACACATACGGATGACTTGCGCTAGCCTAGCACCTGCGAACTCTGCAACTAGAAGGACTGGATGAAATATGTTTAAAACGGTCTCCACTGATAAATATCACACTTGCTAACTTGGAAATGAAGGTCCTATGTCCAAAATCCTGAACCACACCTTTAAATTCCTTTGTATGGTCTTCACAACTGATCATTTATTCTACCTCAGCTTCCTATGCATTGTCATTATTGAAGTTGAGTATGTTTGTGTGTAGGGTTTGTAGGTTTTTTAAGATTTCTTTCACTTAGTCCCCACAACTAATGCTTTATCCTTTCTTAACTTGCTACTAATTATCATATTGAAGTCAGGTTTGTGTGTAGGGCCTTCATGGTTTCTTGCACCCGGTGCCTATAACTCATGTTAAATAAAATAATGAAAGATGGCAATTTAAGTGCAAGGTGAAAGTGTTTAGAAGGTTGTTATGACTGACGGTCTATTTATAAGGTACACGTTAACAC
This sequence comes from Alosa pseudoharengus, assembly GCF_046254945.1. NCBI lineage: Eukaryota > Metazoa > Chordata > Actinopteri > Clupeiformes > Clupeidae > Alosa > Alosa pseudoharengus. The sequence continues at coordinate 53,550,113 of NW_027468564.1, forward strand.
TTTGTGCCCATGTCTTTCTCTTCTTATCAAGGGTGAGGATGCCACTTGCAGCCTGGAAAATGTGTCTTCTACCAGTGACCTCCCAACATCTGCCACTCAGGTAACATAATCAGTCTTTGCCTGTTGTGGAAATAGTATTGTGAAGCAGAATTTGACGGTCATTAGGTAGGCTAGGGCCACAGTAATAGCGCTGGTGCTTACACCTCATGTGAAACTAGTTTGTCCAGCTATCGTTCTGCTCACTGTAACATAACTCCTGGAGCTGTATGTAAACTATTGCTAACTAGCTAGTTAGCCACTAATTTGAATTACATGCAACTTTTACTGCATCATACTAGGAGAGAGAAAATGCCAGGCAGAAAGTAACCATTCTTGTCATCTCATGAGAGAGGCTGCTTGTATGTCTGTTAGCACTACTTTGCTAGCCTAAGTAACATTAGCAATGGGTACAGTTTATAGCATACATGCACTGTTTTAAAAAAAGATACAAATCTAAGTGCAAGGTGAAGGTGTTTAGAAGGTTGTTATGACTGACGGTCTATTCATAGGGTACATGTTAACACTTTGTGCACATGTATTTCTCTTCTTATCAAGGGTGAGGATGCCACTTGCAGCCTGGAAAATGTGCCTTCTAGCAGTGACCTCCCAACATGTGCCACTCAGGTAACATAATCATGATTAGTCTGTTAGCACTACGTAGCCAGCCTAAGTAACGTAACCTTTGGGTACAGTTTATAGCATACAATTTCTTCCCCTTTGTCTTACAATATATGTAGTCTTTTCTTTCACTTGATTCCAACAACTGATATATCCTATTGAAGCTGAGAGTAGGCCAGGGCTTTTTGAATTCTATCAATTGGTCCCCACAACTGATGTTTTATCCTACCTCACTTTGATTCTAACTGTTTTATTGAAGTGAAGTGTGTGTAGGACCGCTTGAGATGCCTTTAGTTGGTCCCCACAACTTTGTGTGTGTAGGACTTTTTCAATTGGTCCCCACAACTCATGTTTTATCCTACCTCACTTTGATTCTAACTGTTTTATTGAAGTGAAGTGTGTGTAGGACCGCTTGAGATGCCTTTAGTTGGTCCCCACAACTTTGTGTGTGTAGTACTTTTTCAATTGGTCCCCACAGGTGATGTTTTTACAGTCCCTCAATTTTAAGTGTTTGGCAGTAGCTGAGTGTATTCCGTGCCTTTTCAAAGGGGTGGGTCAGGATTCTAGACATAGAACCTCATTTTCAAGTTAGCAAGTGTGATATTTATCAGTGGAGACTGTTTTCAGCACGTTTTATCCAGTCCTTCTAGTTGCAGAGTTGCAAGTCAACAGTATGTGTTAGCCTGCCAGTAAAAACAGTCTTACCCACTCCACAGTGCACCCGAGGCATATCAATTATAACACCAGACTATCGATGTAAATGTCTGTGTTGATAGAATACTGTTAGAAATAAAATTACCCTTGCATTGCATTGCAATAGTTATACTTTGTTCCCTGAAGTTGGTAGTAGGCATATAAGCAACGGCAGCGGCAGCGGCGGACTGATATTACCTAGGCTACTACTAGGTGTCCCGATTGGAGTGCGCTTCTCTGTTTACTTTTCGGCGCAGTACTACTAACCAGAGCAAGTAAAATTCTGCCGCTGCTTAGAAACTAGTCCCTCAAAATGTGATGCGATCATTTAAAATGCAAGGATAGAATAATGTTAGAAATAAAACTATCAACACAGACATTTACATCGAAAGTCTGGCGTTATAATTAATTTGCCTCGGGTGTACTGTGGAGTGGGTAAGACTGTTTTTAGTGGCAGGCTAACACATACGGATGACTTGCGCTAGCCTAGCACCTGCGAACTCTGCAACTAGAAGGACTGGATGAAATATGTTTAAAACGGTCTCCACTGATAAATATCACACTTGCTAACTTGGAAATGAAGGTCCTATGTCCAAAATCCTGAACCACACCTTTAAATTCCTTTGTATGGTCTTCACAACTGATCATTTATTCTACCTCAGCTTCCTATGCATTGTCATTATTGAAGTTGAGTATGTTTGTGTGTAGGGTTTGTAGGTTTTTTAAGATTTCTTTCACTTAGTCCCCACAACTAATGCTTTATCCTTTCTTAACTTGCTACTAATTATCATATTGAAGTCAGGTTTGTGTGTAGGGCCTTCATGGTTTCTTGCACCCGGTGCCTATAACTCATGTTAAATAAAATAATGAAAGATGGCAATTTAAGTGCAAGGTGAAAGTGTTTAGAAGGTTGTTATGACTGACGGTCTATTTATAAGGTACACGTTAACACTTTGTGCCCATGTCTTTCTCTTCTTATCAAGGGTGAGGATGCCACTTGCAGCCTGGAAAATGTGTCTTCTACCAGTGACCTCCCAACATCTGCCACTCAGGTAACATAATCAGTCTTTGCCTGTTGTGGAAATAGTATTGTGAAGCAGAATTTGACGGTCATTAGGTAGGCTAGGGCCACAGTAATAGCGCTGGTGCTTACACCTCATGTGAAACTAGTTTGTCCAGCTATCGTTCTGCTCACTGTAACATAACTCCTGGAGCTGTATGTAAACTATTGCTAACTAGCTAGTTAGCCACTAATTTGAATTACATGCAACTTTTACTGCATCATACTAGGAGAGAGAAAATGCCAGGCAGAAAGTAACCATTCTTGTCATCTCATGAGAGAGGCTGCTTGTATGTCTGTTAGCACTACTTTGCTAGCCTAAGTAACATTAGCAATGGGTACAGTTTATAGCATACATGCACTGTTTTAAAAAAAGATACAAATCTAAGTGCAAGGTGAAGGTGTTTAGAAGGTTGTTATGACTGACGGTCTATTCATAGGGTACATGTTAACACTTTGTGCACATGTATTTCTCTTCTTATCAAGGGTGAGGATGCCACTTGCAGCCTGGAAAATGTGCCTTCTAGCAGTGACCTCCCAACATGTGCCACTCAGGTAACATAATCATGATTAGTCTGTTAGCACTACGTAGCCAGCCTAAGTAACGTAACCTTTGGGTACAGTTTATAGCATACAATTTCTTCCCCTTTGTCTTACAATATATGTAGTCTTTTCTTTCACTTGATTCCAACAACTGATATATCCTATTGAAGCTGAGAGTAGGCCAGGGCTTTTTGAATTCTATCAATTGGTCCCCACAACTGATGTTTTATCCTACCTCACTTTGATTCTAACTGTTTTATTGAAGTGAAGTGTGTGTAGGACCGCTTGAGATGCCTTTAGTTGGTCCCCACAACTTTGTGTGTGTAGGACTTTTTCAATTGGTCCCCACAACTCATGTTTTATCCTACCTCACTTTGATTCTAACTGTTTTATTGAAGTGAAGTGTGTGTAGGACCGCTTGAGATGCCTTTAGTTGGTCCCCACAACTTTGTGTGTGTAGTACTTTTTCAATTGGTCCCCACAGGTGATGTTTTTACAGTCCCTCAATTTTAAGTGTTTGGCAGTAGCTGAGTGTATTCCGTGCCTTTTCAAAGGGGTGGGTCAGGATTCTAGACATAGAACCTCATTTTCAAGTTAGCAAGTGTGATATTTATCAGTGGAGACTGTTTTCAGCACGTTTTATCCAGTCCTTCTAGTTGCAGAGTTGCAAGTCAACAGTATGTGTTAGCCTGCCAGTAAAAACAGTCTTACCCACTCCACAGTGCACCCGAGGCATATCAATTATAACACCAGACTATCGATGTAAATGTCTGTGTTGATAGAATACTGTTAGAAATAAAATTACCCTTGCATTGCATTGCAATAGTTATACTTTGTTCCCTGAAGTTGGTAGTAGGCATATAAGCAACGGCAGCGGCAGCGGCGGACTGATATTACCTAGGCTACTACTAGGTGTCCCGATTGGAGTGCGCTTCTCTGTTTACTTTTCGGCGCAGTACTACTAACCAGAGCAAGTAAAATTCTGCCGCTGCTTAGAAACTAGTCCCTCAAAATGTGATGCGATCATTTAAAATGCAAGGATAGAATAATGTTAGAAATAAAACTATCAACACAGACATTTACATCGAAAGTCTGGCGTTATAATTAATTTGCCTCGGGTGTACTGTGGAGTGGGTAAGACTGTTTTTAGTGGCAGGCTAACACATACGGATGACTTGCGCTAGCCTAGCACCTGCGAACTCTGCAACTAGAAGGACTGGATGAAATATGTTTAAAACGGTCTCCACTGATAAATATCACACTTGCTAACTTGGAAATGAAGGTCCTATGTCCAAAATCCTGAACCACACCTTTAAATTCCTTTGTATGGTCTTCACAACTGATCATTTATTCTACCTCAGCTTCCTATGCATTGTCATTATTGAAGTTGAGTATGTTTGTGTGTAGGGTTTGTAGGTTTTTTAAGATTTCTTTCACTTAGTCCCCACAACTAATGCTTTATCCTTTCTTAACTTGCTACTAATTATCATATTGAAGTCAGGTTTGTGTGTAGGGCCTTCATGGTTTCTTGCACCCGGTGCCTATAACTCATGTTAAATAAAATAATGAAAGATGGCAATTTAAGTGCAAGGTGAAAGTGTTTAGAAGGTTGTTATGACTGACGGTCTATTTATAAGGTACACGTTAACACTTTGTGCCCATGTCTTTCTCTTCTTATCAAGGGTGAGGATGCCACTTGCAGCCTGGAAAATGTGTCTTCTACCAGTGACCTCCCAACATCTGCCACTCAGGTAACATAATCAGTCTTTGCCTGTTGTGGAAATAGTATTGTGAAGCAGAATTTGACGGTCATTAGGTAGGCTAGGGCCACAGTAATAGCGCTGGTGCTTACACCTCATGTGAAACTAGTTTGTCCAGCTATCGTTCTGCTCACTGTAACATAACTCCTGGAGCTGTATGTAAACTATTGCTAACTAGCTAGTTAGCCACTAATTTGAATTACATGCAACTTTTACTGCATCATACTAGGAGAGAGAAAATGCCAGGCAGAAAGTAACCATTGTCATCTCATGAGAGAGGCTGCTTGTATGTCTGTTAGCACTACTTTGCTAGCCTAAGTAACATTAGCAATGGGTACAGTTTATAGCATACATGCACTGTTTTAAAAAAAGATACAAATCTAAGTGCAAGGTGAAGGTGTTTAGAAGGTTGTTATGACTGACGGTCTATTCATAGGGTACATGTTAACACTTTGTGCACATGTATTTCTCTTCTTATCAAGGGTGAGGATGCCACTTGCAGCCTGGAAAATGTGCCTTCTAGCAGTGACCTCCCAACATGTGCCACTCAGGTAACATAATCATGATTAGTCTGTTAGCACTACGTAGCCAGCCTAAGTAACGTAACCTTTGGGTACAGTTTATAGCATACAATTTCTTCCCCTTTGTCTTACAATATATGTAGTCTTTTCTTTCACTTGATTCCAACAACTGATATATCCTATTGAAGCTGAGAGTAGGCCAGGGCTTTTTGAATTCTATCAATTGGTCCCCACAACTGATGTTTTATCCTACCTCACTTTGATTCTAACTGTTTTATTGAAGTGAAGTGTGTGTAGGACCGCTTGAGATGCCTTTAGTTGGTCCCCACAACTTTGTGTGTGTAGGACTTTTTCAATTGGTCCCCTCAACTCATGTTTTATCCTACCTCAATTTGATTTCTATCCGTTTTATTGAAGTGAAGTGTGTGTAGGACCGCTTGAGATGCCTTTAGTTGGTCCCCACAACTTTGTGTGTGTAGGACTTTTTCATTTGGTCCCCACAACTGATGTTTTATCCTACCTCACTTTGATTTTAACTGTTTTATTGAAGTGAAGTGTGTGTAGGACCGCTTGAGATGCCTTTAGTTGGTCCCCACAAATTTGTGTGTGTAGGACTTTTTCAATTGGTCCCCACAACTCATGTTTTATCCTACCTGAATTTGATTCTATCTGTTTTATTGAAGTGAAGTGTGTGTAGGACCGCTTGAGATGCCTTTAGTTGGTCCCCACAACTTTGTGTGTGTAGTACTTTTTCAATTGGTCCCCACAAGTGATGTTTTTACAGTCCCTCAATTTTAAGTGTTTGGCAGTAGCTGAGTGTATTCCGTGCCTTTTCAAAGGGGTGGGTCAGGATTCTAGACATAGAACCTCATTTTCAAGTTAGCAAGTGTGATATTTATCAGTGGAGACTGTTTTCAGCACGTTTTATCCAGTCCTTCTAGTTGCAGAGTTGCAAGTCAACAGTATGTGTTAGCCTGCCAGTAAAAACAGTCTTACCCACTCCACAGTGCACCCGAGGCATATAAATTATAACACCAGACTATCGATGTAAATGTCTGTGTTGATAGAATACTGTTAGAAATAAAATTACCCTTGCATTGCATTGCAATAATTATACATTGTTCCCTGAAGTTGGTAGTAGGCATATAAGCAACGGCAGCGGCGGACTGATATTACCTAGGCTACTACTAGGTGTCCCGATTGGAGTGCGCTTCTCTGTTTACTTTTCGGCGCAGTACTACTAACCAGAGCAAGTAAAATTCTGCCGCTGCTTAAAAACTAGTCCCTCAAAATGTAATGCGATCATTTATAATGCAAGGATAGAATAATGTTAGAAATAAAACTATCAACACAGACATTTACATCGATAATCTGGCGTTATAATTTATTTGCCTCGGGTGTACTGTGGAGTGGGTAAGACTGTTTTTAGTGGCAGGCTAACACATACGGATGACTTGCGCTAGCCTAGCACCTGCGAACTCTGCAACTAGAAGGACTGGATGAAATATGTTTAAAACGGTCTCCACTGATAAATATCACACTTGCTAACTTGGAAATGAAGGTCCTATGTCCAAAATCCTGAACCACACCTTTAAATTCCTTTGTATGGTCTTCACAACTGACCATTTATTCTACCTCAGCTTGCTATGCATTGTCATTATTGAAGTTGAGTATGTTTGTGTGTAGGGTTTGTAGGTTTTTTAAGATTTCTTTCACTTAGTCCCCACAACTAATGCTTTATCCTTTCTTAACTTGCTTCTAATTATCATATTGAAGTCAGGTTTGTGTGTAGGGCCTTCATGGTTTCTTGCACCCGGTGCCTATAACTCATGTTAAATAAAATAATGAAAGATGGCAATTTAAGTGCAAGGTGAAAGTGTTTAGAAGGTTGTTATGACTGACGGTCTATTTATAAGGTACACGTTAACACTTTGTGCCCATGTCTTTCTCTTCTTATCAAGGGTGAGGCTGCCACTTGCAGCTTGGAAAATGTGCCTTCTACCAGTGACCTCCCAACATCTGCCACTCAGGTAACATAATCAGTCTTTGCCTGTTGTGGAAATAGTATTGTGAAGCAGAATTTGACGGTCATTAGGTAGGCTAGGGCCACAGTAATAGCGCTGGTGCTTACACCTCATGTCAAACTAGTTTGTCCAGCTATCGTTCTGCTCACTGTAACATAACTCCTGGAGCTGTATGTAAACTATTGCTAACTAGCTAGTTAGCCACTAATTTGAATTACATGCAACTTTTACTGCATCGTACTAGGAGAGAGAAAATGCCAGGCAGAAAGTAACCATTCTTGTCATCTCATAAGAGAGGCTGCTTGTATGTCTGTTAGCACTACTTTGCTAGCCTAAGTAACATTAGCAATGGGTACAGTTTATAGCATACATGCACTGTTTTAAAAAAAGATACAAATCTAAGTGCAAGGTGAAGGTGTTTAGAAGGTTGTTATGACTGACGGTCTATTCATAGGGTACATGTTAACACTTTGTGCGCATGTATTTCTCTTCTTATCAAGGGTGAGGATGCCACTTGCAACCTGGAAAATGTGCCTTCTAGCAGTGACCTCCCAACATGTGCCACTCAGGTAACATAATCATGATTAGTCTGTTAGCACTACGTAGCCAGCCTAAGTAACGTAACCTTTGGGTACAGTTTATAGCATACAATTTCTTCCCCTTTGTCTTACAATATATGTAGTCTTTGCTTTCACTTGATTCCAACAACTGATATATCCTATTGAAGCTGAGAGTAGGCCAGGGCTTTTTGAATTCTATCAATTGGTCCCCACAACTGATGTTTTATCCTACCTCACTTTGATTCTAACTGTTTTATTGAAGTGAAGTGTGTGTAGGACCGCTTGAGATGCCTTTAGTTGGTCCCCACAACTTTGTGTGTGTAGGACTTTTTCAATTGGTCCCCTCAACTCATGTTTTATCCTACCTCAATTTGATTTCTATCCGTTTTATTGAAGTGAAGTGTGTGTAGGACCGCTTGAGATGCCTTTAGTTGGTCCCCACAACTTTGTGTGTGTAGGACTTTTTCATTTGGTCCCCACAACTGATGTTTTATCCTACCTCACTTTGATTTTAACTGTTTTATTGAAGTGAAGTGTGTGTAGGACCGCTTGAGATGCCTTTAGTTGGTCCCCACAACTTTGTGTGTGTAGGACTTTTTCAATTGGTCCCCACAACTCATGTTTTATCCTACCTCAATTTGATTCTATCTGTTTTATTGAAGTGAAGTGTGTGTAGGACCGCTTGAGATGCCTTTAGTTGGTCCCCACAACTTTGTGTGTGTGTAGTACTTTTTCAATTGGTCCCCACAGGTGATGTTTTTACAGTCCCTCAATTTTAAGTGTTTGGCAGTAGCTGAGTGTATTCCGTGCCTTTTCAAAGGGGTGGGTCAGGATTCTAGACATAGAACCTCATTTTCAAGTTAGCAAGTGTGATATTTATCAGTGGAGACTGTTTTCAGCACGTTTTATCCAGTCCTTCTAGTTGCAGAGTTGCACGTCAACAGTATGTGTTAGCCTGCCACTAAAAACAGTCTTACCCACTCCACAGTGCACCCGAGGCATATAAATTATAACACCAGACTATCGATGTAAATGTCTGTGTTGATAGAATACTGTTAGAAATAAAATTACCCTTGCATTGCATTGCAATAGTTATACATTGTTCCCTGAAGTTGGTAGTAGGCATATAAGCAATGGCAGCGGCGGACTGATATTACCTAGGCTACTACTACAGTGGGCAGTGCTTCGACTTGGCCAGCTTCACTCGCGGTCCGCGCGTGGGATCACGCGGTGTCACGCGACTTTTATTTGTATTTTCCCAGTGAGACGCTGCAACAACCCAAACAACCGGTAGATGGCTCAAGTGAGTAGGGTGTCTCGTAAAAAGAAATGGAGCCTGGAAAACCCTACACAGACTTCACTACAGACTTTAGCAGTCTGGTTTAGAAATAATTTAATAGCCAGAAATATGCCTGCCCTGCCCTAATAAAGAAATATTTGGTTAACTGCGAGTGAATCCCGTTTGCAGCTGTAAAAGAAACGCAGGACAAATTAAACATTCTGGTTTTCTCCGAGTGCAACGATGATAGACATACATAATTTGGACAAAATATAGAGCATATTAACCTCCGTTGCTCAGCCAAATGCCTTCCTGTTACGTCCTGTTATCACTGAGTTACAGGCGATAAACAATTTTTGATGGTCACAAGTTTACTTCATTAGCGGTTTATTTTTTTGATTATTAAAGTGTTTCATTTAAAGGTTTGACTTCGTGCTTATTCAGAGCATTTAGTGCTCTTCCCAATCCCAGACGTTCACATTGCATGTTTGTTTGTAATGGATGCAACCGCGAGATACGCTTGTCATAGGCGCCGATACCGTGGGTGCTCCGTCTCTCGGGCACCCACTGAAAACATCGAGCACCCACGTGTGCCAGCTTACAGTCCCGGCTAAATTTATATTAATTTAAAATCAAACATCGCAGTTTATGTTAAATTCAGCATCTCTCATAATGTGATTGGATATGTTGCTGTCAATTCCCTATACTAACCACCAATGAGAACGTCTCTCGTATGAAAATTCCTGACACTTCCCATCTGAAGAATTAACGCAAGGCTTTGTCGGGTCTTCAGCCCCGAATGTTTAAAATGTATATAGCCCTGAATATCATTTTAAAAGTAATAAGTAAGTCTGACAAAGCTTATTGTTTTGTGACACAGCTAAACACTGGTACCTCATAGAACGTCTATAACATAGCCTAGGTGGTCGCAACTCACAAAAGTAAAGCAGATAGAAAGAACTCACGCAAATCTAGCCTACAACACGCAGACAGCTTCATGCGCAGGGGAGAGAGGTGCTTTATGATTTTTGGCTTCTGATGGTATCTTGCTAATTCACTGAACTGCATTAGGTGACACAAATGGTATTGCCTTTATTTTATAACTCCTTGTCTGAGCGACTACCAGGCCTATGGTTTTTAAAAGTCAGATGTTCCCTGACAAATACATTCGAAAATTAAGAATGTTTATTGACTTGAAAAATACACTATTTTTTGCAAAATCTATTTTAATCAACCCGACCGCAACTCGGACCGCGAATATTAATTAGGACAAAATTATACCCGACCCGCGATCCGACCCGCTTATTTACAAAATGTGTGCTTTTGGTTATAGCCTGCATGCAGTGTGACAGTAGGCCATTTCTGTAAAACAAACTAATTTATTTGCGAAACTTTATGCAGTAGAACTACACGCAGTAGGCATGCAGGACATAATGTTTGCGCAGGAGAGAGTCTGAGAATAAGAGCGCAGGCACGCACGCAACCACCAAGGATTAGAACACTATAGGATACGATTTGAAGGCCATGTACATACATCTTTCTTTCGAAAACAGAAATGGTGAGGCAAGGTATAGGCAAGACTGAGATACATTGCTGGTCAAAACGTTAGCGTAAGAACTGGTTTATAATGCTGAATGAAGCACAAAGCACATTTACTAAAGCACATCCACTGTTTAAAGTCACAAACACAACGAACTAAGGTAACTTTTATGCATGCGCGAACCTATACATACCGGTAGATTTATTCCTGCAGGCTGCCCGTTTTGGCTGACATACTTAAATGGCTTCGCAAGAAGTAGGCCTACATAGACCATAACTTGTACTACTGTCATCTTTAAGAACCTTTCCCAATATTTCCCATAGCCTATATCGCTTTTCCTGAAGGGGTGTCTTTATTATTTTAACTCGCGTCTTCAGCTTCTTTACTGTTGACTTTACTGTATTGATGCTTTACTGTATTGATCTAATTTCGGGCAGACCGCGCAACACTGTGCGCTATGTAGATCGTTTCTCATTTCTCAAAATTTAGGTCTACTAGGCCCACAATAACGTCATCACCAAATACATCTTTTATTTTTAGTTGATCAACCACAAAGAGCATAGGCCTACTGTGCACAGTGCACTGACGACTGTAGCAGCCCAACCAGTTGTTGTAGATGAGAGGCAACCCCTTGTTTCAGATAGCCTGGACAACATGTTACCTGGGTGTTGCCTACGTTATTAATTAATGGTAGCCTACAATAGTTAATTGATTCGCCTAACATATTAGTTGGCTCAAAGAGTAGGGAATCAGGATGGAGAGAGTCACGCGTGTGTTGCTTTTGCGGGATCGAATCCAGTTTAATGCTAGTTTTCAAAACATATATTTTTTTTACATGTCTTTTGTCCGAGTGGCTGTAATGTAGCCGAGCGCTCATGGCGTATGAAAAGCGACTTCAAACCGCCTAAAACAACTTGTTTGTGAATGTCTGACAACTGCTGCAGCGCATGCACGCACAAGGAAACCAGTAGGTGGAGAAACCAGAAGGCACACAACACCGGAACGATTTTAAGGCTATTTCGCATACTCAATGGTGCTATTTCACACGCATTATAGCGACCCCCACTCACCGGGGTTAGGTGGAAGGTGTTAATAGGCGATTGGCGTAGCCTACAGTGGACTAAGGCTGTCAAAATTGCTCAAAAATGACGTTCGAATATCCCCTCTAAAATAAACACATGTATTCGAATATATTGGAATATCTAGGCTATATTATTTGCGCATTATGTCAGTGACGCGCATCATGTCATCTGTTTTTAACTTTTTGTATGGTTATTGCTTGACAGGGGGGGATCCCAAGCAGCTTTCAGCCATAAGGCATTTCCTAATTCACCCGACACTGATATTCAAAATGTTGAAACTATTTCGGCATAGCATAAGCAGTTTAATTAAATGTAATGTTAGTTGTAAACAAACGGGCTATTTGATGAGCCTTGGCCTCACAGATAGGCCTATTAACTGACCGCCAGATTCACGTTGGCTGGGGGGCAGGGGGGGCACAAGGGTCTATGATATGTTAATTCGGCCCTGCCCCCAACGAACGCAACTTTCCACCTCTGAGACAGCTTAAAAGAAGTCTAGAGGACTCCTAACTCACTGACCTACTTACTGTAGGCTGCGCAAACCACAGGCCTTTTTTTGGGCAAGCCTGCATTCGAGGCAGGCCTTCTGTTTTTATATAATTTTATATAAATCCTGCGCTAACAGTAATCCTCCTACCCCCGCTACCACAGCTGTGGATAGTGTGGCATGCTCACGCTTTATGTTTCCTTCTTGCAAACTAGGCCTATAGCCCAACCATTTACAGTACGTCTTCAAAAAATAACAACTGGCCAGATATGCCTTCATATCTTTGGGCTTCATTCAGCATTTTGTTCTTCCACTGGAAATGACTCTTCTAAATTTGGCACTTCACTGTATACAGTACATTCTATAGAGCTTCATTTCTATCATTTCACGCGGGCTCGGGCTGGGCTCGGGCTTGCACGGTAGGCTAAATGAGCGGTCAGGTGATGCGTTTCGGTTAGCTGCGAGAAAGATGCAGAAATGGATGCTTAGGTGAAACAGAGGCTGGCCTCTTGTGACAGGCGTTTTAGTTGCACCGGCAAAGAAAGCAAAGTCTGAGGTGTGGAAAAGTTTTGATCATGTGCATAATGAGAATAATGAGCCAGTGGTTATGTAAAATCCAAAGGATGCAACATTCTGTAGAACGGCAGGGAATTCGTCGCTGATAAGGCATGTTGATCAAAGCTGTCAGTGCCCATCAGGATCACATCGTTTGTTAGGCTACAGCAACAAAATCAAACCCTGCAAAGGTGAAACAAATGATTACGGAGAAGAAGTGTGTCAGCTTTCGCTGTAAAGACATTAGGCCTTTTAATAACGTAAATGGCGAGGGGTTTGAAAAGCTGGAGCAAGAACTATTTAATGTCGGGGCTGCGTATGGGAGGGTTCCCGCAAACTTCAGAATGCTGAGAGGACTTGCTATTTTGTTTCTTTGTTCCAACTTCCAAGTGGCCTAGGCTACGTTAGTCATGAATAAATGATGTCAAATGTTACTCATTCTTGACAAAAGGCAAAAGAGCTGCGTGCGTGCGGACATTTGAATAATGTCGGGCTGTAAACGGGTTCGGGCTTTTAAAAAGCTGTCAGTCTCGGGCTCGGTCAGGGCTCGGGCTGATTTCTGTGGGGGTCGGGTCTTGTCGGGCCTAAATTTAAAGGCCGATTATAGCTCTACTTCACTGAGCAACAGTGGGTGGAGACCTTTAGATTCACAAGTCAGGGTTTGAAGAATTATGACGAATGATAGACCTGGCTGTTGCCCCGAGTAGGCTACTCGTTGTCGGATGCCTATCCCAACAAACAAGCCATCGCATCTATCTATCCATAAATTGCAGGAATGTCTGTCTGTCTGTCTGCGTGTCGTTGGTCCGTTCGATTTCAAACTTGGCAGGTGTCTTGCTACTGGCATGAGTAGTGTCTTGTTACTGGCATGAGTAAGTGCAGTGCATAGTTTGACATTGTTTGGATAAGAAAAGCTAAATATATCGTTATATATCGGTAAAAGAAACACACGTTGGCTTTCTCCGCTCTACCATAGCCACCCTCTCACACAGAACTGCGCACAGGACCAGAGAGAGGATAAGCGGAGATTTGGCAGCACCAAATCACGGTTAAAATGCAAGATATTTGATTATCATCTCTGATCTCAACAATAAAGACTTCCTGTATGTTTACTTGCATAAAATGATTACGCGGATTTTGCAACAACAGGCCAACAAACACGAGTATGTAGTTCTATTCAAAATTACATGAAAAGTATGTGCAATAAACTGATGCTTTGAATAGCCCAGGCTACATTGGACGTGAGACTTTGAAAAAACAAACTACATTTCCGACTGCAAGGTCCCAAATTGAAACAAGCCATGGGCTAATGGTCCCGAATTTAACGTTTCAGAAGACGTGCCACACAGCTAGACAACAAGTGGCAGACAGAGAAACGTCACTTATGCTACCAAACACTGCTTTTGAGTCACATCGTTGCAAATGTCAAACGATCACAAAATGGCTTGTCTTCACTATCAGGAAAGTTATGCAATAAGCTAGGCCTATAGCCTTAACTCAAAACATTTGTTATTCCATTCCGATCTGTAGAAATCACATGCAGTCATGCCTAAATTCTTCTTAGGCTACTGCACATTAATTATAGGCTAATATATTATGATATTCAGTATACATTATTGAATGCTTAGCTGGAATGATGTTTTTCCCTATCATCCTATTGTTAAAGCAGGCATACCTGCGGGCATGTATCGGGCTACAGGTTTTCTACAGGAATGGCATGTTTTAACGGGCACTGCACTAGTTGTATAAACTTGCGATGTGTGCCAATCGAGTTGTTGGCGAAAACTTTAGCGTCAGCAAAACAGCTGTGCACCGATGCGTGTATTCAGTTTTATTCTACGGAAACAAGCAAGAGAACACACCAAGTTGCCTAATGTTATAGGGAAGCGCCAGAGATTGCTGAGATTCTCTGAAGGTTACGTCACACGATGCGAATAAACCGTTTCCATCAACTTTATTCGCATTATACCTTATGCGCATCGAGAGTTAATCCACCCCCCTCTAGCGAATCAAATATAGATGCGCATTAGGATTTTTGATGCGCATTTCACGTGTTTCCAACCGGGATCTCTTATTCGAATAGATTAAATGCGCATTAGGAAGTTGGATGGAAACACGCTAATAGTTGTCTAAGCCTCTATAGCGTAGCCTGTTAAAAACGTCGCAGAAGCCTACCCAAGGCTACAGATTCATTCTGAACAGTTATTTCTCTACTGGCTCAATTATCACACCACTGTTTTGATTTGCGTAGTTGCGTTAACCCAACACTGACAATAATGTAGACAGCAAATTTCGATTTCGATTTTCGTTACCACTGTGTAGTCAAGCCTTAAGACATACCCAAGTAGCCTAAATCGAGGTAATGTTTAATTATGCATGATTTATTTTGTTATTGAATTCGTAGGCTGGGATTACTCTCGGCAAGTCTCCTGCTTTTTCAGAAGGGGGGCGGCAGGCAGAGCGATGTACAGTGGCAGAGCGACGCACAGTGGCTGAAAGTGGTACTAAAGCTTCATGCAGCTTCACGGCCTCGTAATGCGCAAATGAAGTGGTCATTTGAAAGCGATGCCCACTGTAGGTGTCCCGATTGGAGTGCGCTTCTCTGTTTACTTTTCGGCGCAGTACTACTAACCAGAGCAAGTAAAATTCTGCCGCTGCTTAAAAACTAGTCCCTCAAAATGTAATGCGATCATTTAAAATGCAAGGATAGAATAATGTTAGAAATAAAACTATCAACACAGACATTTACATCGATAATCTGGCGTTATAATTTATTTGCCTCGGGTGTACTGTGGAGTGGGTAAGACTGTTTTTAGTGGCAGGCTAACACATACGGATGACTTGCGCTAGCCTAGCACCTGCGAACTCTGCGAACTAGAAGGACTGGATGAAATATGTTTAAAACGGTCTCCACTGATAAATATCACACTTGCTAACTTGGAAATGAAGGTCCTATGTCCAAAATCCTGAACCACACCTTTAAATTCCTTTGTATGGTCTTCACAACTGACCATTTATTCTACCTCAGCTTGCTATGCATTGTCATTATTGAAGTTGAGTATGTTTGTGTGTAGGGTTTGTAGGTTTTTTAAGATTTCTTTCACTTAGTCCCCACAACTAATGCTTTATCCTTTCTTAACTTGCTTCTAATTATCATATTGAAGTCAGGTTTGTGTGTAGGGCCTTCATGGTTTCTTGCACCCGGTGCCTATAACTCATGTTAAATAAAATAATGAAAGATGGCAATTTAAGTGCAAGGTGAAAGTGTTTAGAAGGTTGTTATGACTGACGGTCTATTTATAAGGTACACGTTAACACTTTGTGCCCATGTCTTTCTCTTCTTGTCAAGGGTGAGGCTGCCACTTGCAGCTTGGAAAATGTGCCTTCTACCAGTGACCTCCCAACATCTGCCACTCAGGTAACATAATCAGTCTTTGCCTGTTGTGGAAATAGTATTGTGAAGCAGAATTTGACGGTCATTAGGTAGGCTAGGGCCACAGTAATAGCGCTGGTGCTTACACCTCATGTGAAACTAGTTTGTCCAGCTATCGTTCTGCTCACTGTAACATAACTCCTGGAGCTGTATGTAAACTATTGCTAACTAGCTAGTTAGCCACTAATTTGAATTACATGCAACTTTTACTGCATCATACTAGGAGAGAGAAAATGCCAGGCAGAAAGTAACCATTCTTGTCATCTCATAAGAGAGGCTGCTTGTATGTCTGTTAGCACTACTTTGCTAGCCTAAGTAACATTAGCAATGGGTACAGTTTATAGCATACATGCACTGTTTTAAAAAAAGATACAAATCTAAGTGCAAGGTGAAGGTGTTTAGAAGGTTGTTATGACTGACGGTCTATTCATAGGGTACATGTTAACACTTTGTGCACATGTATTTCTCTTCTTATCAAGGGTGAGGATGCCACTTGCAGCCTGGAAAATGTGCCTTCTAGCAGTGACCTCCCAACATGTGCCACTCAGGTAACATAATCATGATGTGTCTGTTAGCACTACGTAGCCAGCCTAAGTAACGTAACCTTTGGGTACAGTTTATAGCATACAATTTCTTCCCCTTTGTCTTACAATATATGTAGTCTTTGCTTTCACTTGATTCCAACAACTGATATATCCTATTGAAGCTGAGAGTAGGCCAGGGCTTTTTGAATTCTATCAATTGGTCCCCACAACTGATGTTTTATCCTACCTCACTTTGATTTTAACTGTTTTATTGAAGTGAAGTGTGTGTAGGACCGCTTGAGATGCCTTTAGTTGGTCCCCACAACTTTGTGTGTGTAGGACTTTTTCAATTGGTCCCCACAACTCATGTTTTATCCTACCTCACTTTGATTTTAACTGTTTTATTGAAGTGAAGTGTGTGTAGGACCGCTTGAGATGCCTTTAGTTGGTCCCCACAACTTTGTGTGTGTAGGACTTTTTCAATTGGTCCCCACAACTCATGTTTTATCCTACCTGAATTTGATTCTATCTGTTTTATTGAAGTGAAGTGTGTGTAGGACCGCTTGAGATGCCTTTAGTTGGCTAAGATATGCCTGCTTGACAACGGGAGACATGGAACTAACGACTGGCCTTTGGCCATAGCAACCATCCATTTAGAACTAGTAACGGCAGTTTGTGCTTTGTGGCGGAAAGAAGTAGTTCTACAAACCATAGTTTTAGAGATTAAAACTTTTCCATTATAACAGTAAATGAACACAATGCAAGTGGCAACAGTGGAATAAGCAGGATAATGGACTTCGCCCTTTTTGACGCTTCGCGTCGGGCTGTTTATCATCTAGAATGTGTATTAACTTTGTATAGTTAAACAGCATGTCGTCCATTATCCCTTACATATACAACCCAGGGTTCCCGCGGATCCTTAAAAAGTCTTAAAAAGTCTTAAATACAACTTTCGGTTTTTAAGGCCTAAAAAAGTCTTAAATTGTCTGGGATGTCTTGAATTTTCGAAAGGGAGGTATTAAATTTGCGTATGGGAGTGAAATAGAGCGAGTGAAATGTCTCCATCAGGTTTCGTGTATTTAAAAGGCAATTGTATAAGTGACTATGAGGCTACGGGAGGAAGTGTAGGGGTTGCAGAGTGAAGATGTTTTTCACGGGTGTGGTTAAAGGTGTGCAAACGGTATTAATGCAGTAGGCTATGAACAAATATGCCTGACGTTTTCGTGCAGAGGCCTGAGGGATACGCAGGTAGCCTACATGAGCAGGAGAAAGAGTTGGTAAGCCAGTTAGCGATAGGTTGGCCATACGTTCGTATTTAGGCTGGACATATGGATTTTAAAAGCCCTGTCTGGCATCCGGCGCAGCCTCAAACCGGACGCTCATTTGTCCTCCTTTTTGGAGTTGCGCTGGGCATCTAGAATCTTTGCTCGGACGCAGCAACGTTTCACAAACTATGGACGCGAAGACTGCTGGTCAAATTATGCGCAGTGCTTCTGTCACTCGTCTGATAATTTGCTGCGCAATTTATGAAGGAACCACGGACTGACATAAAAAGAAGACAAACGTTTTCGCAGACCATTAACAATTAATCTAGCGATTATTTTTTTCGATGCATCGATTAATCTAACGATTCATTTTTTCAGTCTGATTCGATTATCGATTATCTCCCCATTAATTCATTATAATAGCAACTTATACATGTTTATTTACATATCTGAATGAAAAAACATGAATTTTTTAACATTGCAATATTTGTTTATTGCTCTTAAGATTCCAAAATAAGACTACGCCTATAAAAGTGCAAAGTAATGCATTCTTAGTCAGAGGTAGCATTAAATAAAGTTCAGTAGTGTATGTCTAATTGAGTGCCTGTCATTTGAAGACGTTTGTGTGGGAATCCTTGCAATTAACATTAACACAGTTAAAAGGCTGCTGATGTGTGGATGCAATTCATAACGTAGTCAGTTCAAATAACGGTTTGTAGGACCTACTTCTCCTTTGGACAAGCACTTTTGAGTCTTGGAAAACACTTTTCCTTTTACATCGGGATTTTGCAAACATTCCGAGTCAATAAAATGAGCCCTGCATGAGTAACGAATACAAGCAGCTGCAAGTAAGCATGCTAAACTTGACATCCAAACAGTATTCTAACGTTAGCTTTGAGATACTGCTTGATTGCATACTGTAACTTAACTTAGTTTAGTCTCCTCAATGTACTATGTTGTGATAAGACCTTAGCAGAGTTTAGAGTTTACTTTAACTTTTAATGCAGTAGTTTTGAACAAATTTGCGCAGCATGGTCACGATGCTAAGCGGATTTATTGGCAATTTAGCCCACTGTTCTATGCAGTGCTTCTATGTGGCAACAACAATCCTTCAACAATCGTGAATATTTTGTTAAATGGTCATGCAGAGAAGCAGCGGGCTCATTACGAGAGAGAGCGGGCGGGGCGAGGAAAGGCTGTGTGAGTAAAAAGTGCAGCTCAATGAAATGAACTTATCTAATCTTTAAAATAGTAGGCCTACAACATAGAACAATGTGTTCTATCAATGTGTGGTGGCCGGTTTTGATTTTGTGGTGCCCAGCCACAGATTAGTCAACGTATGGAAAACACTGAAGATGTAAAATTAAAAATATTTAGCAGCACACGTTATGCTTGACGAATCGACACTCATATTTTGCGTCAACATATTTTTTGCGTCGATGTCATCGATTACGTCGACGCGTTGCCCTATCCTTCTATGATCGCATCAAAATCGCTATTTTTAATACGCTAAGAAGGCTTGACACAACATGAAACCTTGTTTGAAGTATCACCAGGGTCTCTACACGTGAACTAGAGCAAACTTGATTGTTTGTGTACAAAGAGTTTAATGAAAAGAAAGCTCGCTGCCATTTTGCCAAAACCTCTACTTCAAACATCATCGGAAGTAATGTGACCCTACCATGCTTAGAGAACCTTTAATATGACTTTTTGGAATCAAGTTTTGTTTATCTCTCTCTTTCTCTCTCTCTCTCGACAGCTCACTTTGTTCCAAAGAGGAAATGGGAAACGAAGGAAGTGGAAGCAATAGAAAAGCACTTGAGTGTTTTTCTTAAATCTTTACGTGTCCCAGGGAAACTAGACTGTGTTAGATGCTTAGAAGCAGAGCCCACAGCTTTAAAAAACAGAAACTGGCAGGCTATCAAATTTTTTGTGTAGAAACGAATTGTTTCCCTCAAAAGAAAACTGTAATTCCTGAATTACCTGTAATTAGTTTGGAGTGAATAATAGTAGAGAGAAAATGTAATGCAGAGAGAAGCCATTCTAGGCATCTCATGAGAGCCTGCTTGTGCGTCTGTTAGCACTATGTAGCTAGCCCAAGTAACATTAGCTATGGGTACAGTTTATAACATATAATTTATTCCCTTTTGTCTTACAATACAGTACCCTCTAGAATTATTTGCACCTCTGCTAAAGTTGACTAAAAAGGGGAATATAAAATCATCTTTTGGACATTTATCTTAATGCCATAAGTTAAAAAAATTCAGAAATATCCAACCTTTAAGGACACCAATGTTCTTTGTGAATGAATAATGTATCAAATAAATAAATGTTCTTCCTTAAAATACAGGGGTCATAAGTATTGGCACCCCAATGTTAAATTCCAATAGAGGCAGGCAGATTTTTTTTTTGAAAGGCCAGTTATTTCATGGGTCCAGGATACTATGCATCCTGATAAAGTTCCCTTGGCCTTTGGAATTAAAATAGCCCCACATCACATACCCTTCACCATACCTAGAGATTGGCATGGTTTTATTTCAGTTAGCCTATTAGCTGGTTTAATTTGCATTGAGCTCAATGAGCATCAAACCAGCTAACAGGCTAACTGAATAACACCATGCCAATCTCTAGATATGGTGAAGGGTATGTGATGTGGGGCTATTTTAACTCCAAAGGCCAAGGGGACTTTATCAGGATGCATAGTATCCCGGATCCATGAAATACAGTGCCTAGAAAAAGTATTCAGCCCCATGCTTAAGTTGACTAAAAAGAGGAATAAAAAAATCATCTTTTGGAAATGGATCTTAATGCCTTAATTACAAAAATGAGGTAAAATCCAACCTTTAAGGACACCAATTTTCTTTGTAAATGAATAATGTATCGTAAATAAATAAATGTTCTTCATTAAAATACAGGGTGCATAAGTATTCATACCCTTAAACCTATATTGAATTCCCATAGAGGCAGGCAGATTTTTATTTTTAAAGGCGTTATTTAATGGATCCAGGATACTATGCATCCTGATAAAGTTCCCTTGGCCTATGGATTTAAAATAGTCCCACATCACATACCCTTCACCATACCTAGAGATTGGCATGGTGTGTTTCAGTTAGCCTATTAGCTGGTTTGATGCTCAAATCAAACCAGCTAATAGGCTAACTAAAATACACATCATGCCAATCTCTAGATATGGTGAACGGTAATAATAAATAATACTGTTTAGGGTATGAAGTATAGTAAATCTTAATGAATAACACATACAAGAAGTATGAAGCACATGTGGCCACACAAGAATGATGATGGTGGAGGTCTGCAATGGGTGTCTATGATCTGTCTACTTCTCACCTCTCTTACAGTAGGAGGTAAGTTGAGGCTTGTCACACATATATGTATATGGTGCATCATATATATATATATATATATATATATATATATATATATATGGAAAGAGATAAATACCTGTGTGTGTGTGTGTGTTTGTATCGTCAAGTGGGAACTCCATCCTGAACTATTTGTATCATCGTAGGGATGAAATCCAGGTCTCTCATGTTTTCAATGGATACAGGCCCCAGTTCACATTTGCTTAGCATTTGATTCAAAGTTTTAGTTTGTCCCAAGTCATGACATTTTGTGTGTTTGCCAGGATTGCAATGAGGAGAACAACTAGTGGATTTACGTCCACTCTCCCTCCCCCACAACCATGCACATAAATGCACTACACACCTACACAACTTTTGAAATCGGATGATAATGAGGATCATTACGCTGCATTCTCAAGTTCGTAGTAAATGAAAGGCAGAAGTAAAAGTTAACTTGTGAAAATGTGTGCCCATGTTATGTATTTTGTGTAGAACTATGCAAGATTTTCACCTTAATATAAAATTTATGAAGTCAATTTGATGGAAAATGAACTTGTAATAGGGGAATCGTTCACCTAGCATAGCCATAGAGCACAGCCATAGCGAGTTGCTAATGAGAGAACCAGCCATGCAACAGCGCCCCGAAGACACAGCATTTTTATTGTGTACAGGGGGAACATGCCACGAAAAGTAGGCTATTTACAATGGCAGAGTAAAATATAAATATCGCCACTTTAGGGGCAGCTCTAGAGTTGGCAAACACATCTGAACCTGCATACGATGAGAATGAGAAAAAAAACACAAAAGGAACATTTCAAGCACATTATTGTACGTGTGGCTGCACAAGCACAGTGATCGTGAGGGTCTGCAGTGGGTGTCCATGATCTGTCCTATTTTTCTAGGCTTTCTAGGCTTTGGGGCAGCCGTGGCCCACTGGTTAGCACTCTGGACTTGTAACCGGAGGGTTGCCGGTTCGAGCCCCGACCAGTGGGCCGCGGCTGAAGTGCCCTTGAGCAAGGCACCTAACCCCTCACTGCTCCCCGAGCGCCGCCATTGTAGCAGGCAGCTCACTGCGCCAGGATTAGTGTGTGCTTCACCTCACTGTGTGTTCACTGTGTGCTGTTTGTGTTTCACTAATTCACTGATTGGGTTAAATGCAGAGACCAAATTTCCCTCACGGGATCAAAAAAGTATATATACTTATCAATAGATTTGCTTCAAATTTCAGATTTGTCCCCACCTCTCCCAAAATCTTGACTGTGTGTGTGTGTGTATCCTTATGCTAATGAGATTGGTCCCCATCATGTATGAGGTCCCCGTGTGTGTTGTTTTTTATCATAGTAGGCGTGTTTATGTAAATGAGGTCCCCACTCATCACAATATCTTGGCTTATTTTGCTGGTCCCCAAATGTGGCTGTAAATTCAGGTCAGGAAACTTTTTGCGAGTGTATCACTAATTTGAGGTGACCAGTCAGTTTGATAATTTTAAACAAACAAGCCTGATTTTTTTCAGACCTGTAGCACCTCTGGAAACAGTGGTTCCCATATAGCACCTTTTTTGACAGGTGGCCCCACTAAGTAATAAATACCAGTATGTGTGTGCATGTGTGTGTGTGTGTGTGTGTGCATGTGTGTGTGTGTGTGTGTGTGTGTGCATGTGTGTGTGGGTGTGTGTGTGCATGTGTGTGTGGGTGTGTGTGTGCATGTGTGTGTGGGGGTGTGTGTGCGTGTGTGTGTGGAGGGGGGGGGGCAGGAGGTGTACAGAGGGTGAGAGAGGGCAGGTGTGCGGCGTGTAACACGTTTCTCCTCAGCACATTGCAGGTCTGTGGTGCAGAGGAAAGGAGAGACAGAGAGAGTGAGAGAGAGAGAGAGAGGGAGAGAGAGAGGGAGAGAGAGAGGGAGAGACGGATGGAGGGTGAGAGGGAGGGAGAGGGGGATGAAAAGAGAATGTACATCCAGCTCCCCTTGATGTCCTCATCCTCACATGGACAGAGCTGCCAGAACTCTCCCACCTCCAGCCCAAACTCTGCATCTGAACTCGGATATGAAAGGCCCTCTGGGGCCCGTATGTGGAGCAGACTGTTCTGTTCTCTCCTTGGCACACGTGGGGAGGAAGAACAGGTGTGTGTGTGTGGATCTGTGTCAAGTGTTGTCGTTGCAGGCGCCTGAGACGCTCGGCCCTTTGGGTGGCTAACACGCATGGATCAGTAACAATAAAAGCTGGATCCTACTCACACTCGCTATTCTAAGCTCGTTAGCATGATTAGTCATTGTGAACTAACAAACTGGGAAGCGACAAACATCTCAATGGCGTTGCGTGTTGCAATTGTTCTGTTTGTTCAAAATAGCAAATGACCTCGTTTCTGAATCAGGATGTTTGTGCCAATTTAATTGTTTAATTTTGTCGTCCTCAAGCTTAAGGCTGTGTGTCATGTAAAAATACCGGAAGTGGAAAAAGGTTGTTACAGTTTTCAATGAAAAAATAAAGAGGTCAGTGAAATACAAGAATGACATAGATTAATATATATGTTACAAAATGATTACTTTTATGGTGCGATCCATTTGTCCAATGTTCTTGTTTTACCAGTAGGAAGTTTTCCGAAAAACCGCAAACTGATGGACGTCATGCCCCCCTAAACTCGTCTGACGAGAAGCGATCTCGTACAAGTCAAAGGACCCCCAGTTCACGGCGAGTTTTTACGACAAGGAAGTTACATCATTTCACAAGTAACAAGTTGTCACAAGCCATCAGCATGTACAAATGGATCGCACGATTAGTGTCAAACTTGGTGACATATCCTGACTTCATGACCTCAAAACCACAGTAATGACCCGGTAATGCGTTAAGATTCTGTCCCGTTGCCCTAAAACAAACAGAGCAATCAAATGTGTCTGAGTCACTCTACAGGGCTAAAAGGGATCCCATGGCCTGCCGCCTGTCTCACTCTTCTGTCAACAAGCGATTGTGACGCTTTTTTCCACAACTGCGCTTGCGTGGTAGCATAACTGGACGGGTAGCCCAGTTCAACACGACACCGGCCCTAATTGACATTCTTTGGCTGGCAGGGGCAACCCAGGGGCAATGTCCAGGTGACATGTTTTGGGGAACTTGGTCAGAAAAACAGACAGCAGATGGACAGGAGGCATTGTGGGGGCAGGCGGACGGTGCGTAGCGCTAAGTTACTGTGTTTGGAGATTGCTAAGTAAGGGATACCACACAGACAGCTGGCCATTATCACAAAATAAACCCTCTCAGGGTCTGTGTGAAGCCAAGTGGAAGGAGCCTCGAATAGATCAGGGCAGCCTATCAGTTATTTGCATGGATACCAGCATAACAAATCCACGTCTTTAATCTGGGACAACTGTGCCATAGCTTTCAAGAATACGAGGTCTTTCTGCTGTTGTGAAGAAAGACTGTTTGAATATGACAGAGATCTGATATAGAATTTAGTGTTGTGAATTAAGCCTGTTGAGTGTTGACCTAGCAGCCTTGAGCATTGCACACTGATGTGTTACCATCATGATTCAATCATATTTGTGTTTGGAGGCGTCTACATTATACCAGAGCTGGTGCATTCCTGTTTGAGATCCATAGTATCATGAGCTGGTCACTGTGGAAGGCAACTATTTTCCTTTTACTTGCACCAAGATGGTGGTTCATCAGCCACTGCATAACATGAACCCTACATTCTTCTACCCAAACCTTTCTACAACTTTCCCCCGTTTTTCAACTGTTGTATCATCTGCAGATATGGATCACATCGTTCATCATTAATCCTTCCTATTCTGGGAGTTCATGCCATGACAATCAATTTTCAACTGTAAAAGACAGAGAGCTTTTGAAGTCAGCTTTGGGTTAGTTAATAAGCACATTCTGTTCTCTCACACTTCTGACTTGGCTTTATAAACATTGAAAAGTATGCATAATGCATAATGCATGCGTTGCACTCCAAATATTTTCACGATTCAGAAACTCTGCAGTTAATTTGTAGCTTAAGACAATCGACCGTGACAAATGCAGCCCTTTAATATGTATAGGACTAAATAAATATTTTGAAATTCTAAATAGCTGTAAAGCTGCACGGAGTACTAAATAGCTGTGGCCTGTTACTAAACGCTCCTGTATAATGTGCAAATAAACTGTAACCTAAAATGGGAATGCCAGTATAAGCTTTCAAAGGGGGAAACTAAAGGTGACATAGTTTACCCAAGTTGACGGAGGGAGTGTCCGACTCGTGTTCTGTTATCACATGTGGGCAGCACAGGTAGCACAGTGTACTGAGTGCTGCATAAGAGCTGGCAGCCCAGTGCTATTAATACCTGATGCTCTATGAATCATTTGTGTTTCGTAAATTTCACACATCTCCTGTCTGAGTCATTTGCTCGGGGTCGTAGATAATGGGCTGTCAATTACGGCTGATAGGAGCTGTTTGTTTGGCAGGGTGGGCACCATCAGATAATCTACTTATTATGGCCACAAAGTAAACTAGATAGATACTTTATTGATCCCCAAGGGGAACTTCAAGAAAAGTAAACAAAAGACGGTAAAAAACACAAAGACACGGAGCTACCTCGACATGCTGCCACTCCCGTTGGCGCTGGAACCAGAAAGACTAGATGCACCGCATAACGGTACAAAATATGAACGCCCCTCAGTCCTGCACATTCTCTGGGCAAAAATATATCATGCCTGTCAATTTGTATCTCTTCTATGATCCAAGAAAGATTTCATTTGAGTTATTTTTTAACCTTTATTTTAACTAATGAGTAGGAAACATCCTGAATTGCTTCCACATATTCTAATGCACTATGCAAAAAGTTATTTCCACTCGTAGCAGAAAATAGTGAGATGCAAGCCTTCCGATCCACTCAGAAATGTAACTAGGTTGACGCGGCTCCTTGAGATAAAAAAAAACACAACATTTTGTCATCTTGTGTGTGAAACTTGGGTGCAATGGTGCAATCTCTAGTTTAGGTGCAATCTTTAGTTATTCAGTGAAATCTGCAGTTTTCAACTTTTCTAGCCGCTGAGGCAATGAGGCAAAACATCCAGATAAACAGAAACAGGCTCAAGATGTGAAATGAGCACAAATACATTAGGGAAACCAACACCATACTCATAAATTGAAAGAAAAAAAACACAAATACCTTACTCTCACATAACATTTCTTTGTATTTGAATAAAAGAATACAAACATATTAAAGTTAATTATCTAAGTTGTCTGTTCCTGGGCTATGCTGTGCTAAAACAAATTCCATCATGGGGACATTAAAATATAATCCATCTATTCTATTAAATGAAGATATACAAATATACTCATCCAAGACATTTCCCCCCACAATAACTTATATCTAAGCACATCTATTTTTGTAGCTGTTAAAATAATTTGACCTGCTTTTTTGTCTATTTGTTTATTTTCTTTAAAGTTCTCAAGAAACTTGAGGGTGGTATGAAGGAGTGTATTGTGTATGTGAGCAATTTCATCTTCCTAAATCTCAATATTATGATCACAAGTGTGGGCAAATTATTAATTAAATTTTCACGTGGGGTAACTTGTTGCAGGGCAACCACATAACTGGTTTCATGTCTTCCGATTGGATGATTAATGATCAGTTTCTTGAGAACTTTAAAGTTCTCAAGAATTTTGAGGTTGGTAAGAAGGAGTGTATTGTGTAACTACAGACCTATGAAGTATTTTGATACAAAATATGATGCCATTTTTTCCCAACTAAATAAAATACAAATTTGTATTTTAAATACATGTATCAGACATGCCTATGGCTGTTGGCTGCAGCAACTCAAGCTAGGTAGTACTGATTGTTTTGTGTTTGTTTTGTGTTTATGTTAGTTTTGATCCAATTTGACAGCTTTGCTATGTTGCCCACCCAAAATTTTTACCAGCCCACCCAAATATAGTAGACTAGCCTAGGTTAGAACCAGCCCTGCCCTGCATGGAGACATATTTTACGATAATAATGGAGAAAATGTGGACAAAACTTAAGGTTTTTGTTAACGGAATCTCCCTCCCTCATTCATCTACAGTATTTGCGCAACAGCCCACATTCTGCGTTCAATCCAGCGAGACAAGTGATTTTTTTTTTTTTTTTTAAGCAGACATTGCCATAGCCATGATATTTAGGCTACCTCTGTTAGGCCTACAAAAAGACCGGCTCGGACAAAAAAAAAGAAAAAAGTATGCCAGATGGCCAGTCCAGCCCTGTTCAGGAATTATTTAAGCAAAAGTGGAAATGTGCGCAATGTTTCATTTATCCCTCCTGATCGGGACCAATAAAACAGGCATGGGGGACGAAAGAAACATACAGTTTAGCCTAAGCTATGTAAACTTCCCATAATTTCAATCAGGGCTCTCAAGTTTTGAGGACAGGCAAGAGTGAGATCACCCCCCCCAACCCCCCCCCCCCGTCCGAGGATTAAAGGGGTGGCTGGTCAGACGGGTTGGTTGCGAGAATGGGAGTGTTTCATTAATAATACTGCAACTTTTTGTTGCTGTTATTAATATGCCTTCAGATGTTCCAGTGTAACAGAGGTCGTTTCGTCAGCCGCTTACGGCCCTGAACCCGCCACCTCAACACACATGGGAGTCGAGCGCTCTAACCACGGAGCTAAAAGCCCAAGCTTCCAACTCAGAGGTTAGAGCCGTTCTTAAGGTTAGGGGTGTGAGGATTTACACGCGCAACTAGCATCACCAGCTAGCATACACCAGCCCCAGGTCGGTTACCAGTTGATCCAATATTAGTTGTGCAGAAATATAGCCCATCTTATACACACCAATTGAATTGAAATAGAAATTGTATAGATTTGTATTTTTTGTAATTATGCCACATTTAGTGTAGTCATATCAGAACCTGAAGTAGCCTACAATCCAAATGCAAGCATGAAACTTCAGAGTATTACCTTTCATTTGAGGCCAAGATTATGCTTATAAGGGGTTCATATGCAGTAAACATTTGATTGCCAGTAATTTTGGATAACCCAAAGTCCTATGGGGAGTTTTCATAGGGCATTTTACAAAATGCATAGTATACCTTGGCAAATAATGGTATAAAGTACTCATGTTGTCATTCTATATTGATCTACTTTTGCACACAGCATGACAAGACCTAATGCTAGGACTCAAGTCATATCAAGTCAAGACCTAGAGGGCTGAAATGTGGTCAGTTCAAAGGTGATTGATTACAAGTAACGCGTTAGAGTACTCTTATTAGTTTTTTTCAGTAACGAGTAATCTAACGCGTTAGTTTTGCGAATTCAGTAATCAGTAACTCCGTTATTTTCCAAAATAAGCACTCGTTACTCCGTTACTTTAAGAATTTCCCTCGATAAGGAAAGTAAAGAGACACGTTTTGCATCCACGCTGGATAGCAAAGAGGCTCTGCTGGCTGCAGTGACAATTCCTAAATTCAAACTGCGCTGGTTAAGGGATGAGGCCAAAAAAGACACAGCGAAGTGCATGCTCGCTGCCGAGTGTCGTGCCCTGGGTCATCCACTGCCAGAGGAACTGCCGCCCGCACCTGTCAGCGGACGAGAAGACGAGTCCGACTTTTTTTGATTTACAGAGGACAAAGAGGACTCATATTCGGTGGGGACTGAAATTGCTGATTATCTTAAGTCAGGAGTCGAGATCGACACATTAAACAAGTTCCCCATGATCAAGGCATTATTTTTGCGCTTCAATACCCCAACACCCTCCAGTGCGCCTGTGGAGAGGCTGTTCAGCCTCGGGAGTCTTGTTCTAACTCCTAAAAGAAATCGACTATCAGACAAACGTTTTGAGAATCTTCTTTTACTACGTTTCAATCATTACTTTGAAGATGAAGAGTAGGCTAAATGTAGCCTACGTAATGATTATGTGAATGAATGTAGGGCTGTATGCTACAGGTGTCACACGTGACACACATTTTCATTGTTCGTTCAATGTTTTTTTAGTGTCATGCACTGTTCTTTTGTGCACAAACATTTAGATAGGCCTACGGTATAAGTTACATCGTGTTGAGATAAAAGAAAGGAGGAAACGACATCGGACAAGGACATTTGCCTGTAGGTTTTTTTTGTTTGTTTTTACTATTATTCAGACTATTTGACAGGCCTATAGTATTTTTGGCAGCTGTTAAATTTCCAATTCTAAAAGGTTGCGTGCCTACCTGTTAAGCACTTTGTTAGGCCTGCACTTGTAAAGTTGATTTAGACTATTAATAGTGTGATGCACTGTTCTTTTGTGCGCAGCCTAATACGGTAAGCTACATTCTTATGTTAAAATGAAAAAAGAGGAAACGACATCGGACAAGGATGTTTACTGTTTTTTTGTTTTTGTTTTTATTAGGCTATTACTCTGCCTATTACCGGTATATGTTATTCATGGAAGCTGTTCTAATTCTCAAAGGATGAATGCCTGTTAAATAAAACGTGCAATATGCTGACTGTCTTTCCTGTCATTATCCTACAGTTAGGTTCATGATTGATTCATAAACAGTCAGGACTGTCGGTGCATCTAAAGGAGGATGCGTGTTGCTGCTGCAGGCGGAGACGCACCCCAAACACGTTTTAATTGTTGGTAACGCACGAGTACTCTAACGCATTACTTTTATTTATAGGTAACGTAGTAACGTAACGGATTACTTTTAATTGATAGTAACGTAGTAACGTAACTAACTACTTTTAAAAGTAACGATACCCAACACTGTTCAGATATGCAAAAGAAAAGATTTGACACATGGCACTAACAATTCAATAATGGGCCTTTTCACCACCTCTGAGCATCCACTAACCTGGACCTTTTAGGGGGCTTTCCTCTCAGGGTGAATGAGAGGATGCTTAATTGCTTTTTACCTGACATTTTTTAATACAGATGCAATTACAGCACACTGCCCCCCCCCCCAATACACAGCACATTGTCTCATGAGGAAGCTTCTCCAACACACATATTGCACACTGCCCTCTCCCCACATACACAGCACACTATCCCATCTCCCCTGTCATCCCCCCAACATACACACCAAGACCCCTGGCAGTTGGGTTAGCCCCTTGAGCCGTGGTTTCTTCCTTGGTAAGGGAGTTTTTCCTTGCCCCTGTTGCTCTTGGGTGCTCCTTGTTGGTGCCCCCCCCCCCAATCCCAATCCTCCCCCACCTTTCTTATGCAGCCCTTGCCACTTAATCTAGTAAACCCCTAGCCTAGAAATCTAGACACACCCTAGCGGCGGCAAATTAATTTGCTCAGCCTGTACGTCTAGTATCAAACCATAGGGATTTCTATTGGCTGATGCCGTGGACTTCATCCAATCACAGAGCTCTATTTTGTTAGAGAGTCTTAAGGCGGGCTTAACAGGATAACGACAGTCCTGTGACGGTGAACAACAAGGAAGGTGGCTATGGCTAACGAAGAGCGGTTGTTTGAATCGGCGTTGGCGTCAACTTTGGAGAAGTTGGACTTGTGCTTTTCTTTGAAAGTTGAGCAACACAATGCACTTAAGTAATTCCTTTCGAAGTAGGATGTATTTGCCGTTTTGCCGACCGTATAACAAGACCATATATTGCCATGATAATGAATGCTTAATAAGAAGACACTATTTGACTTATCTCTCCTCCTTCCATAAAATGTGCTTGTTTTGATGTCAACCATTTTTGAGAACAAGAAAGAGGAGGTTCCCAGCAACCCAGCCAATCACATGATATATCATTAGAAAGCCTAGGATGTCCTCTTTAAAAGACCACAGGAATTGATAGAATAGCTCAAAGGGGTAAAGGGGTATGCATCTAGAACTTATGTCCACTACAGAGGACATAGGTCTATGGATTCGGTCTCAGGAGGGTATAGCCCTTAGAAATTTCTGTGCGGGCAAGTTAATAATTTCTCAGAGTGAGAAATGCCATGTGTGGCATGTGAGTGTGTGAAGTCATTGAAATGCGTGTGTCTCACGCTCAATGCGTGAGACTTGAGAGGTCTGATTTCAATATTTTACAACAAATGCTTGACTGGTTGAATGGTCATACATGTCATCAGAATATCGCTACCTGTAGCCTAGATGCGATGAGTGTTTAGTGAGTAGGCCTAAGCTTGATGAACCATAAATGAAAAGTTTTCTTAACATTACATTAGGACATTATTGCCATTAAACACTTTTACAAAAGTATAGGCCTAGCCTACAGTTAACACTTAATGACCTATCAAATGTCGGCGACTTAAGTGTGTGATTAGATACAGTAAATAGGCACTGGCAGATGCAATAGGTAAAGATATCTTTGCGTGTTAGCACAAGCAGTAGCCTGTAGGCCAATAAAGGCAAGCGTGTTTGCCACTTACATTGCTGACGTCTGATACTTCAAACTGCTGCAAGTGCATCATGAAAGGTCCTGCCTTAGACCATGTTAATGGGCAATCGTAGACTAAAATTTGGAATTTGGGGGTGGCACCTGGGGTGGCCAATCGAATCTCAAGGGTGGCCTGTGCCACCCCTCTGGCTCCGCCCCTGCGCTCAATCCTGCACATTCTTTCTGCAAACATAAATTGTGTATGTGTGTGTGTATGGGTTTGGGGGGGGGGGGGGGGTTGGTGCTAAGTTGATGTGGGCCCTTGAGACCAACATACCATAAACATTTTGTCATCCCCGGTGCCACGCTTCAAGTAGTTATTTAGGAAAAACAGCATTTTTTGAGTTTCGGGGGGCCCAGCACGGTTGGGGGTATAGGGGAGGTGGAGAGGCCCCCGGGGACCAAACCAAATGTAAAAGTCACGTAAAAGTCTAGTGGGGCTACATGCCCATCAAGTTTCATATTCGCCGGTGTTTTTTGTGTCCCAGGAAGTTCAGGAAGTTCACGACAGAAAAAAAACAAAATACAAAATTTGACAATCTCTAATATGACCACTACGCTAACTACAGTACACTAACATCTGCTGTGCACAGGAGGAGGAGCACTTGGTGAGTAATAGCATAGCGCTAACTTGTTACATGCTCACTTCTTCATCGCTCAATTATGAGTAGATTCTTAGTTTTTGTATTATGAACATAGATGTACTCGTAGATGAAATATGTTCTGTCTCTTTGCATATCACAGACAAACACTAAAACACACATACATACACACGCATGTGCACGTACACACACACACACACACACATAGACATACACAGACACACTATCACACACACAAAAGTGAACACACTGAACTTTACATATACTCACATGCAAACCCACTCAGTTGGCTTGACCTGGTTCTTGTGTGTGTGTGTGTATGTGTGTGTGTTCTGTAATTTTAAAGTTCTTGCCTCAAGGCAGCTACTCAGGCTGCAGAGTCTCATGCATTCTGAAAAGCAGATCGCTTCAAATTTGCACTGGAAGGGTGGAGAGAGATAGACAGAAAGCGAGAGAGAGAGCAAGAGAGAGAGAGGGAGCCCTCCTCCCCTTTTGTGAGTTACAGGAGAGATGACAAACTTAGTCAGTGCCCTGTGCCTGTGACCTCTGGCCTCATGTGTCATCGTGGTCACGTTGGAACCCAGCGCACTTGAAATTGCTTCCCTCTCATAATGTTCTTTCACCTCGTCTGCTTGCCATGTTTTCCCAAGCAGATGTGATTATTTCCCTAGCAGTTCTGATTATTTTTCTCCCTCCGAATCCCATACTGCTTAATGAGTCCCTACCCCAAAGCCTTTTCTCCGTTCAGGCAGTCTGAGGGTATGAATCAGAGAGAGGGAGAGAGGGAGAGAGGGAGTGAGAGAGAGAGAAATACAGAGAGAGTGAGAATGAGAGAGAGAGAGAGAGATAGAAAGAGACTCTGTGGTCAGAAGTCGTGTCGGAACTGACATGTCCCCCCAGTGTGTTGTTAAAAAAAAACTATTCTCCCATATTATTTTGCCTTATAAATAAGAGGTCTATAAATAGCGATGCCACTGTTTCCTTGGAAGCCCAGGGAGCTGTCTGGTTAAGAATGTGGAGCACTGTGGCCGCCACGGAGAGAGGGTCAGGAGGGGAGGGTCAGACTGATGTGTCCAAAACCAGAGCCCAGTCAGGAGGCTGTCTGTTTTTTTGTCCAATCAGGTTGATGTGTCCTCTCTTTAGCTCTTGCAGCAAGTGAGGAAAGGAAAAAAACCAGATGGACGGAAAGAGAAGCTTTTCTCCCCATAAGTGACGGGGAGTTTGGTGTTGGGTTGAAAAGCTGCCCTCCAGGATCTTCGTCTGCTTGTCGGAGAATGTCATGTCTGGGTGCTGTGTGCAAAACCCTGTTGTCGATCCGCAGCAGAATGCCTGGTTCTGGTTTCCTCTCCTTCTCTCCCTCCCCCCCTCCCTCCACACACACACACACACACACACACTGCTGAGGCTGATCCTAGGGTACTGCGGATGCCAGATGCACTGAATACCAAGGCAGAACACGGTCGGGTTAGATGACACACCATACATTACAGGATGTGGCATTCAGAGTGCTCCTTGGACACTTTACAAGATTCTGTTTTTCACACTGCCAATTTTTGTGAGCAGCAAGTCAATTCGGGATCTTAAAGCCCAATGCATTTAAGATGTATGCATAAGCCGGGTGCAAATACACTTTTGTATAACATTTTGTATATTAGGAGCATATATTTGGTTGACCCAGATCGAGCTTTTTTTGTCAACTCTGTCACCCTTAGTAAAGGAGATGGCGACGGAGAGAGCGATATAGAGTATGTGGGTTGTTGATTTGGAATTATAGGCAGTGGTGTGTGGGTGTGTAATTATATGCGCTTTGGCCCGGAGACTCCGGGAAAGAGAGTAATCATCATAATCAGATCAAGAAACTTCTGAAGAGCGAGCCCCGTGCTGCTATACCATGTGCTGGTCTTCACTGTGTCCAATGATGACACACAAAGGACTCAATACTATTCTGGACTTCAGAGTTGAACAGTAACATGATAACCATTGGGAACTTGGGATTGCTACTGGGGTTCAATTGATTTGATTGTTGAAGTATGTGTTGTTTTATAAAGAATAATAATATATCCTTAGCCTGTAGTGTGAATAAAATAACGGTAGAATGTGTGCTTTGAGGCTAACATGTGATCTGGCATGTGACTATGTTAAATATATATGTATATAGCATTTTAAACGTATAAACGTAAATATAACATTTATACAACATAACACTCTACATTGCATTACACAAGAGAACCCATTATAGAGTTAGGTATGTTTTGACTGCTTAGCAAATTACACAGACACAATGCATATTCTCGTCCAATTTGAGCCACAGAAACCCTCAGGTAACTCAAACAATCTTTAATCTTTAACTCAGTGGGGGAGAGAGAGATACAGTATGTGCTTTATTTTGCTTTCTTTTGGCACCTCACTAAACCTTAAGCCTAAAAAGACTATAATAAGGCACTATGGGACCTGGTCCGGTTGTGACAGATAAGAAGGCAGTAGTTGCTGTCCGCTGACCCATTTAGGGATTTAGAATAAAGCGTGTCTGCAGCTGTGCTACAGTGGGCATGCGGCGGAGCTTTGTTAGCGCTTTCTGACCAGCACCTTGTTTTGGACACCACGCTGAGTCCTCGATTGGATGCTAGATTGATCAAAGTCGCGGGTGCTATCACGCTGTGAATAGCAGGGCCTTCCCTCTTATCTCCCCTCGGCGTTGCCCCTACTCACCCCCACCACCACTATTCTCCAATCTCCACCACCTCCTCCTCTCCACTCTTCTCTAATCTCCCCTCCTCCTCCTCTCCACTCTTCCCCAATCTCCACCACCTCCTCCTCTCCACTCTTCCCGAACCTCTCCACTCTTCCCCAATCTCCCCACCTCCTCCTCTTCACTCTTCCCCAACCTCTCCACTCTTCCCCAATCTCCCCACCTCCTCCTCTCCACTCTTCCCCAACCTCTCCACCTCCTCCTCTCCACTCTTCCCCAACCTCTCCACCTCCTCCTCCTCTCCACTCTTCCCCAATCTCCCCACCTCCTCCTCTTCACTCTTCCCCAACCTCTCCACCTCCTCTCCACTCTTCCCCAATCTCCCCACCTCCTCCTCTCCACTCTTCCCCAACCTCTCCACCTCCTCCTCTCCACTCTTCCCCAACCTCTCCACCTCCTCCTCCTCTCCACTCTTCCCCAACCTCTCCACCTCCTCCTCTTCTCCACTCTTCTCCAATCTCCCCTCCTCCTCCCCCTCTCCACTCGTCCGTTCCCCCCGTCACGCGGTCGTTAACGTGTCTCTCCTCTCCACGACTCCCCGTCCAGTGTCCTCTCCTGCCCCTCAGCCGTGTTGTCGTCGTCCATCCTGAGCTTCGTTGCCACCGCTCCTTTGCCCTCGCGGAGGACGTCCACGTCCAGTCCACGGGAGAACGGAGAAAAATAAACAGGACGAAAGTGTTGTGAGACATCAAGTGCCCTGCAGTCTTGGAGAGCGTGAAGGGCTTTTTTTGTTGTGGTGCCACCAGCTGAAATGTAATTCACAGGGGAAATCTAGGCCTCCCCTCAAGAGAGGGCGATTAAGTTTCAGTGGTTGCACATGCCCAGGGTGCGCGAGGATGGAATAGCTTTGACAAGGAAAAGAGACTGATGGCCATAGCGGTTGAGAGGCCAGCTCTGAAATTGCTTTCACTTCACTCCGGAGAGCATTTGTCATCGGGGGATATGGAGGTCTCGTGCCAAAGATTGAGGTCGCTCTTGTAGAGTAGGTGGTCTTTGAGATTGCTCCCAATCTGAATTGCATTATAGTCAGCCAGAGCAAACATGTGTTGTGGTACATTCAGGTAGATCTTGTTTTGGAGGACCTCATGGAACCCTCAGATAGGACTAGCAACAGCCTGATCCCTGTGGTTTTACTTACATTACACTGCTAATTCAATTATATCAGAAGGTTGTTGCTGGTAATGAGGCAATTACATGTTTTTACTTTGCTAGTGATTCCAAGTCTCCAAGTATCTCTTATGCTATGCTAATGCAGCAGATAGCTGATCGCTACGCTAATCTATGCTATTCCTATGGTATAGAGGCTGCATTGGCAAACAGTGATTCCCTTCACCCCGTGTCAGTTCATACAGCATTGATAAGTATCACATGCGGACATTCCAGCTACATCACTCTTTCATCATTCCCTCTGATTCCAGAGCAGCGCATCTGACAGACATGAGACGGAACAGCAGTCAGCGCAGAGCTATCGTGGAGAACAAATGGATCTATCTGGAAAACATTTCATGTGCAAATAGAACTCCAAGGCTTCCAGCTCCATTGATGGGTGAATGCCGGTCCCATTTTCAATCATTCTGATTGATCATAACAACCCATATTTCCATGATGTTGACCCTCCTGGGTGCCCTGTGGCAGTGTAAGAGTCTCTCCCTCTAAACTAATGACATAACAGAAATCAGAGTGCATACACACTCGTTGAATGTGTAAATTAATTCATCCATGGCTATTGAGGAATTAATGTACGTATTCTAATGCACCCATGTAAAGACGCTCAGTGAGCAGATGCAGGGCACTGATGGTGCCCATGTGAAGAGATGCTGCCATGTGTGTGGCTGATGAGCCGTGTGTGTTTGCCCCAGCCTTACACGTGCAGTATGCACAGAACAGAGCATGTCGAGGAAGTTCTCACTCTCTCTTCTCTCTTAAGACAAGATTTGGGAAAGATTCTTGAAAGATTGTAGTCTTTTGAGGAAAGCTTGAAGGGGGGGGGGGGGCATTAGTTACAGTAAAAGACTCAAATCTTTCAATAATCTTTCCCAAAGCTTGTCAAAGTCTTCTGATGTATGGGTAGCATAAAACTCTTACCTGATACTTGAGGGCAAAACCCCATGTCACGTGACGTCTACTGTCTCACGTAAATGCGTTCAGTGTTTCAGTCTTGGTTAGATAGAGTGAAAAGCATAGACAGAGAATACAGGCAAATTATCTAGCATCAAGTCTGCTAATAAAAACAAGTGTTTAGATACACTTAGATACCACTAGATATTAGATACTACTAATATTAACAAAAACATTTTCTTGTGTAATCCTACGCTCTCTGAACTCGTCTCTCAATGTGTAGGTAAAAACCTGGCACCACAAGTTAGCCACAGATTTAGTTTAGTCTGTTTATATGACTGAAACCTCACATTTCTACAGTGAGTCATTAAATCGACTCTTGTGTTTCCTTGAGGTGGTGTGGTCTGGTTTCACAGGGAGTTGTGTGTGTTACTGATTTATCAGTCAAGATTACTGAGTGAGCCACAGAGATATATGTTGCCATGGTAACGGCAGCTGCAAAAATGGATCAACAGAAGAACACACTTTTTGAGGAGTCTCCACTGCATCCTAAAATGTGAATTAGAACCCTAAATGTCTCGTGGAAGTTATCTAAATCATTCTGTATGAATGAGTTTTCCATTTCCAAGTGAACGTTCTGGGGACATTACTACGAGTCTCTGGAAAAAAAAGGGTAGCGTCTCCTCACTCAAATCTCTCTCTCTCACACACACACACACACACACAAACATTGAGTTAGTGTTTGACTTCAGATCTACCCCACTTTTATAATGATTCCAATTTAATTTGCATTGGGGAACATAGCTGTAACTCCTTGTAATTCTTGATCAGAGAGTTATTGTTTTAAAGGAGAACTGAGTGCCTCAACGTTCCTGGCCTTAGAGAGATGTGGTCTGATGAAATGTAGTTATACACATGGAAACACACTTGAAGCCAACAGTTCAGACAATGCTTGCTTGTACAGTAGACACACCCTTGTACTAATCAATCAACAAGAGAGGACACTTCTGTATGTTCCTCTCTCCTTTAGATCAATTTTAAAGTCCACCACATTGTCTTGAGAGAGTCCTTTTTACACATGAGAGAGTCCTTTTTACACATCAAAAACACAATCCCCAAACATTATTTTTCTCAAATGACCACAATTTTCTTAATTTTGAACAAATAGACCCTCTGCCATCTTCTTCACATATTATTTCAATTAATTTGCACATGGGTGGTTGACGTTTTAGGCCGAAAAAAGGTTTTTGAAAAAAAAATCAGATTTTAGGCATGGAAATCACTTAGTAATAATAAATGTTAAATCATGTTAAATATGTCAAAATATATATTACACTTAATTATGAGTTAAACATATGTATAAAAAAACATTATTTATGCAGGAAAATGCAGTTTCTATCATACAGTGTGACAAATAAATCATATGGTGTGACGAGAAAACCCTGTCACACTATATGATATGGGGTCACACCATATGAGGTTTCATGTACTTAGCATGACATTAAGCAATGTGCTTTTATGCTAACATCCTAAAAACATGCTAACTGCAATATGACAATATAGTTTTAAAGGTAATATTGACTGAAAAGTAATTTTATTTGGGCATTTTTGCGTAAAATGCGTCACACCAAAAGACAATGCAAAAGGGAACTGAAGCAGGAGTGCCGGATATACTTGATTTTTTTGAAAACATGAAGAGAGAAAACTCACCTTGTAACTTTCAGTGTCCTTCTGAGGTGTTGTTCTTCCTCCTGAAAGAAAGAGGACCCCTACTCCCCAAAGGTCTCCAAACAATTGCCCGTTTAAAAAAAGTAATATGGCATCACACCATATGATATCCATTTCTGGGACATAGGGCCCTATCATGACATTCTAAAGTGCATCGTCACTCGTCAAAAGTCTATTCAAATTTAGTAGGATGTCCAGTTCACATTGGGAGGGGTTTCGCTATCAAAAGTGGAGCGCATGGCGTAACAAGGTGTTCCTAGGTCTTTTAATCAGTCATATGGGTGTGTTTGGGGCGTAACATCATTTTAAACCAATGAGAATGACATCTGTCATTCCCTTTAACGGCGCAACACGCGATATGTCAAATAAATGCATCGGTATTTTGGCATTCAAAGGCGCATTTGAAGGAGGCTGCTTGCGAGATCGTATAGAATAGTCATTCTTAAACCATGCTTTACTAAAACCTAGTGTAACAGGTACCGTAGCAACGGCACCGTGGTGAACAGATTGACTCCTGTAACACAGGAGAGAAACGAGGAGACAGCGTGTCAGGTTCAAGCTCTCTGCAGTAATTTATTTAAGAATCTTCTTCAGCAAATACATCTCTATTGTTAATAATCTTTTTATGTTTCACATATTGCATATTCAATGTCTTTTTATCCATGTCAATACAAAATCCATAATACAATAAACCTCTAAAGACCAACTGCATGTTCACTTACTCTTCGTGCGTGTATTTTACACTATTTATCAAAATGAAATAGTGCTGCCACTAACGACTAATTTTCTAACGACTAATCTTTCGACTAATTTTTCGATTAGTCGACTAATCTAAACGACTAATTTTTTTAAAAATCAAGTGTTTGTTATTTTGTTGTGTGCGTTTTATTTTGAACTCAACTAAAGGGAAAACGTAAAATATATATCACCCTTTTGTTAGAAGCTGTATTACTTTAATACTAAAATTATGTATTAAAAAAAACACCCCATTTAAAATGCTACCTTCAGATCTAATGTCAGACCTTTGATAGACTTTATTTGTCTATGACCTAAGGCCCGGTCATGGCATACTTTGGGGTCATAGGGCCCACCTACATGAACCCACCTCCCATCAAATTATCATTATATCACATCACAATTATTATTATTATGCTATATTGTTATACATGCACTTCAAAGCAGCCAGTGTTTAAAGTGCTAACATTGTTCACAAAAAGTTTGTGAAAACATGCACATCAGAGGACTGCTTTACTAATGTAAAATATAATTACAATAGTTCCATTGCTTTTGCATGGTTGCATGATAAATACTTCACAAAACAACAGCAATTATATTGGTGTAATCGTTTTGGGATGTTTCCCTCATGCATGCATCATACACTGGTAGGCAAATGGAAAGAATATTGACATATTTAATTATGCCACAAGCTTTTGGCCACGTTATTCAATTCTATAATACACTATCTCTAGATAGTGTATTATAGTCTGTGCTCTGTTTGCATAAATCCACATGCATAAATAAATCCACATTGTTCTATTAAATGTAGTTTCATAATTAAATAGCCTTCCAATAGGTTGAATTGGAGCTTTGCTACCAACGTTATCAAGTGGTTTCAGTTTCTCTCGCGCATTGAATGAACGCTCATACCACCATTTAATTGTATGCCTCTATGTTTGATGACACCAAATTAGCAAGTATTTCCTACTGATTGCAGAAACGTTTTTTTCTTTTTCTGTCGGTCCGCGGTTCCTTGATCAATTGCGCAGCAAATTATCAGATGAAGCCCCGGGAATTCTCTCTGCGGCTTCGGACCAGCAGTGTCCACGTTACGGGCGGTGCTGGTCCGCGCGGCCCATAGTTTGAGAAACGGTGGACTTTGAAAGGTGACAGGAGTTGAGGACTTTGCAAATGAGCCTAACATCAGCATGTCTAAAGCAAGTAGGCTACAGGCACTTTGTGCGTCTTACCACATAGGTTACCTCACTTTATCAGTTGGCTTGAACGCTAAAAAAATATGCGTCGTGACTTATTGACCATGGGAAATGACGCGCACCTTGATTGTTGATATCACGGGAGGCAGCATGTTCGTTTTAACGTTTTTTTGTATGAATGAATTACAGTAATGACGTTGTCAACGTGAGACTTCATTTATTTCAATTTCCACAATACTATATTAGTCAGAGTCTGGACTAGCGTAACCTACTAGCTTAGCTCCCCCCACTTAGCTCTGCCTAATAATGAATTGCGCTGAAAGCAGGCAGGCACGCAGCTTTGCTGCTGGCGTTAACAGTTTGCGTGCATAGCGGGGTTTAAAACATGACTGCCAAAGTCTTAGTAGCCTGTTTAACATCCAAAGACAGTCATTGTACTTTTCAAGAGTTAATAACATAGAGTTAAAGAGTTTTTGGTTTGAGACCAAAAATAAATAGGCAGTCAATAGTAAAACGACTTTTCGACTAAAAAAATTGCCGTCGACTAATTTTCATGGTCGATTAGGTCGACTAAGTCGACTAATCGCGGCAGCACTAAAATGAAATGTAGACAATGGTAATATTCACCAGCTATGTTTAGGATACTTGGAAACTTCCATTCACAGTGTTTTATCAGTATCACGTGAATACAGTACTGCAAATCATGCTCAAAACTAACTTCATGTCATTTTAAACTAACCATTCTTGTGTAACTCAATGAGCAACAAAACATTTCCAACCGATGGTGGGGAGCTAACATACAGTGAGCTAACCAACACTCGTTAACATTGATAAAATATCTTTGTGTGTATACGCACGTGGGAAAGTGTGTGTGTGTGTTAAGCTAACTTGCCCTCTCGTTTCAAACTCGTTACAAACAAAATCATAAACACTCTTCGAAAATTACTTCACTAAAACAGTCCACTCATATCCCATTTCAGTATGGCTAAATCCTAGCTCTGAGGTGTTTTTGTACATTTACCCACCTGTAACACAGGAGAGAAACGAGGAGACAGCGTGTCAGGTTCAAGCTCTCTGCAGTAATGAGAACAATTCACACTTCACGCAGCTAAGCCCCATCACCCGACCCTGCCCCCTGCTGGCCCGGAGCAAACACCACACAATTCACTTTGCAGAAATTACATTGAAAAGAAAACCCTTGGGATACTTTGCTTCTAGCCTTCACGCATTTGCACTCGTCTATTTGAACTCATTGGCAAAGTGAAACTAACTTCACCAAGGAGTCAGTCAACGACAAGACAGTTATATGCAGTTACTTTCACTATTGACTGACAATGGGTTACCACCGAAAACATAGGCTGGAAAAAGCAACACTTACCCTAATATTGCTCAAATGACTGAATAAAACAACATTTATCCTGCAGAGGAGTTGCTTATATCTCATGACAGTGCGTCTTCAGCTGTGCTCCATACGTGTCTCTCGCCTCTCCCCTAATCACTTTTAACCGTCATTACCAATTTGCAAATGATGGTGAATAACTACTCATTATGAGATGTACACTACAGTATTTCGTAATATCTTTGTTCTAATTATGTTTCCCATTGTAATCGTGCAATTTGTAATGCTTTGCATGGACGTGCGCTGGTGTGCGTTCATGAATGATAGAAGGATGGTGCGTGCACCTGCCAATATGACTGGTGACATGCGCTCTTAAAATAGCATATGAACAACTCGCCATTGACTTCTGACCAGGTTTAGGTGGTGTATGGTAGCATTTTTAGACAACGCGCTAGGCCCCTCCCTAGGTTGTTAATTGCGACACCCCTGGGCGCAATGCTTAAAAAATAAACGTGCAAAATACCGAATTCAACTTTGCGCGGGTGAATAACGAGTATTACGCCATGCGCTGGTGACCCAAAATACAGCCCAAAGTGTTTTAGTTAAGGGTGGCTTCACAATATTATGCGTGAATTTTTAGTCAAGTAGACACACACATAGGCATCTGGGTTATCAATATATGATTGAATAAACAGAAAATGTTTTTATTCAAAATCAAAATTTGTGAAATGTGACTGGGACAGTCACGCCATA
The DNA here is from genome assembly GCF_046254945.1 of Alosa pseudoharengus. Lineage (NCBI taxonomy): Eukaryota > Metazoa > Chordata > Actinopteri > Clupeiformes > Clupeidae > Alosa > Alosa pseudoharengus. The sequence continues at coordinate 53,592,942 of NW_027468564.1, forward strand.
TGAGCTTTTTCTGGTTTGGCTGAAAATTGTATAAAACAGCTTTTTCTGAACAATATCACCATAGTTTTTGATATATTTTTTTATAATTTACCTATCTTTGACACATTGGACCAAAAAAAGGCCATGTCATGTCAACCACCCACATGGGTGTAGGTGTTAAAAATTGTGTGGAGGTTCACATTGCTTGAACTTCCCCATCTATCTCTCACGCAAACCCCCCCCCCCCCCCCCCCCACCAACCCGGCTGTGTGCTATCTGGGCATTGCACCCAGTCTACTGAAAGTGTCTTATCTCTGCTCTCCACCACTGACATACATACTGGAGAAGGGTGCCTTGGCTGACCTACACACACACACACACACACACACACACACACACACACACACACACAAACCCATTTAGCCAATCTCTGACTGATTGAGATAATGAGCTTCAGAGTGTTGATCGGTTGCCATTGCTTCTAGCTTCTCACTATGGGAGATTGGGGGTGAGGGGAGTGACCGAGAGCAACTTTGATTGGACAGAACTTTCTGAAGTGACACCACATGCATGATAAATAAGTGTTGCTTTACGCAGCTCTTTGACAAATCTTTCTCTGTCATCTCTCTCTCTCTCTCACACACCACTTTTTGAGGAGTCTCCACTGCATCCTAAAATGTGAATTAGAACCCTAAATGTCTCGTGGAAGTTATCTAAATCATTCTGTATGAATGAGTTTTCCATTTCCAAGTGAACGTTCTGGGGACATTACTATGAGGGACATTTCTGAGTGTCTCTGGAAAAAGGTATAGCGTCTGCTCACTCAAATCTCTCTCTCTCTCACACACATACACACACACACACACACACACACATACATGCACACACACACACAAACATTGAGTTAGTGTTTGACTTCAGATCCACCCAACTTTTATAATGATTCCAATTTAATTTGCATTGGGGAACATAGCTGTAACTCCTTGTAATTCTTTATCAGAGAGTTATTGTTATTAAAGGAGAACTGAGTGCCTCAATGTTCCTGGCCTTAGAGAGATGTGGTCTGATGAAATGTAGTTATACACATGGAAACACACTTGAAGCCAACAGTTCAGACGATGCGTGCTTGTACAGTAGACACACCCTTGTACTAATCAATTGAAACAAGTTCTCAGCAGTTTGAGAACAGAGGACACTTCTGTATGTTCCTCTCTCCTTTAGATTATTTTTAAAGTCCACCACATTGTCTTGAGAGAGTCCTTTTTACACATGAGAGATTCCTTTTTACACATCAAAAACACAATCTCCAAACATTATTTTTCCTCAAATGACCACAATTTTCTTAATTTTGAACAAATAGACCCTCTGCCATCTTCTTCACATATTATTTCAATTAATTTGCACATGGGTGTAGGTGTTAAAAATTGTGTGGAGGTTCACATTGCTTGAACTCCCCCATCTATCTCTCACGCAACCCCCCCCCCCCCAACCCGGCTGTGTGCTATCTGGGCATTGCACCCAGTCTACTGAAAGTGTCTTATCTCTGCTCTCCACCACTGACATACATATTGGAGAAGGGTGCCTTGGCTGACCTACACACACACACACACACACACACACACACACACACACACACACACACACAAACCCATTTAGCCAATCTCTGACTGATTGAGATAATGAGCTTCAGAGTGTTGATCGGTTGCCATAGCTTCTCACTATGGGAGATTGGGGGTGATGGGAGTGAATGAGAGCAACTTTGATTGGACAGAACTTTCTGAAGTGACACCACATGCATGATAAATAAGTGTTGCTTTACGCAGCTCTTTGGCAAATCTTTCTCTGTCATCTCTCTCTCTCTCTCTCACACACACTCTTAGCCTCCCTCCCTCTCCTCTCCTCTCCCTCCCTTGATCCTCTCTGTCAGCCTCATTTCACCTCCTCTCTGCCAAACAATCTTCTCCTCCTCCTCCTCCTCCATCTCACTGACCTCTTTTCTTCATAATGAGACACACTTGTCTAGGGGACCATTACGGCGACCACAGCCGTGTGTGAGTGGCGTTTCGCACGTTTCACACGAGCCTTGTTTATGAACCTTTGCCTGTATAATGGCTACTCAGTAATTACCACCCTCCCCTCCCCCCCACTCCCTCCAGCACAGCCCCATGTGAGCCCCTGGGCCCTCCGCTGGCTCCGCCATTAAGGATGACACAACAATTAGAGGCGTGAGTCAGGGGCAGGTCGCTCCTCAGCAGGCTGCTGCCACGTTAGATAAGAGCCGAGCACTGAGAGACGTGGGCGCAGGCTGGGATGGCTGAGGGCTGTCGCTGAGCACTTTAATACTCGGCATTATGGGCCATTATGGGTCAGCTCGACTGCGCTACATTTAGGGGCCTGTGGTTACTGGAGGTCTGGACGTCTTTTAGGGCCAGATGGAGTGGACTTATAGGACTATATTTTATGTGTCTTGAGGATGAAGTGGGGTTATTGCTGAATTTCATTAACATTCCGTGGTCTTCCGTCACTAGTATTGTCCTGTATGGATATGGTTTCATGGGCTTTTGAAACTTCTAACCCTTTCTAATACCTTGTGTTGCTGAGCCTAAAATCACATCACAGGTAATGGTGCTCTTGGTAGGTACACCAACTGTTTCTGCTGGATTTCATTGCAGATCATGACCAAAACATCTGCAGTGCAGGATGACAAAAATACTCTTGTCCAAGTGACGTCTGCCCTTAAGACAAATTTTCCATTTTGCTTTAGTATCAGTTATTATACAATAAAGTATTCATTTGTTTTTTTAATTGCTGTACCTTAGATAGATAGATGGATAGATATACTTTATTGATCCCTAGGGGAAATTCAAGAACCTTGCAATGAGATAAAGAATAATTACTACCAAACTTTGCAGACATGTTATTTCCTTGGTTGAATTCATTAATCACAGTTGTAGGATATATTGGTGCAGCAGTTGCCTGGCAACAGGTACGTATATAAGATTAATAATGTCACCCTGCATGACTGTTTGCATAGTGGATGCAATTTTTTTCACACGCCTCCCTGTCATAAAGACAATTTACCTCCTTGATCCAATAACCTTTGTGCAATTTATAAATCTTCTGGTGTCTTATTGAGCTGTCTTAGGTCTCTAATGTGAAGGAAAGGTGATGGCCCAATGTAACTATCTGCTGTGAGAAAAAAACATGTTGTTGATGTTCCTGCACCGTGCAATCGATAATGTAATGTTATGTGAATGTGCAAGTGTATGTGCACGTTTGTGTAAGAGCTGAGATGTCTTCACCCCTGTGTGTGTGTGTGTTAACTGAGATGTCTTCACCCTTGTGTGTGTGTGTGTGTGTATGTTAACTGAGATGTCTTCACCCTTGTGTGTGTGTGTGTGTTCGCTGAGATGTCTTCACCCCTGTGTGTGTGTGTATATATGTTGGCTGAGATATCTTCACCCCTGCTGTGTGTGTTTGTGTATGTGTGTATATATGTTCGCTGAGATGTCTTCACCCCTGTGTGTGTGTGTATGTTAACTGAGATGTCTTCACCCCTGTGTGTGTGTGTGTGTATGTTAACTGAGATGTCTTCACTCCTGTGTGTGTGTGTGTGTGTGTGTGTGTGTGTGTGTGTGTGTATGTTAACTGAGATGTCTTCACTCCTGTGTGTGTGTGTGTGTGTGTGTGTGTGTGTGTGTGTGTTCGCTGAGATGTCTTCACCCCTGTGTGTGTGTGTATATATGTTGGCTGAGATATCTTCACCCCTGCTGTGTGTGTTTGTGTATGTGTGTATATATGTTCGCTGAGATGTCTTCACCCCTGTGTGTGTGTGTATGTTAACTGAGATGTCTTCACCCCTGTGTGTGTGTGTGTGTGTATGTTAACTGAGATGTCTTCACTCCTGTGTGTGTGTGTGTGTGTGTATGTTCACTGAGATGTCTTCATTCCTGTGTGTGTGTGTGTGTGTGTGTGTGTGTGTGTGTGTATGTTCACTGAGGACACATCTCAGGAGCTCCTGATTTTGGCTCTCTCTGCTCAGTCTTTGCTCCCAGCCGGGGGATGTGGGAGGGAGGATGGAGGATCCTCTGCATAAACAGCAGGCGCTGTCGAGTCGAGAGGTGGCCTGGAGGAACAGCGTGGTCATGCTAAAACAACTCACACAACACCTTGTCTTGCCAACGGTCTCCGTGCTGTCTCTCTCTCTCTTCTCTCTCTCTCTCACACACAGCAGTAGGTGAGATGTTTGAACCAAAGTCACAACATTATTAGTTTCATGGTTGAGATGTCATGGTTGCTATTCCAGTCTAAGCCCAGAGTAAAATAGAGTAATCTCATTTCAAGGCCGAGGGGTAAAAGCAAAGTTAGAGAGGAGAATTAAAGGAAATTATGACAGAATTTTAATAACCCAAAGTATAGAATAATGATAAGTCAGAAACATCATTGGCCCCCTGAAAAATACACATTTTAATAAACAATTAAGGTTTAATGCAATCATTGTCAGCAAATGAACAGATTCACAGCATAATTGTGCATGATTGCGCTTGTGCACTCACGTGCAGCCATGGAGGTTTTGATTCTTCCTGTTTGTCTTCCTGTTGGTATGCAGTTAAATTCCCGTTGTTTTGCAGCGGATCACAAAAAGGCTAGAGAGAGAGAGAGAGAGTGCTCGCTTGTCCTCACAGCTGTCGCCAACTCATACAGACGGCATTATTCTGCCCCTCGGCTGTCCCTATCTCTACATTCACACACACACACATACACACGAGAGAACACATATTTATATACAAATACACACACACACACACGAGAACACATATTTATATACAAATATACACACACACACACACGAGAAGGCCAGAGAGGGTATGCAGCCAGCCCACTCCTCACAACAAGTCCTCCTCTCCGCTCTCGGCTGACCGTGGCCGGCTCACTTAATGAACAGCCCAGAGGGATCCTCATTCAGTAGTGGTGGCCCCTGGCCAGCAGCTCAATCTGATGGGTTGATAATGATGATAGATTATGCACACAATGCCGGATGATGAGCCGGGTGAGATTGTTTTGTGATAGTGTCTTATAATTAGAGAAAATTGAGCAGTCGAGTAATGAGAGAGGGCTCTAACACTTAAGAAAACTCTCATTAACATTTGAATAGTGAAAAACAACTTTTTTCTGCGTTTCAATTTGCGGGGGTCTCTTTGCACAGCTACCCTTTCGTGGTATATAGACTCTATAGAGGGCCTATCCAACGCCATTATTTAGTCAGGATTTAGATTAGATTATATTCATACACATATGAATAATGCTCTCCTCGTCCGAGATTTCTTCTAGTTCGTCAAACAAACGGACGACTCCCCTTCCTGAGAGTGGACGCGGAAAACCACCTGGAAGAGAAGCTGCTGGTGACCTGTCAGTGCCACTCTATTGCTTACTGCATCTCCAAGGCTCAGCGGTGGACAGGAAGGCCCTTCAGATGGTCATCAACACTGCTCAGAAGATCACCGGCCGTGCACTGCCTTCCCTGGAGGACACTTTCAACTCCCGCTGCCTCAGCAGAGCAAGAAAACACAACGAAAGACCCTTCTCATCTCGGACATCATCTGTTTAAATCTCTGACCTCTTGAAAATGTTTCAGGTCCATCAAATCTCCAACGAACACTTAAGTCTGTTCAACGAACAGCTTCGACCCCATGACTGTACATGCACTGGACACTGCCCATCACTGAACCCAGGTGCCAGCACTTAACTACCAGCACTACAGCAACATTGCCGTCAAGAACAATCTGTTCACTGCTGAGTCATTTTATGTAAATAACTATTTGCAATGCCGCACACAGATGTGAATATTTACCTGCACTACTTCATTCTGATAGACTGATGTCACCACTGAATCACTCCCTTAGTTTCACTTGGTGACCTTTATTCTCAGGGAAATGAAAAAGAGCAGAGTCACAGGGAGGCGGGACCAGGCTGTCATTCTTTTGCAATGCAACTTAATGCACAGTGCAGTTGCACTGCATTCTCTCAGTCGCCAACTCCTCATGTTGCACAACTATCTCTTGCACCTGTGTGTGTGTGTGTCTTGTTTACAGATTTGTATTATTTTATTGTACTCTGCGCGCTGACAATGGAGGAATTCATAAAGATGGCCTCACCTCTAAAATATCCCCAGTAGCCTCCAGGCACTTCCCCATCGTTGGGTAGCCCTGGCTACGTTTATTACCCTCTAATTCCTCTCATCACTGCACTCCTGCCAGGGAACCGCATGGCCCACCTTGACCCTGAAGTGTGACCGCCTGACTCGCTTGCCACAGCACCTGGCACCAAGCATCTTCTCCCTTTCATGTCGCTCCGTAATTACCTCTCCCTCGATCGGCACCGCCCCACCCCCACGGGCTCTGGTCACCATGGAGATCTCTAACTGGCCCTCTAATTAGCCAGTGGATCGGCCGAAAGGAAACAGAGCCCATCTGGCCACGGCAACGACCAATCAGGGCGCAAGTGCTTCTACACAGTATTCCGCCGGCAGGTTGTTGCGGGTGCAGAGGGCCGGAGGGGAAAAATACAGCCTCTACTATTTTTTCCATCACAGTAGAGTTCTGCAGTTGTCCATGGGAGACGTAACCCACCGTGGTGTTTTGTTTGCAAATATAAAATGACTTGTGAAGAAAATGGGAGGGATGCCTTTTAGTTTTCAAGCCTACAATGTTGACTTTATGTAATTTAATTACATGACATGATGAGTAAAGTTAAGGTGACCTTTTACATAAACCTTAGGTGTTTATATGTAATTATTGAGTAAAGTTAAGGTGACCTTTTAGATAAACCTTAGGTGTTTATATGTAATTATTGGGTAAATTTAAGCTGAACTTTCACATAAACCATATGGTTTCCATCTCTTGTAATAACACAGTTCATTTAGTTCAGGAACTTTATTGCCAGATCCATTAATAACAGATAAACATGGCCAATACCAACAAGCTGGAACTGACTTACTAGGACACAGGCTTAGAAACACAGTACATACCATGGGCGTAGATTTACGGTGTGACGCTAAGGACTAGTCCTAATCAAAATTTTAAGATGACAAAATTGTCCCCACCAATATTTTAGCGAACTTATTTGTGCTGCTGATCCTTCCGACAGCCATGCACTACAGTACAAGAAACGTCATTGATTGGCTGAAAAGCAGTGAGGTCGCAAAAACAATGACTTCAGACTTGACTTACGACTCCACTCAAAAGACTTCAGACTTGACTCGGACTCGAGCTTCGAGACTCCTGAACAAGCTGTATTTCATGCAATTATTGCTTTTTTAAAATCTAAATGTATTCATGTATTACTATTTTATTTTATTGCTACATACAGAATACTTTGGAAAACGTATAACGAGCGGCATGGCCCCTTTGCCATAATGTGCAACGTAACGCATGTGCGCACACTCACAGATATACTGTATAAAAAAATGCATTGACCATGGCGACAAGAAATCCTCCCGGAGTTGTGCCTTTTATTGTTATTTTCGGTTGCAATAACTTCATGCACAGAGGAAATAAGCGAACAGCGACATGCAAGGTGTGTGGCACCAGGATAAATTAAGCCTATTCAACAACGTTCATGAGGCATCTCCAAACGCACCCAGATAGGTCAGTCACTTAGGCCTAGCATATATCGTCACAGGTGACAAGCTAACCATCGCTGTGTTGGGCTTATGCTGGTAACAGACAGGGATGGACAAAAATACATCAGAATGTATTTCAAAATAAAATACCTAATAGGCCTACCCTCATTTTTAATGTATCAAAATAAAATACTGTATTTTTGTATTTAGAAAATACTCAAAATATTTTTTTCAAGGAAGTATGGAAGCACTGCAAAAAAGCTTTTTTATCCCAAACATTTAGCCTATTAAAACTATATAGTAAAAAACAATACAATTTGGCCCGTCATACTAAATAGTATACCGTATGCAAGTTCATGCAGTGTGATCAGAATTAAAAATAATTCAAGAATTTACATTTACATTTAGCTGATGCTTATCCCATACGACCTACTGGTTAGCGCTTCGGACTTGTAACCGGAGGGTTGTCGGTTCGAACGCCGACCAGTAGGCATGGCTGAAGTGCCCTTGAGCAAGGCACCTAACCCCTCACTGCTCCCCGAGCGCTGCTGTTGTTGCTGGCAGCTCACTGCGCCAGGATAAGTGTGTGTTCACTGTGTGCTGAGTATGTTTCACTAATTCACGGATTGGGATAAATGCAGAGATTACATTTTCGGGATCAAAAGAGTATATATACTTATACTTA